>NW_020837954.1:41058859-41424830 GCF_003676395.1 Aethalodelphis obliquidens
TATAGTTGTAGTTTTTACATTTAGGTCTTTCATCCATTTTGAGACAGTTTTTGTACATGGTGTCGGGTAAGGGTCCAATTTCATTCTTTTGCATGTGGATATCCAATCTCAGAACTATTTGTTAAAAACACTATTTTTTCCTCATTGAATGGTCTTGGCACTCTTGTTGACCATAGATCTATGGGTTTATTTCTAGATTCTTAAGTTTTTTCCTTTGTTCTATATGGCTCTCCTTATATCAGCATCACACAGTCTTGATTACTATAACTTTTTAGTATATATTGAAATCGAGAAGCAAGTCCTCTTCCTTTGTTCTTTCTCGAGATTATTTTGGCTATTCTGAGTCCTTTGCATTTTTGTATGATTTTTAGGATTAGCTTGTCCATTTCTGTTTTTTTTTTTTTTTTAATTTTTTTATTTATTTTTATTTATGGCCGTGTTGGGTCTTCGTTTCTGTGCGAGGGCTTTCTCCAGTTGTGGCAAGCGGGGGCCACTCTTCATCGCGGTGCACGGGCCTCTCACTATTGCGGCCTCTCTTGTTGCGGAGCACAGGCTCCAGACGCGCAGGCTCAGTAATTGTGGCTCACGGGCCCAGTTGCTCCGTGGCATGTGGGATCTTCCCAGACCAGGGCTCGAACCCGTGTCCCCTGCATTGGCAGGCAGATTCTCAACCACTGCGCCACCAGGGAAGCCCCATTTCTGTTTTTAAAAAAAACAACAACTGGAATTTTGATAAAGATTATATTGAATCTTAGGGGAGTATTGGTATCTTAACAATATCAAGTATTCAAGTCCATGAACATCTTTCCTTTTTTTTTTTAATATCTTTAAATTCTTTCAGTAATGGCTCTTGCCACTTCATTCGACATTGTGCTGGAGGTTCTAGCCAGGGCAATTAGGCAAGAAAAAGAAAAGACAACCATATGGGAAAGGAAGAACTAGAATTATCTCTATTTGCAGATAGCGCGATCTTATAAATATAACCCCCCATAAAGAATTCCCCCAAATGAAAAATAAAACCTATTTGAGATAACAGATGAATTCTCCAAGGTTACATGATACAAGATCAATGTACCCAAATCAGTTGTGTTTCTATATACTAGCCATGAAATGTGAAAATGAAATTAAGAAAAGAATTCTATCTATAATAGAAAGAAAAAGAATAAAATACTTAGGAATAAACTTCACCATGGAAGTGTAATACAGTCAGCCCTTCCTATCCATGGATTTTGCATCTGTGGATTCAACTAGCTATGAATCAAAATTTCTGTCCACAGATTTTTGGTATTGGGGCGGGGTGGGCGCTCCCTCCTAGAGCCAGTCTCGCACCAATACTGAGGGACAGGGACAGCTGTATTTTTGTCCTCTGATTTTCTTGTTTTACATCTTGCATTTGGGGGATTTCCCTGTATTGATTTGAAACTCATCTGTGTTTTTAAACCAAAAACCTTTGTGTATCTTATTTAATATTTCTATATATTTTGATTGAAGTGAGAGTAACTGTATATCTTTGTTAGTGGTTGGAGAGTTCTAGGTTGGATTATTCCCTCATATTGCTGGTATTTCATCCGTAGATTTTCTAGGTGTAAGTAGTTTTCAGTAGCTCCAACCCAATTTTAAGAGAAAGGTAGTAAGTACTTTTCCAGCATAAATTAAATGGAGCAGATTAATAACAAAGTGCTGATAAATATGACTACATGAAAAACTTAAACATCTCTACGTTAGAAAAGCTTTAAAGGCCGGCAATAAAGAGGTAGAAATATTTGTAACATGTATGTTAATAAAGGGCAAATCTCTCTCTATGTAAAGTGTTCTTAAAAATCAATGATAGAAAAAAGTGCTGACCCCAAAAGAAAATGGCCAAATAATATTTTTTTAAAAAGAATTCACAGAAGAAATACAACTGGTAATAGAAAAAAAATATTTAGCGTCATTGATAAAATAAATGCAAATTAGAATAGTGACATGTTATTTTTTGCCTTGCATATTTTCAAAAAATATGATACCTTTTGTGGGCAAGTATGGAATGGAAAGCCTCATAACTCAGTAGCAGAAATGTAAGTTGGCGTTGCCTTGTCAAAGACATTTGACAACGCTTATAAAATTTGATATAATTTATCTGTATAATTTAAACCAGTAGTTTTACTGCTTGGAATTTATTCTAAGAAAATAATCATTATTTTTAATACAGATTAAGTGCAGTGATGTTCATCCCAACATCAACTTTAATGGCATAAATTTGGAATCAACAACAGAGAGATGGTTAATTACAGTAGAATATTTTACAGTTATTAAAATTAATATTTTAAAATGTGGGGAAATTGCTCTTCAAGTAATATTAATGTTAAATGAAAAATAGCAATATACAGAGCTATGTGAAAAAGTGTAACAGTTCCATAAAAAACAACAATCACCCACACAACAACCATTAAACATGTATATGCATATACATATATAAAAATAAACACCTCTTTATATTGGAAATAAATACCCCATCTCATTGATAGCAGTTATCTTTGGGTAATATTTTCTCCTTTAGATAGTTCTGAATTTTCCAGATCTTCAAGAATAGATATATATTGCTTTTTAATTAGGAAAAAAGTACAGTGATTACGAATAAGATGTTTTCACACAGATTAAACAGGTTATGATGGCATGGTGAGAATTTGTTCATATGGCCCTGGGATTTTCTTCCTTCGGTTTATGAGTTAAAGTGCTGATAGTTGTGAACTAGTTTGCTAAGTGATAGGAAGCAGCTTTGAAACTTGAAGTATTCTAAATCTTAAGAGTTTACAATGAAGAAAATACTTGGGCAAATAGTGTCAATAAGCCTGATATATATTGCTAACTTGTCACCAGTTTGGTTAACATCTGTGTGATGATAAATTTGTTATTCCTTAACTTTGTTATTCCTCCCCCATTTATTACAGTCTCCCATCCCACCCTTTGCCAAGCCCATACAAGTAGTTTTGTGTTGCAGTAATAAGCACTAGGACCCTTTGACTATTTCTCTCTCACTCTAACCTCCTTCCAGAACCTAAATGTTATATTTTATTTATTGTTGTGAATATGTTAATGGGATTTCCCTGAATAAGGAGAGGCATCTTCCTGGTTTTAGAGTCATGGTCTCTTTAATTATAATGGAGTTTTCATATTACATCTAGAGTGGAAATCTTAGTTAATTCAACCTTATTTTGCATCTCCTGTGTATCATTGTACTGGTATTAGAGGTACAGCAAAGAATGTACCATGATTTTTGCCATTCTGTAGTTCCCAGTGGAGACTTTATAGTATAGGCAGGAGAGAATGGTATAGTAATTGAAAGAATGAGCTACTTTATGGGTTTAAATGCCTGCTTTATAATTTATCAGCTTGTTATTTAACCTCTCAGCGTCCTCATCTCTAAAGCAGAAATAACAGTGCTTCCTTCCATCACTCTCTATTTGCTTATATCTTTCCCTTTTCTTCATTGAACTTGTCACTTCTAAGGCATTATGGTTTTGTTCATTTATTTACAATAATGTAAAATCCTGGTTCACTCATGTGTTTCCAGTGTCTAGCATAGGATCTACTAAGTAATAGCTCTCAGTAAATTGTTGTTCCTTCTCCTGGGAGCATTATTTCTACATGTTTGCACATAGCTCATCCTCATGCTTTAGTTAGTCCCCTGCCCAAGTATCACCTCTGTGGTGGGGCCTTGCTAGGCAACCTCATCTATAAAATAGCATCCTCCATTATTCTCTATTTATCTTGCCTTATTTTTCTCCATTAACACTTAACACTACTGATGTTATATATCTGTTTTCTTGCTTATTGTTTATATTTTCCACTAGAATATAAGATCTCTGAGTGCTAGGACTTTTTTTGTTTACTCCTTGATCCTCAGTTTCTCGCCAGGCACATTAGGCCCTCAAATGTTTTGTTGAATGAATAAGTGAATAAAAGTGCTGAATATATGGATGAATAGGTAAAGGGATATTGCTTACTTTATAGGGTTGCTATCAGTGAAATGAAAAAATTCACGTGTTGTACTTCCATAATGACCGATACAAGTAGATGTTTAATAAACGCTAGCCATAATGTAATGCTGCTCAGAATTTCTAATTCTTACAACAAATTTGCAAAAGTAGTATTTTTTTATTTTTTTACTATTTTATAGAGAAGAAAATTGAGGCTCAAGATTTGTTCAAGGTATAGTAATTGCTGGCTAGTAAGGGCCAAACTTTAATCTGGGATTCAACTTCAATCTGCCTTTTTCTTCAGCTATGGCTCTTTTCACTGCTGTGTTACTCTCAAAAAAATTTAAAGGAGGCTCTTGGGGAAGGTAACATTTGAACTGGCTTTGAAAGATGAATGGGAATTTGCTTGGCATAACAGTGAGGGGGAGGATGTTCTAAGCAGAGGGAGCACCATGAGCAACGACAGAAACCATGGTTATGCAGGTACACCTATGGGAACTAGCTCTGTACTCTGAAGAGCAGCAGCAGAATTTTTATAGTTGGGGTGGAATGGACACTGTGGCTCAGCCTTGTCAGTAGATTTTACAAGTTTAATGGGTATGTCTCCGGCACACATCAGACCTGAGCTGTCCAAAATGGTAGCCAGTGGACACCTGTGGCCATTTAAATATAAATTAATTAAGATTAAAGTAAAAAATTAGTTCTCCAGATGCACTAGCTGCATTACAGGTGCTCAATAGCCACAGGTGGCCAGTGACTACTATATTGGATAGTGCAGATACGGAACATATCTATTGCAGAAAGTTCTGTTGCACAGAATTGTTTTACACAGTTAACACGTGATTGGATAGAGGACTTGAGCAGAACCTTTACATAGAGAAGAAAGTAGTGAATTAAAAAGAGCCTAGTTTCCCAAACTACAAATGTTTTTAAAAACAGAGTGGGGAGCAGTTATTGGAAATTCTACACTAATCAAGCTTAAAAAGGTCAGTTAGACTTTTGTTTTTCTCTGTAGATGAAAACTTCAATTTATTTGGCTTGGATAGAGATACAAAGCCAAAAGCTTCAGGAGTATTGGGACATCACTGCATGGATATAGATTAAAAATTATCTAACGTGCCTCTCTACCCTGCCCCATTAGCCTGGCATGCCAAAACAAATGGAGTCAGAAACTTGGAATAGCCAATACCTGATCTAGGCTCTGAACCATTACTCATTAGGTAAAGAATTGACTTTACTTAATATGGATCTATAATCATCTTCATATTTACAGAAGTTTATGTCCTGTCTCTTCTCACTTTATGAAAACTTCACATAAATCCTCAAAATATCCCTGTGAGGTTGGCTCTGTTTCTTCAGGTACAGAGATAAGAGTACAGACGGACTTGTCCAATATCATTTAACCAGGAGATGGTAGAGCCAGTATGCAGTCTCACATTTTCTGACTCATAAGTCATGTGCTCCTCAAACCACCTTTACAATGAGGATACATCGCTTTCACCTGGATAAAAAGGAATGTAAAACTCTTATGACCAAAATGAGAAGAGCTCAGATGAAAAGTAGGATGAGAGGCTTTAAAGAAGTGACTGTTTGGGCAGCAACAGGTTGATCCTCAAAATCACTGAAAGTCACCAAAGTCCTCTCCTTTAGAGTAGTAAGAGAGTAGCAGGAGGAAAGCAGTCTGCTAAAACTTGGTAACTAACTTGATTTGCTATACTGAGGAGCAGCTGGGTGAGAGAGCGTGTTTGATGCTGGGAGTCTAATGAAGTATTACAGGTAAAAGAAGACCTGTGCTTGGACTTTGTAGAAAGAGATTTAAGGGAGGTGGATTAAAGTACCTTTTGAAGAACGAATAGACAACATTTGGCATACGTATCATTATTCTAACAGTCAGGCTTAAAATGTTGGTCTTCCCAAAATTCTACTCAGGACTGATTGTGTCATCCTCTGGACTATGATAATATGTTGTTTATACCTATATTATAGTATTGATTATGATCAAACTTCATTTTTGAATGCCTTGTACAAAGTAGGTTCTCTGTAAATGTTTGCTGGACTGAAACTAATCATCTTTGACCATGCTTTCTATCTTATTCTCACACTTAAGAAATTACCAGTTTGTGACAATTTTTAGGCTCCCTCTATCTATTTATCTGTTTCTATGCCCACTTCTACTTTCCTTCCCACCACTCTAGCTCAGGCACCAGCCACCTATTTTGTGGACAATTGAATAGTTTCTTAATTTTATTTTGTTTTTCCTCCAGTCTTTCAACCTTCTAATCCAACCTGTACAAGACATCTAGATTACTCTTCTTCAGATATTGCTGCTACCATTTCACTTTCATTCAGTAGCTTCCCATTATCTATGAATTAAGTGAAGATCCTTAACTTGATATTCAATCATTTTTGTATTTAATTGGAACATACCTTTCCACAGCACTAGGGAAAGTTTTAAAGGAAGTAAGTTCTTAAGAATTGCTTATTGAAGTGTTTAGATGGCTTTGAGGTTCAAAAGATTTTAAAGACTAAAGCAACATAAGAAATGTCTTGAAAACAATAGAAATCGATATATAATCAATTGCTTGGCCATGTGATTATTCCATAGATGCATAGAAGTTCATAGAAAAAGATCATTGAAACCTTGGGTCATCAGACCTACAGCTTCATTGGAGAAGCTGAGAGTTGTTTGGGATCCTGAATCATTTATTCATTTTATTTATTCAGACCAAATTTTCCCCTGCTTTTCTAACAAATATGTAAGGTTTTAGAGTAATGGGCTCGGTTTTGTCAGTATAAAAATATTTCCTTTGTCAGAAGAATTCAGATGCTTATAAATAGATACTTGTGCTTAAATGTCATTATTTTAAATGTTATGGGATCCCTTCCCAGAACTTTGAAAATGTATATACCTGAGCTATTTCTTCTCATCAGCTTCTACTGTGGACACTTAGTTTGAAGTCATATTGGAATAATTTGAGGAAAAGTAGAATTTGGCAGATATAGCATTTGAGTATCATAAAATTGAGGTTTCAAACAGGATATAGCATTGTTTAAGCTCAACTTATAATAAATAGAATTTGTCAGTTGTGTAGTAATATAGGCTCAAAAGTGCTATTTTTATGGGTGATAGTTTTTTTCTGTATGGTTAGCTGCTCTGTTTTGTTTGTACTCAATACAAAGAAATTTAAATTTCTTTGTCTTTTGGATGATCTTTTGGTGAAAGAAATGTAGAGTGTCAAACACAATAATAAAAGTGTCAGATGCCGTGAAATAACACTTCTAATTTTCCAGGGATTTTCAAAAATGGAAGGGTGTAAATTGGCTGTACCTTTTTGGTGATTGGTTTGGTTACTTTTCTTGTTGACTGTTTTCGCTAATTAATTCAGCAAGATAAATTGTTTCTATTATCATGACATGGCCAACACCTTAGTTACCAGTGTTCAGCTATCTCTTCTTAGTCTGTAAAAAGGGCTGTCTATGAACCTGTGCTTACTGCTTTTCATTTACTTAAACTTTATTTACTTTTGCATTCCTAAGCAAAATGAATAAAACCTTTTATATATGTGATTTCATTTCCTCACTCCAATACTCATTCCAGTTTCTATGGGCCTTTTGATTTATAGGCACTTAAAAATCTTTCCCCTTCCAATTTGAATTTAAGTAATTAGCTTCTTCCTAATTTGGAACTTCAACTTGAAAATTAGTGGGTTTGATTTGGCATTAGATTGGGTGTTTTAGATGAGATCATATAACTTTGGTTTTAAGTGATCACAGAAGTGTTTGTCAAGCAGTATCTTTGTAGCTTTGAGGAAACTGGAAAACAACTTTTCTACCAAGATTATGATTCTCCTTGATAGTCACTTTAACTGCAGTTGGGTCCTGGCTGTACCAATTCCAGTTTAAACAACTGGACCTTGAACCTGTTTTCATTCTGATTAAGAAGTTTATTTATATGTTTGGGAATACAGAGGCACAACCTGTTAACAGCTGTAAATTTGGTTGATTAAGCTCTGTGTAGACAAATTTACTAGGGAGAACTGTTCCCTCAAAATTCCAGTTCACTTACATGTGAAGGTAGTCCGGCTATTTGTCACCAGTTTCCATCATTTCCTGCCAAGAATAATAAACATTTTCTTGTAAAGGATTGACACTAGAGGTTAGAAGTGTTCAGTGTTTTATCAGTCACACTGGGCTATCTCAATAAAGACAAAGAGATATCCATGTGTATGCCTGGAAAAGCAGTTAGACCCTAGAGAGACCATTTCTTTCAGACAGTCTTCCAAACCTTTTCAGTGTTGGTGAATGTCAGTTATGAATAGACATTTATTATAATGGAAATTGTGGATGTTTGGAGCTACATTTTCATTTACCAACAGTTCATGGAAGCTTGTGGTTTCAGTGGATAATAGTAGGCTGGAGCCAGAAACGATATTTTCTTAATTTAGTATAACTGTAGATGCCATTATAAGTATTATAATAAAAATGGGTTTATTAATTTAAACTTCTAGTATTCAACATTTCCCTGTAGTGGTCTGTTGGGCAAACTATGGCCCAAGGGCCAGCCCACAGAATGTTTTTGTGGTGAGCACAGTCTAAGAATGGTTTTACATTTTTAAAGGGCTATAACAAACAAACAAAGAAGAATATGCAGCAAAGGCTACATATAACCTTCAGAGACTAAAATGTTCATCTGGCCCTTTAAGAAAAAGTTTGCCAACGCCTACTAGTATAGATTAGCAATAGTCATGGTGATGATCCTTTATAAGGATCCGAAAAGTGCCATCTGAATCAACAAAACAAGATGAAAGTATGGAAAATGTGTTTTCCATAGTTTTATTAGTTTTAGGGTATTTTATTTCTGATTTGCACGTGATATGTAAAATAGAGATAATACCAGTAGCCTTCTAGGGCTATTGGGAGCATTGACTCATGGCTCCTTGCAGTGCCTCACACATGGAAGAAAACTGTTATCTATCAATGTTGTTATAATACTGTGTTGAATGCCTGACAGTTGTTTCTGCTTTGTTTTATGAGTCTCTATTCTGTTTTATCTGGGCCCTGTTTGCATTATATTTAATTTTATAAGCCACTTTAAAATCTTTTTGATTTTAGTTGAAATGCAAATCTTAAGTGTAGCAGTTTTATTGTTCCTGGTCCTATGGCTGTGTAACAAATTACCCCAAAATTTAGTGGTGTGAAAAAATAGGTTATTATGCTCACAGATTCTGTGGATCAGGAGTTTGGACAGGGCACAGCAGGATGGCTTCTCTCTTTATTCCACAATGTCTGAAGCTGGAAAACTTCAAAGGCTGGGAACTGGAATCATCTGAAGACTCATTCATTCTGGCAGTTGTTGCTGGCTGTTGGCTAGGAAGGCTCCAATTCCTCTCCATATGGGTCTCTCCTTGTGAACTCTCCAAATGGATTAGTTTGGCCTTCTTGAAGTACGCTATCTGGGTTCCCCAGAGCATGCATTCCAAAAAGAGAGAGCCAGGCAGAAGCTGTATCCTTTCTATGACATAGCCTTGGGAATCACAGAACATCATTTCTTTCCTTCTTTGATGTGCAGAACAGTCACAAGTCCACCAAGTTCAAGGGGAGAAAAAAGACTCCACCTTTTGATAGGGAGTGGCAGGGTTCTGGAAGAGCATGTGGGACCAGAAAAAAGGCTGAGGACATTTTTGGAAATACAGTTTACTATAATTATATCATTTTATTTATTTAACAATCACTTATGTAGGATTTAATCTATGCCAGGCGCTAAGTACTTTACAAATATTAATTCATATAATTCATAATAGTCTTATTTTATAGATGAAGAAACTGAATCAGAATATTGGATTAACTGGAATACAACTTTCTCTGACCTTGATGGATAACAAAGAAGTTACTGTGTTTTTTTTAAAACTTGCATAGTGGGCTTCCTTGGTGTCACAGTGGTTGAGAGTCCGCCTGCCGATGCAGGGGACACGGGTTCGTGCCCCGGTCCGGGAAGATCCCACATGCCACGGAGTGGCTGGGCCCGTGAGCCATGGCCGCTGAGCCTGCGCGTCCGGAGCCTGTGCTCCGCAACGGGAGAGGCCACAACAGTGAGAGGCCCGCGTACCGCAAAAACAAACAAACAAACAAACAAAAAAACTTGCATAGTATTATTTATTTAAAGATTTAAAAATATTTCAAATGCACCCTTCTATTTCTTGCATTAGAATGCATTTAAGAGAAGCATGGTTTCTAGTAGGTAATTTCTTAAATGAGTGCAGTGGTCGAGTCTCTTAGATTCTATCCTTACGTATTCTTAGAGCTGGGCTATGGTAAATAAGTTGGGATTTCTTCATGAAGCAGGTTTCAAATGAATCAATAAGTATGAATAATACTCTGTTTGACAACAATCTTGTACTCACTTACCAAACTTGAACAATAGATTGATTCTGTGTCCTTTTATGAAAATCAATACAATATCTTGGTCTAGGTGTGATAATCTTACCTAATTGCTATCTTTTCCTTCATTGCTGTTGAAATCACACCCTTTTGTTGGTAAGGTCAGTGACCTTTCAGTCTCCATTGTCATGAAGGCGTTTTATCAGGGAGAGTCCTCCTCCCCTTTTTCTTTTTTCCATTAAAACTATGAATGTTTGTTGGACATATTTCAAGCCCTTGGGTTTTTGTTTTGTGTGTGTGTGTTTTTTTTTTTTTTTTTAACATCTGTTGATTGATTTTTGCCTTGGAGATTTAAGTCTCTGACCAAGTTGTTTATAGCTTTTCAGTCTTTTTTGTCCCACAGAATTCAGTAGTGATGTTTTAAAGGTGGGCCAAAGTGACTTTCACCCTGGTTCATTTGTGACACAGTTAACACTATATCTCTCGTCTCTACACACACACACACACACACGCACATATGTATATCAAGTATAAAGTATGCAGATAAGAAAAGGTTAGCTTTGTTAGATTATCAAAACTCAAATGAAGTGTCTAACATTTTGGGGGGAATATTTAAATAATTTTCTTTCTAATTGGAAAATTGAGGGTGTTCTTTTAAAACAGATATTTGATTAAGAGTACATGTAGAAATTTGCAAATCAAAACTTGCCAAATCTAAGACTCACTTATTTTATTTTTTTAAATTTAGAGAGCTAAGAGAGAGACCAGTACTACTACGAATGTGAATGAACTGATGACATTGAGTGGAATATGTAATATAGAAGCATGCATTATTTATTTATTTATTTAGACTTCGAAATAGTAAGAATGAATGCAAAAAAGAGCTGTCCTGCTGCTCATTCATTAATCTGAGATGTGGTATGGTGTAGTGGCAAAAAACAGGGGCTCTAGACTTAGACCGACTGCATTTATATTCTAGCTCTTCTGCCATCTGTGGGATCTTCATGATTCAGTTTCATTGTATGTGTAATGGCTGAGTTCTCTCATTGGTCAAGACAGCACCTACCTCATAGTGTTGTAGTGAAAATTAAATGATTTAATATATGTAAAGTGCTTAGGACAGTGCTTAGCACATTGTAAACTCATAAATGTCAGCTCTTATTCATTAATCCATTCTTTCACTCACTCACTCATTAAAGAAACATTTATTGAACATCTACTATGATGGGGATACAAAGATAAAGGAAGCTCTGCTCTGAAGGTATGAGTAATGTAGTGGAGCAGAGGTATATAATAGTCATTATAACATAGGATGAGGGGAGTGATATGTTATAAAGCAGTTATATAAAAGTGCTCTGAAAAGGAAGAGGGTGGAGTTTTTTTTTTTTTTTTTAACATCTTCATTGGGGTATAATTGCTTTACAATGGTGTGTTAGTTTCTGCTTTATAACAAAGTGAATCAGTTATACATATACATATGTTCCCATATGTCTTCCCTCTTGTGTCTCCCTCCCTCCCACCCTCCCTATCCCACCCCTCCAGGCTGTCACAAAGCACCGAGCCAATACCCCTGTGCCATGCGGCTGCTTCCCACTAGCTATCTACCTTACTACGTTTGTTAGTGTGTATATGTCCATGACTCTCTCTTGCCCTGTCACAGCTCACCCTTCCCCCTCCCCATAACCTCAAGTCCGTTCTCTAGTAGGTCTGCTTCTTTATTCCTGCCTTACCCCTAGGTTCTTCATGACATTTTTTTTTCTTAAATTCCATATATATGTGTTAGCATACAGTATTTGTCTTTTTCTTTCTGACTTACTTCACTCTGTATGACAGACTCTAGGTCTATCCAGAGGGTGGAGTTTTTGATAGCCTTAATCATTTTACTTTTCTATGACACTATTTATTCATCTGAAAATGTTCTCTTTTGTGGACCTTGTAAAATTCTTCAGGACATAATCTCTCCTTTCTTTGCATTCCTGTATCATTTTTATCTCATGGTATTTATCATTTTTTACTTGAAGACTTCAACATTTCTGTATCACCGACAGCCACTCAACACAGTACTCTTCAAAAATACTTTATAAACATTTACCAAGTGGCTCAAGTAGTAAAACTGATTAAAATGCTTAGATGTCAGTCTCTGCTTCCATCTTTTTGAGGGCTTTTAAAAGGTGTAGATAGGTTGAAAAATACACAGTTTGAGGGTGAAATAAATAAGATACATGGATAGCTCACCATCTGAATAATCAAGCTAATTCTATGGATTCTCTAGGAGGGTAAAAAGCCCCATTTGTACCATTTTCCAATTTCCATGGTATAAATACTCCCACTATGTCCAAACTCATGCTACAACATGACATCACTGAATGTTGATGGAAGAGATGTGCAGTAGAATACCATTATATAGTAGTGTCCCCACAATATAGGTCCAGTAGATGTAAACAGCTCTGAGCCAGGATAGTAGTAAAATGTAGTAACACAATGAAAAATGATGAAATTTGAGTATTTGTTTTATATAAAATTTATTTAGTTATACATTTACAAAATTTAATTTTTAATGATGTCTGTATTTAACAAATGGCTTAGGAAATTCCTGAAAGTTTAGCAATAAGCACTTGTGAACTCTAACACGTCTCTTTACCCAGGCCCTGCTATTTACTGATTGTATGACTTCGGCTAGTAATTTCACTGCTAGAATTTAGGCTAAGGAAATTATCTGTGAATTGGAAAAAACACAAAGATATTTATCTTGGCATTATTAGCATAACAAAAAGCAACCTAATTGTTTAAAGTGAATTGTGGTTAAGAAAATTTATTGGAATGTTTCCTAGAATTAAAAGTGACTTATGTTGTTGGTTTAATAACAGCATAGAAAAATGCCATATGTTGAAGTGAAAAAGAAAAAAAATGCTGAATATCTAATCTATATAGAATTATCAAAAATTTTTAAAAACATAAAAATATGTTAATTAGAAGGAACTGTTAGTGGTAAGGACATGGCTGTGTTCTTTATCCTTTTCTTCATTTTACAAATTTCCAGTAATAAGCATATTTTATATTTATAATGAAAACATATCATCTTTGTCACAAAACCAAATTCTAAATAATACCTCTAATTTTTTGTTGAATTAAAAGCATTATCAAGATACATCTTTCCTGATTTAGACATTAAATATTTTTTTCTAACAACCAATAGAACATACAAATTGAAATAGGTTTTTTTTTTTTTTTCGGTACGCGGGCCTCTCACTGTTAGGGCCTTTCCCGTTGCGGAGCACAGGCTCCGGACGTGCAGGCTCAGCGGCCATGGCTCACGGGCCTAGCCGCTCTGCGGCAAGTGGGATCTTCCCGGACCGGGGCCCGAACCCATGTCCCCCGCATCGGCAGGCGGACTCTCAACCACTGCGCCACCAGGGAAACCCCTGAATTAGGTTTTTATAGATCAATACTGGATTTGTTTCTCCCCCTAGATTTCACGTACAGGTTATCATAGATTTCTATGGAAGATTTTGCATTTTTGTAAAAGTATTCTACATTAAAAATGTTAACTTCGAAATTACCGATTTAGAAAGGCTGCTTAGTAGTTAAGTAGGTAACTATCAGTTTAAGAAAATTGAAGACATATTGTTCCAAAATGATGTTGGGTTCTATGTTTTCCACATTCCTGTCTAATCTATGCATTGTTAAAAATTTATTTGACCATTTATAGCTCTTCTTTTGTGAAAGAATTTCTCAGACTTTTTCAAATTATCTTTAAATATAAGCAGATAATCTAATTTCACACACTTCCAGAAAATAGTTTTAACTATTTTCCCTGTCCCTTTTTAGTCAATGACTGGTTAACTATAGTAGACAATTTAGAAAAGCTAAGCTTCTGTGTAATTTTTTTCTCCTGAAGATTAAGATGTGATGAAGCAAATCACCTGTGGCATACCTTGTAGCAGGAAAATGCTTTTTTGGTGACTTTTAAAGGTACTAATTTAAATGTCAAAGCAAGTTCTGTTAAGATTTTACCTTTGTTCCAAGGTTGTAATGTCTCTTGCCACTTTATTTACTTGGTTTGGATGGGTTTCAACAAGGATTTGGTTTAATGTAATTCTCTATATTTTTATGGGGGAGAAATTGAAGCGTTTCATGATGTCTTGAACTCTCCCTCCTAGGAACTCCTAGTGCTTCTTATTATTTCTGTGTTTTTGTCATGTGCTATTATTAACCTTTTGAATTACTCAGCTTTTTTTTGTCTGGATTGTCTTTCTAAAATACCATAAACTCCTTGATGCAGAGATGTCTGGGCCATGAAGTATGATAGGTAATGAAGTTTACAGTAAGTAAATCTTGACTTTTCACTTACCAGCTACGGGACCTTGGGTAATTATTCTTTGGGCCTCAGGCTTCTTATCACCAAAGTGAATGTAATGATCTCTAGTTTGTGGGGTTACTGAGAGGGTTAGCGGTAAAGTATGTAATGTTCCTGGCATATAGTAGGTATTCAATAAATTAGTTATCAGGTATTTGGTAACAACTGAGTGAATGACTGTGTATTAGTCTGCTTGGGCTGCTATAACAAAACACCATAGATCAGGTGCTTAAATATGAGAAATTAATTTTCTCACAGTTCTGGAGGCTCAAAAGTTGAAGATCAAGGTGCCGGCCAATTCAGTTCCTTTTCCTGGATTGCATGTGGCCTCACATGGTTAGGGCTGGGGGTAGAAAGAGAGAGACGGGGGGAAGAAGCAAGCTCTTTGAGTGCACCCCTTCCCTTCAAGGGCACTTCCGGGAAGTTGCACATAGTACTTCCTCTTTGGCTAAAATTTAGTCACATGGCCATAACTCAAAGAGCAACAACCAGGAAATATTGTCTTTTGGTTGGACATCAGTGTACCCAGCTAAGAACTGGGGTTCTTACTAGGAAGAAGGGGGAAAATGGGCAGTGGGGGATAATTAGCTTTCTATACTGCAGTAATCATTTTTATTTTCAAGTATTGTTATGTTTATTAGGCAACTGATAATGCATTGACTTCTTAAAAAATGTGTAGTCCTAAATTATAAAAATATGTATTTCTAAAAGATACATAGAAAATTTGAGTTGCTTGAGATCACTCATGGAATATACTTTAGTTACTAGTCCGGATCTAAAGAAGGTAAAGAGCATTGCCTCTAATCCTGTTTTTCTTTTCTTTTTTAATGTTTGAACTTTAATGTCTTTTAAAGAATCATTAAAAATTACTTTTAAAAAGTACAATAGAGATGCAGTTCCTTTTAGAAAAAAATCAGAAAATATAGAGGACTAAAACATAGAAAAGAAAACCACCTATAATTGCACTATCCGCCATTAACATTTTTAGAGTATATCCATTCAGACTTTTTCTGTGTTCATATGTAAAAATTCATTGTTTTCACGTGATGGGTACTAAGTTTGGGAAGATGAAAAAGTTCAGGAGATGGATGGTAACGATGGTTGCACAACAATGTGAGTGTATTTAATGTCACTGAGCTGTACACTTGAAAATGGTTAAATGGTAAGTTTTATGTTATGCATATTTTACCGCAATAAAAAAAAACGTTTATTGTTTGCATAAATGAGCTCATACTCAGTATCTTATTTTATAACCTACTTTTTATGTTCAACAATGAAAAGAGAACACCTTTCCATATAAGTAAATATATTTTTGCACTGTGAATTTTGTGGCTGAATATTTATTTTATCCTTTGGATGTACCACCTTTTATTGAGGGCAGTGTTAAGGAAATAAAAAAGAGTGTTAGCCCTTTCCTTTTTAAGTGGATTCACAGAGAGCTTTGTGATGCATGGCAGAGGACTTGGGGAAATAACCAGATGGTAGAAACTGAAAACCTCCCCTGGGTCCTTAAACTGTGTCTGCCTTGTTCAAATGACTCTCTAAATAAACTGCTTTACTGTTCTGATGTCAACATGGCAGCTTTGCTTTCTTTTTTTTCCAAGTATAACTTTTTTTTTATTTGTCTAAAAGGATATTTATTCCAGACTAGTGGTTTTCTTGGATTTCTGCCCTACTATGTTAATGTCATATTAGAGGAATCAGGGCAAAAGAGAAACATAGATGGAGAATATTGCACCCTGAGAATTGGTTCCTTCACACAAGGATCAGATGCCAGTGATGGCAGGCATGTCTGAAATTTCAGCATTGGTAAGCCACTCTTAGGAAGGTTCCTCCTGACTTGAGGTCTGGGTCTCTCCTGAGATGCTATTTTTTCTACACCTCTTTTGAGGGGATGCCCATCATTTTCCCACACTTTCACACTCACAGGGTCATTGTCTTCCTAAGCTCCCCCTACCTCTTTTAGACCACCATTTCCTCATCTGCTCTAAAATACTCTGCTTCTTTGAGGATGCTTTTGCTACTCGGCTACACCAACTCGTATTTCTTTTCTGGGCTATCATTGTCCCCCAGTCCCTCTACTTTACTCTCCATCTTCTTGTATTTGTACCTCCATTTCTCCCATTATTCTTCTTCCAATTCCCTTGTCTCTTCATCTTTTTTTTAAATCACATTTTTGATACCTTTTTCTTTCTGTCTTCTGAAATTCAGATGTTTTCCTCTCTGGCCATAATTTCCTTATCTTTCCAGCTTATCCACCACATCTTCAGCCTTATAAGGACTTGCAATTATATGGGACGCATTCTTCACTCTCCTTTCTCTTCACTTCAGAGTCCATGGACCATAACTCTAACTTATCTCTTGTCAGCTTACTGAACTCCTGTGCCCCATTATCAGTCATGTCTGCTTGGTATATTCCCAACTGTGGGTGACTCTGAGCTTTTTCTGCAGTTGCTCCTGAGCTGCTGAGTTCAGTTGGAGAAAAATATAGAGTGAGGCAGATTAATGGCTCCATAAATACAGGGCCCTCACCTCATCTGTCCTCTCAGCATTACCCAGCAAACTTGTGTCATTCCCTAAATAACTCTCTCCTCCATTCTCCATGACAATATACTTCACCTGGGGCTTCTCTTGCCAGTCCCAGCTTGTGTCCCCCGAGCCCCTCATATAAAACAGTTCTCCCTAAGCTCTCTCAGCCCCATTACCCTGCTTAATTTCCTCCATTAGCATATCACAAAGTGAAATTATCTTGTTTGCTTGTTTATTTTATGTGTTCCCCTGCTTAAATTTAAGGATCATATGAACTGGTAACTTCATCTCTTTTTTTACTGCTATGACCCTGGTGCCTAGAATAGTACCCAATGCATTTTGTTCAATGAATGAAAGACAATTTCAATTATTTTCTACTCTTCTCAAACATCTTACTCATTAATTCTGTCTTGATCCTCAGCAAATGACTACTTCCAAGTCAATAGGAAAGGTAGAAATCTTCCAATGGAAAACTCGTTCCTCATCTGCCATTAGAAGTAAACCTTTCATGCAGACATAGAGAATGGACTTGAGGACATGGGGAGGGGGAAGCGTAAGCTGGGACAAAGTGAGAGAGTGGCATGGACATGTATACACTACCAAATGTAAAACAGATCGCTAGTGGGGAGCAGCCACATAGCACAGGGAGATCAGCTCGGTGCTTTGTGACCACCTAGAGGGGTGGGTTATGGGGGGTGGGAGGGAGACGCAAGAGGGAGGGGATATGGGGATATATGTATATGTATAGCTGATTCACTTTGTTATAAAGCAGAAACTAACACACCATTGTAAAGCAATTATACTCCAATAAAGATGTTAAAAAATAATAATAAAAATTAAAATTTAAAAAAAGTGAACCTTTCCACATGTTTTTTTTCCTTTGTCCCTTCTGTTAGGAAAAAAGGTTTCGCTCATTTCCTAAAGTCCGGGGCCTATCCTTTTCCACCTTAGACGGACCTTGATTTTTCTTAATCCTGTCTCTCTCTTAAATCTTGTGTGTAAGCACTGTGATTATGAGCATGGGCTTTGTAATCAGACATGCTTGGATTCAAACTTTAGGTCTGTTGCTGTGAAATTTTGGGCAAATTATATAATATCTCTCAGCCTCAGTTTCCTTGTGTTGGGGATAATAATACCTATGTCATAGGCTTGTTGTGAAGATTGAAAGATTGAATATTTTTATTTTTAAAGTGCTAAGCTTTGTGGTTGGAACAAATTAAGCACTCAAAAGAAAGGTCTTTGTATTATTATTATTACCTCCCTTTCTACTGGCTCCTAAATTTATTAAGCTCATCTTTAAAAATTGTCCTATTTCAACTACATATTTAGCACTCTATTTTTCTCTTCCCTATCACACCTCTTCTCTGGTTTCTACCTCCTGCTCATTTTGGAACCCACTCCAGTCTGGCTTCCCAAACATTTCAGATTTTATTCCCAATCCTGATATCTCATTACTTTCCCGCCCTTCCCTCTCTAAACCTGTTCTGCCTCCAGTGGCTGCATCTCCCAGCGGTTCAAGTCAGAAACCTGGGAGGTAGCCTTGTCCCCTTCTTCTTCTTCCTTCCCTACATTCCATCACCAAGCAGAATTCTGATAATTTTACCTCCTAAATAGTTCTTCAATTTTCCTACATCTCTTTTTCCTTAGATGCCATCATTCCAGTCCAAAGAGCTATCATCTCCCAAAAAATTGTGATACCAGCTTTCCGTCATTCACTCCTGTACCGCACTATTCCATACTCCACATTGTAGATAGAGTGATCTTCTAAAAAATGCAAAGCTGATAATATTATTCCCTTTTCTAAACATTCCAGCAACTTCTTATAATCCTTAGGGCCAAGCCCTTCTTGATCAGATCCTACTTATTTCTTCAGCTTTATCTAGCACCATGGTTCCCATTGTCCATGCCCTAGCCCTGTTGGATTTAATTTCTTTCCACTTTGTTCAGCTCTTTCACGTACTGTTCCACTGCCTCTTTCATCATTCCTCTTTCCTGCTTAAGCCTCTGTTCTCAACCTACATTTTACTTCCTCAGATGGCCCTTCCCGCAGGGTTGGTGTCCCTGTGGTCTGTTCCATATCATCATAGTGTTTGTTCCATATGAAAGTTCCTTGTCTCCTCTCACGATCCCTGAAGGCAGGAACCATGTGCTGTTTGCTCATCAGTGTATTTCCTAGTAGAATGCCTGGCCTATAGTAGACACTTAGCAAAATTTTATTAAATGTTGTTGGTAAATAATTAATTCAGTGAGGAGAAAAACCATCCTATGTCACAACATTTGTTAGGGTTTAGAGCTACATATGGTATTCCTGTATTTAGCTTTGAATATATCTTTAAACATAAATAAATGTGGAAAATAATAAGACTGCTTTTCAACACATGCTCTTATTTTTCTATCGTCACACATTCCCTTATTTTAAAATCTTTTAATGTTTGTTTTTATTCTATACTACAAACACCAATTTTTTCCCCCCATTTGGATGCTTTTGAGTGTAAAATGCCACTTAACATCAGCACGTCTGCCAACTTTCATTCAGTCTTACAGCTGTATTTGGATGACATTTCCATGGACAATTTTGTGAAGTTTTTCGACTAGATGTCGAGTCTAAATCATGTAGTCTTCTAATGGTGCATTTGAAAAGATAGTGAAGCCCACTGAACTGTCTTGTTCTCCAACAAGCCAAATAGAAAGCACTAGGAGGACACAGGGCTGTGGCTTAGACTTTTTGGCTCTTCATAGCCCCTCCACAGGCTGTTTGCATGCGTGGAGACTGCAAAGGGGGAACGTGTTGATGGATTAATGATTCTCTCCTTCCCAGTCAATCTTGGGTCTAAGTAGGCTGTGGAGCTGAATCATCCCTGACAGGGAAAAATGAATACTCTAGAAAGACATGGGTGACTAGAACCTGCTAGCTAAGACACATTGTTTTCAAGGTTATTTATGAAAGCTTCATTATGGAAGGTAGTTGATACTGATTGTGTTTTTATTGTTCCTAAGGAAGAAGTCGTTTTTTTTTTTTTAAATCTGAGAAAACAAACAGATCACTATATATTAGTTTTCCTTGCCTTACTACCTTACTAATATGACCACCAACTCTTTGACTGTTTGTTTGATAATGTAGTTTGGAGCAGCTCTTGTTCATTTTTTAGTGCATCTTGGATCAAAAACGTAATTAGGAAAATTTTACAGGGAAATATTCCTAATCTTGTAATTACTGGGCCTTTCATACTGTTGGAATTAGGATTTGTCAGAACTCTTTTCCCAGAACAGATTAGACTTTTGTTTTTAGATCAGTCTGGGTTATTTGCCTTCTTAAGTCTATAACAGGAATGTTAGGAAGATAGTTTATTTGTATAACCCCATTTGATCCAAAGTTATCATTAACTAGAGGTAATTTAATGGATGTCCCTTGTGTACCGTTTCAGGCAGACCTAGATATCACTTTTAGCAAAAAAGGTAAGTTTGTTCTTTTAAAATCCCTCAGAGGAAGATTAGTCTAGTTAGTTACGAAAAAGTCCTCTAGGGAGAAAGTAAACTGTTGCATATTTCTCAGATCTGCCCTGGCAATTGTCTATACCCAGAGATCCTGGAGGGCTCCTCTGAAGAGTTTGGGATTCCTAATGTTGCAGATTAAGCAAATTCACCCCATGCCCCTTGGATTTCAAGCAGAAGCAAGAAGAGGATATGACAAAGGAATTAACTTTGCGCCTCCAATGTTAAATATATTCTAAATCCATTTTGGGTTTAGGTTTGCTGCTTAGTTGCAATATGATCTCTGGTTCTTTTGGATTCTGATAATTTAATTTACTCAGTTCTTTTACTTTTATAAGTTAAACTGTCAAGAGTTTATATTCATGGATTTCATCATTTTATCTCTTATTTCCAGAGTCTTTTTTTTCCTTTTTTCCTTATCTTTTAAAAAAATAACTTAAGGTGTTTGTCTTAGGAAGGTTAGCAGGATGTCAGTTTTAAAGTGTTCAGAAAATGAGCTGTTTTTGTTTTATGTACATGCTCAGATACTCTGTGTAAACATCAACTAATTCAAGGAAAATTAATTCAAGTCTTTAAAAAGTGAAGAATTACTTTCTCACAAATTAACGCATTCTGAGTTATATTCTTGGGTGGGACACAAAAATAAGAAAATATAACATTAATCTCCTCTTGTTGAGTACTAATATGCAAGGAAAGCTTACCTCATTGCTACTCCAGCACTCCGGAAGGTGGATTCTAGCTGCCATTTATTAAGTTAACTCTGTGGGAAAAATATATCCAGAGTTAGATAGGGAACAGCAATCAGGAGTTTCCCCCTCTCACTCTTTCCTCCTCCTTGGTTGTGGTAGGAAGGTTTGGGGCAGCAGGATCTGCCGCTGATATTCTGAATGCTGAGAGGACCATGCCTTCCTCTGGTAGTATAGAAAATACTGTCCCCTGGTAAGAGGCCCCAGGGCATAATGGAAAGAACACAGACATTTGAAGCAAGATGGACTTGGGCTCAAACCCCTGTTCTGTGATGTACTTGCTGTTTAGTCTTAAGCAAACTGCATTTTCTGATGCTTAGAGAAATTAAATGAGTTTGAAACTGAGTGAGAAAAAATATGACATTTTACCTTTATGATCAGATTCACCCAGTAGAGCTGTGCCTCCTGTTTCAGAGCATTAAAAAGTAGGTACAACCCTCAAAGGTCTATTACTATTATTGCCCTATTGTTACTGACCATGATACCAATTTATTAATGACATAAACTAAGATTTATAACAAAACCTAACACCGCATTTAGGTATCCTTGGAATACAAAGAATATAACAGAATTAGTTAATGCTAAAAGAAGTTAAAAGTGATCTACTGCTCTTTCCTAGAAGATTATAATGATTAAAGATTGGTTATATGGTAGATTTCAAACCCTAAGGATTAGAATTGTGGTCAATGGAACAAACACAGATTATGTTAAGATGTAGAATTTTTGCTAAGATTGTTTATGCACTCAGTTATTCTCTCCATTTTTACTCTGTATGATTTCACTTCACATTGTAAATCTTCAAATGCTGCTGTCTTGTTATATGGCCTGTTAGCAAGTACCTGGCATTTGAAGTGTGCGGCTATTGTGAATGGAACTTCTAAAGAAGAAAAAGTAAACTGTTGCCATCGCTATATGCTCAGTAGTTAAAAGAATAGAAATGATATACATTAAACACATGAGAGAGTTTATAGAGAAGATTCAATTGAAACCATTGTGCCCCAGTACCTTAATAATTTAAATGCAAATACTGGCATATATCCAGAAAGGAAGATTCAATTAAGTACAGTTGTTTCATCTTAAAAAATCATCTTTCTACCAAGAAATCTTGGCAGCCATATTGATGACTTCTCATGAGAGGGGCAGATGGGACTAAAAAGAGGCATGAAATCTTTTTTTTTTTCCACTAACTTTCTAATTCGTCATTTTTTTAATGTCAGGAGGAGCCAGGCCTAGAAATCAAGCACTCTGATTTCTCCTCTTCTCCAGTCCTTAGTTTAGTTACTATAGCTGTCTCTTATCTGTTCAGATGGTATAATTTGTAGTGATGGCATAAGTGGACGTAATGGAAGTGGAAATTGGATATGATCTAGACGGCAGTTTATGGGCCTAGTTTCAAAGACCATTTTTACCTGGAAAATAAATAAAAAGGGTTAACAGGCATTTTCTAGTGATCTGTGGTTTATCTGTTCCTCGTGTTCCACCTTGACTTAGCACTAGTTTCTCAGGAACCTCTAAAACCTCTCCTGCCTATGTCAGAAATCATTTTTTTCCTGAAGAGATCAAAGCTTTTATGGACATTATTTATTGTAGTCTCACAATATTCTAGGGAGCTAAGTAGAGTTTACGTAGCTCCATCTTTATTTTTAAAGTCAAGTGAGGAACAGATAAATCTCTTCACTAAGGTTATAAAATGAGGCCATAGTAGAGGCAGAAATAGACTCCTTAGTCAGAAACATCTCCTAGTTCTGGCCGTTGCATCTAAGATGCAGTAGATTGTTTGGCCTTTCTCTAAACAGGCCTTTGACACTTAGAGTGTGTGGAAAGTATGTGCTTCCGTCAACGAGTTTTGCTGTTTAGTTATTCTTTGCCTGTTAAAGTAATGACTAGGGGACTAAAGAAAATAGAAAGTACATCCAAACCTTAGTTCAGCCTCTGCCTTTAGTTCATGTGAGCTTTGGACAGACAGTGCTTTTATTTCCCTGGGAGTACTTCTCTGTCTTTATACTCAGAAAGAATTTTTCTTTAGGGCACTGCTGATACTGAGAAATTTTAGGGAAATTATTATTATTTTTTTAAAATTAAAGCTTTATGTGTGAAAATTAGACCTTTGAAATAATGTATATTCCAATACTAGACCACCACATTGAAAGAGAGGATTTGGGGAGATAACTGCAAATTTTTACATTTTAAAATGTAGGTTTAGTGCCTTTTCCCCCTTTTTTCTTTTTTCCCTGAAAGTCATTGCAAAAATGAATTACACTTTAAAATTACCCTAATTCAGCAACTTATATTACTATGCATTAAAGTTTTTAAAAATGAAATCGTATGCTTTTAATAAATATTCTGTTAAAATAATTTTTCAACTATGTTTTCATTTGAATATTTTACCACTCAAGGCTTATTAAATTTATGATTTTAATTGTTTTACACACCCCACCCTTTTCTTTTTTAGTATCGATAATGCTTATTTGGAATTTTTAACACAAGACAGGAATTGTTTTTCTTCTTTCCTTTTCTTTAAGGGCTGCTTCTCAAATTAACCTGCATGCCTAAACCTGCATTATAATTCAGAAGGAACTGTGGAATCTATTGCATATGATCTTTTTGTAAAGCCGGGTTAGCACCGCTGTCCTCCTGATCTCTTAAACATTGCAATTTTTGTAAACTTTTCCATGTGCCTCCAGCATCTCCAATTTGTGAACAAGTCTCACTATATTTATCCCTATTGTGTACTTCCACGTTTGTTTTGCAGTGTAATAACACTTGACAGTTATAAATTTTTCCATATGCTCCATCTTGTAGAGATAAACAATATGTGTGCTGTACATTTCCCTCAGCTTTGAAGGCTTACTTTTTGAAATAAACAATTCCATAGGATATTATGCTCAGTTTTGGAAAGTAATTTACACAAACTTTCCATGAAAGGGAAGGCAGTGAATTTTCACCCTTTTAATGTGAAAATTTACCCTTTCAGTGTGAAACTGGTTAATTGAACTTTTCTAAAGGATTGAGAGCTACTTAACTGCTTTTAGGTTTTCAAAGATTTACCAGGCAATGCAGAGCTGTTTTTGAAAGTCTTTAAAAGTGCTAGTTAACATCATAAATGACCATTTCGTGGAATAAGTTCTCTCATTCTCTCACTGGTTTACTTTGGCTATAGGGATTAGTGAAATGGCTTTGGATTTCCTTAACATTTTCCCTTTTATCTTTACAAATTGAAAAGTTAGTATTGCCATGTAATGATGGCATCTAAAGCATTTATATTGTGGTTGCTTTTTTGTCTATGGAAAGAATCCTTATGATTCACTTATAAGGAGCTATTTCTTTTACTTTCTGTTCCCTTAGGAAATCAAGTCTTTCTGACCAGTTTTATATGTGGAAATTGATGCAAACATCTTTATGCTTAACTCCATGTCCTTTTTTACCCAAACAAGTATCTTCTGCCTACATTTCTTTCCCCCAAGATGCAAAGGTGCTTTTATTACTTGATTTCCTAAAGGCTCTGGGTGTATAAATGTTTCATATGTTTTCTGTTGTTAACTACAAACTTGACTACATAAAAGATACAAATTGCAGTATTGCAATTTTTATTTATTTTTGTTGCTGTTGTTGTTGTCTCTTTAACACACAAGATTCATCATCTTTCTCCAAGAGATTTTTAACTTGGAAAACTGAAAAGTTGTTTGTAAGCCTGGTGGGATAGCAACAATGTGTGGGATGTGATTTGAGACCAGTGGTGTGCAGGATCCAGCCCCTACCAGCTCTCCTGACAACAAACTATTAAATTTTCAGAAATTTTCTGAGCTGGTTATCAGTAAAAATTAAACTATATAAACTTATCATTAAAATAAATTATATTAAAAACAAAAAATAAGTACTCAAAACTCATCACTTCATAATTATTTTTACTACATTTTACTGTTATCAATGCTCTTGAAGTCATTTGTGCCTATTTTATCTGCATTGGAAATACTGTATAATGGTGTATACTACTGAACACTTTTTCCAGCCCTGTGTTCACTGAGGTCATGTTGGTAACTTGAAATCAGCCACCAAAGAGGTACTAACCCCATGGAAATTGGCAAACACAACAAATCAGGACTTGATTTATTGTTTTGTTAATTGTCTAGACTTAAGAAAGCGATAAAGCGTTAATAATGTAGATTAAACTTGAAAGTGTGTCATGTCTATAGCCACTATATTTTGAATAGCACAAAAAACTTGAGAAAATATTTTTCCAGTATTTGAAGCTATTATCTGATTCAGCAAAGAAGTGGTTCACTCCATGGAGAAATGAATGAGTGAAGTTCTGATGTATGTCTGTTTTCATGTTCCTTTTTCTCATTAACTTGAACAAAACCGTCAACCAACTAAGCAGAATTGTAAGAATGATATATTGCTCCAAGTATACCAGACATCAGATGCTAAATACATCAGGAAACCTTTTATAGTTCTCTTCTGAAAACCATGCTACTCACAAACATGCTGCGTCTTTTCCAACTCATCTGTGACTTTTCCTCTCTTTGCTCTAAAGGTTATTGTTAAAGGCTATGACACATTCATTTGTTCAGTCATCCACACCCATCCCTGTGACCACAAATTACCTTCAAATGGTGTTACAAAAAGTCTGTGGGAAAAGAGAAACATCTTAGTACTGGATTTATGAAATCATAGCTTTCCTTCCTTGGAGACATAATTCTGTTATTTAACCCACTGTTGGGAGGTTGTTTAGATTTACATATCAGGGGGAAATGGCTTTACCCAACAGAATTTGTTTTCCTAAGCCTTAGGGATAGTCTGATGATCCATGATAGCATATGCAATTCACACAAGTAAATGTGGGTAAGAATATCATATGGTTAAAGTTCAGTTTCTAAGCCTTGAGTGACCAGGTTTTGAAATACATTCAGAACTCTATTACACACCTGCTCCTTATGATGGGGTAATCTGGTCAAGCCCCTGCCTTCAGAAACTTAGTAACCCTATTTTAATTGATGTTTCAGCTTTAGTCAGTTGAGTATCACCCTCATCATTTTTGTCATATCCATGTATCTCTTGTACCTTTATTTACTTAGTAATTTTTAAAATTGACTTTTTCCTTTTAACATAGCTTTATCCTAGGTGACATTACCCATGATCTTGAGTTTAAGGTAATTATCTTGAGTTTAAAGTTATTTTTTTCTAATACTTATTAAAATATTGCCTAACAATTACAATTTTTAAAAGTTTGTCCTTGTACCACCAATGGTATGTGTACCACACTTTGGGAAATGTTATGCTTCTGGTGGTAATAACTAAGCATTAGGTCAAATAGTTTTGTTTATTCCTCATGTCAACTTTATGAGGCAGGCATTGCTATCTCTATTTAGTAAGTGCGGAAACTGAGAAATTAGAGATGTTAACTAACTTGTCCAGAGTCATGAGTTGAGCCAAAATTTACTTGACCAAGATCCATACTAACCCTTGCTACTCACAGTATGATTTGCAGACCAGCAGTATCAGCATCACCTGGGAGCTTGTTGGAAAGGCAAAAGCTCTGGCCCGGCTCCAGACCTAATTGATCAGCATCTGAAGTTTAACGAGATTCCCAGGTGATTCTCATGGACGTTAAGCTGTGAGAAGCCTTGATCCAGACTCCTGTGTGGTCTGCCTACTGTAAGAGAAGAAGATGGATCCTTCGGCCATTGATTTGGCTGGTCTCCTTTTCTCTCTGCGGTACTGTTTCCTTCATGCCCTGCTGCTCTGAGATACAACTGGTTTTTGAGAAACTTGGTTATCGATGGGAAGGTAGGAGATAGTATTCTTAATCATTTTGGTTATTTTTCTCTCTTAAAGTCATCTTTTGTTTGCTTTCCTTTTTTCCTTAATTGAGGTATCAAGGCTAGGCTGAGAGCTCAACATTTTCACTCTTTTCTCTCCTGGTTTCCTTCCCCAGAATCCCCAGATCAAGTTCTTGCCCTTTGAAATGGCCTGGTCGTTTTTTTCCTGCCTACCCCAAACCTGCCTAGGCCCTGAGAACCGTCTGCACAGCTACAACTAATTTTCAATTATTCTTGGATGGTTGTAATAGTATGTATACCATCCTGACTCTTGGCTTCTTTCCTTCTGCCTGCTGCTCTCTGCCACTTAGCTATTTTATTGCTTGCTTTTCTTTGCAGTAAGCTGTGCTTACCTCTGCACTTGTGAAGCCTCTGTCTCCATTCTGCCATGCATCTCACTCTTGCCGTTGCTCTCACAATTGGAAGTTTTAATACAAGCAACAGCCTCAGGAGACCCTATTAAGGCAATCTTCTGGAAGTGGTCAAAGTGTTGGGAATTTGATGGTTGGTTCTGGGAACATCAGGAATGGCTGTGACTGATGAGCATAACTGGCTATAAATTTTGAAGTATTCCAGTGTGTCATCAGTATTTCATCAGCTTATTGTCTTTGTGTTTTTTTTCATAGAATTTCCCTGTGAATCCTATGCCTGGAGGAGTCTGCAGGGTTTCTAGACACCGCACCCAGTTTGTACAGTTACAGGCCTTCTGTCTTGGTATTTATGTAGTTGCTTATTCAGCCTCCAAGATGACTAGTTAATTGAGATGAGTAGAAGTTGGATCTATCATGAGATCACACCTTGCCTTCTTGTTCACTGGTGGCCAGATACACGTCACAATAGTATTTCATTTTCTTAACTTTGATACTGTTAAAAGGGAGTTGACTCATTTGAATTAGAAGAGGCACTGAAAGAAAACTGTACTATTCGTTACATATTGTAAAGCGAGAAACAAAGAGGAATAGTTGTTTCTTACTGTAGTAATTTCAGACTCTGAAAGATTTGTTTATCAGCCAACTGTAGACACACCTATCCCAACCCAGATATTTTTTAATGCTCTTCAGCTTTGTAGTCATTTAGACTTGAGGTTTTTTTGGTTTTTTTTTTTTCTCCTTTCTGGCACATTTTTTGGGTATACACCCTTCTTCCTTCCCCTTTGTCATCTTCTTATTTCCTTGAGAAAAGGAGAGTCCCTCTTAGAGTGTAGAGTAAACATTTCTTTGTGAAGTGTGACTTATTTAAGCTTCAGGGGTTGTCAGTGTATACACAATAGAGAAGGTAATGGAAGCTCCCAGGCATGCCAAGTCAGCACTTTGTGCGTGTGAAGGCCAAAGAGCACGTTAAGCAGGCTGAAAAAATTTTAACAAGTCAGAACATTTTACAATTTCCATATTTATCAAACATGTCAGGGGATGGCATCACAAAGCCTTCCAGGGATTAACTGCCTCTAGGACTTGAACTGTTTTATTAAGATGGAGGAAGCCAAGTTCTCAACACCCCATGATTTGCTCTAATAACCACAAGAGTTAGAATGTAGGTGATCCTTGCTGAATGAAAGGTAA
Source organism: Aethalodelphis obliquidens (assembly GCF_003676395.1). Classification (NCBI taxonomy): domain Eukaryota; kingdom Metazoa; phylum Chordata; class Mammalia; order Artiodactyla; family Delphinidae; genus Aethalodelphis; species Aethalodelphis obliquidens. Next base: position 41,087,699 of record NW_020837954.1, read on the forward strand.
TCCTGAGGCTAAAATGCTCCTTGAATGGGGAAAAAAAAATCTCTCAACAGATGAACTGTGTGTAAATCTATCTGACAGACCTTTGGAGTTTGAAGTTTATTTACCTAGAGCTTCAGTTTTATTAATTCTCTGGTTGGTGGTTCTTGACCTTTGACACTTAAGGGCTTAGAATATGAAGCCTAAGTAGATGTTCGGAAACATGCAGACATTCTCGAAGAGGGGTGGCCATTGGGTTTTTGGGGTTGGCGAAGCATCCTAGAGTTACTATTTGTTTTCAAATGTTTGGGGCTTGGCAGATCCTAAGATGCCTTTTGCCAAGCATTTTCCTTTGAATTTTAGTACAGGAATATCCTGGGTGGAATTTAATTGCTTTATTGGTGATTCATTTGCATTATACCGATCAGAACGCTGTTTTGGAAAAGATACTTGATGACTCACAAATATTAGGAGCTTTGCAGACAGCTTTTTTAGTACCAGCATTTTCTTAGATGAGGATAGAAATGGAATTCAAGCTCCAAATATTTTCAGTAAGATTTGGAACTTGGAATCTTTAAGTAGTGGTTTCTAAATTTGTTTATCACTTTTTCCACAAAAGCAAACCAGACTGCTTCCCTGGCTTGATCTGCAAATCTTTAGAAAACTTGCAGACCTGATCTGCAACCTTGCGCCAACTCTTAATTTGGAAATTAATGTTAAAGAAAAAAAAGGTTTCCAACAAATAGGTAGAGAGAGCAACCCTCTTCTGGAGAAATAAACTGGAATTAAAACAACGACCCAAGGAGACTAAGCATAGGGTAGATTTTGGGTTCTAAAGCCAAATTACCAGGAATGAAAAAACCCCTGGGGAGGACTAAAGTTATATAAGGTGCCATGAGCTAGCTTTTCCATTACAGTTTGTAGAAAAGCTTGTAAAACAAGGAAGCAAGCTGAGACTTTACAAATGAGGACTAAGCCATAAACTTTTTAAAGAACAGAGAAAGGACATGGCTAAATGGCACTGAACTTCTTACTGCCCATTGGGTTGCAGCAAAGCATGATGATAAAAACAAGCTTCTTCTTGTCTATCGCCAGCTTCCTATCTTTTATAATTGGCCCAGAAACAGCAGTGCCAGCAACTTGAATGACTACTCACTGTCTCCTTGAGAAAACAGCAATGCAAATAATCATCTAACAGGAGAAGGAAAAAGCATTTCAAACAAACTGATGTGGATGTCTTCACGTTCAAATTATTTTAAAACTAACTGGTAGGAAATGTCGGGAAATTTTAGTTATGAATTCTGCTAACCGGTGTTAGGAGAGGACAGAATCATATAGACTCTTTTATTTGCTTCAGATAGTGGGTTGCAGGAGGCATGGACGTGTGGTTGAGCTAGTGTTGATGAGTTTCTTCTCTCCCTTAATCCATGTGTTCTTCTAACTGCTTAAAATGCCAAAGAAGCAGGGAGATCTGTTTTGAATCCTTGACTTTATCCTGGTACTGGTTTAACTGGTGAGATTATTAGGTGGTCTATAGAGAACCACACTGATGTAGGTCTAAAATTTATTTGGGCCAACTTTAAGTAATTGTAAGTGTTCCTTTCAGTGTAAGTAAAAAGTCATATTTTTCTTCTTAAACTTTGGTCCTGATGACCTTAAAACAGACAATTTGCTGAAGACAACCTTTTCCTTTTTCTCTTCTCTTTCTCTACCTTTCTTTTCTTGTTCCTCCTTCTTACCCTTTCTTACTGGTTATAATCTAATTAGTGGGTGCTTATTAATGACCAGCGGGAACATTGTGACATTTTACTTTTTGCCCACTTGCAGTCTGTTCTAGCAGGGAGGATTTGTGTGAAATTGAGAGGAAAAGATGGATCCCACCCATTCGATGCTATTACTTTTTAGAAAATCGAAATGATTTGTTGCATTGTTGAGAGCATACCTTATATTTGGACAATAGAGAATATAAGTAAACATTTTAAGGGCAGCTCTTGCTTTATACTTCTTATCTGCAACAGTACCTTCTACATAGTAGAGGCTGAATACTAAATAGTTACTGATTTTAATTCTGTTAATTTTTGAGTATGAGGGAAGATAAATTAATTCTGTATCTTAATATGTTATGCAGGAGTGGTAAACAATATTTTCTGCCAAAAATCCATTAACCATAGGAAACAAAAACCAATGAGGATCATATAAGTAAGAAGTAATTTAGTTTTTACAAGTTTAATTTTTTTAGAGAGAAGAATAAAATGTTCTGCAGTCTGCATTTCAAATTAAAATCAAGAAGCAAAGCGTTCTCATGAATAAGTATGTGAAACAATAATGTGAAAATACCTTACCTCTGTATTTACTACTGTTCTACAGTAGGTATTATTTAATGACTGGAGGACAAGCCAGGGTGTAATATGGGATAGGAGAAAAGAGAGCATCTTATTTAGCCTAGACTGCTATGGTAAAATACCACAGACCAGGTGGTTTAAACAACAGATACTTATTTCTCATATTTCTGGAGGCTGGGAAGTCCAAGGTCAAGGTACCTGCAGATTCAGTTCTTGGTGAGCGCTCTCTTCCTAGCTTGTAGACAGCTGCCTTCCTGCTCTGTATTCATCTGGCCTTTCCTCGGTGCTTGTGTGTGGAGAGAGAGTAGGACCTCTGTGGCCCTCTTCTTATAAGGGCACTAATCCCATCACGAAGATCCCACCTTCGTAGCTTAATCTAACCTAATTACCTCCCAAAGACCCCACCTCCAAATACCATCACATGGGGGGAGTAGGGCTTCAACATATGAATTTTGGGGGGAATACATTCAACCTGTAATAGAGAGCAAGATATGCAAGCTGTCATGAATGACGATTTACCTGCTTAAAAAAGAAAAGCTTTATAGATTTGTTCAGGGTTTAAAATGATTAGATTTTTAAAATTTAAACTATTTTCTCAATTCTTCTCAGTTTTATCTTCTTAGATTTAGTAGCAGCACTACTGGAAACCCTGGCTTCCTCCTCTGGAAATTGCAGAATACTGTATTTCATTGTAGAAAAAAAGGTTCTGTGGAAGAGCTTGTACATCTTGTAGCCATTTGGAATATTGCTTCTAAAAAATGTTTAAAGCCATCTATAAACTTTGTGGTTTTCAGTATAAAATGTGATTAATTATTGATACTTCTCTACAAACCATATAGAATTATGCTGTGGTCCAATTTAAGCTCATTAGATGAAAGATCTTCCATTTTAGTATAGTGTTTATAATATATAAGATATAGGATAATAGGATTCTAGGGATTTTTAAATTCTAATATCTCCTGTGTTTCTACCATATTAAGAGGCCATTTCACATCATGTACTCACTATAGGAGGCTTTTACTATATAATATGTCATGTATCTGCATAAATAAGATTTCTATTTAGAAGTAAGCTTCTTCAGAGCCCATTTTTATTTATTTATTTATTTATTGGTGTTTATCATTCCAGTGCTTTTTATTTTTAAATTTTTTAAAATGTTTTTTTAACTTTATTTTTGGCTGTGTTGGGTCTTCGTTGCTGCACATGGGCTTTCTTCTAATTGTGGCGAGTGAGGGCTGCTCTTCATTGCGGTGCACAGGCTTCTCATTGCATTGACTTCTCTTGTTGTGGAGCATGGGCTCCAGGCGCAAGGGCTTCAGTAGTTGTGGCTCATGGGCTCTAGAGCACAAGCTCAGTAGTTGTGGCACACGGGCTTAGTTGCTCTGCGGCATGTAGGATCTTCCCGGACCAGGGCTCGAACCCGGGTCTCCTGCATTGGCAGATGGATTCGTTATTAACCACTGCGCCACCAGGGAGGCCCCTATTTATCTTTCATGCATATAATTTTTTTTTTAACTGAAGTATAGTTTGTTTACGAATGTTGTGTTAGTTTCGAGTGTACAGCAAAGTGACTCAGATATATATATATATATATATATATATATATATATTCTTTTTCAGATTCTTTTCCATTATAGGTAATTAAAGATATTGAATATAGTTTCCTACACTATACAGTAGGTCCTTGTTCATCGTTTTTACACATAGTGCATATAAAATTTTGATTCCTTAAGATCAGAAAGCAAACGAAAGAATAGCAGGTAGACAACTTTTAAAGAAGCAGAGGGAATAAGGAGAAGGAAAATAAAGTTTATGAGAAGAGTTTGGTTTTGTTAAGGGAGCCAAGGTATTCAACAGAGGGAGATGACAAGATTCTATCAGTCTCTGCTTGCCAGAGGAAGTAAAACCCTCTCCCACGTCTATGCAAAATCCTGTTAATACTAGATATTTTCACATTATGATTATAAAAGAAATATGTGCCTGTTGTGAGAAATTTGAAAAGAATGTGAAAAATAAAGGAGGGTAACTGTAACACCAACCACCTGGAGATAATGACTTAACTTTTTTTCATGGTTGCATGACTTTATTAGTGCAATTTAGTTTTTCCACCTTTATTGAAATATAATTGACTTAATATAACATTGTGTTAAGTTTAAAGTGTACAGTGTAATGGTTTAATATATGTATATAGTATTGTGAAGTGATTACCATGATAAGGTTAGTTAATACATCCATCACCTCACGTAGTTAGTTTTTGTTTTGTTTTTTTTTTGTGGTGAGAACTTTTTTTTTCTTTCTTTCTTTTTTTTTTTTTTTTTTTTTTTTTGTTTCGCGGGCCTCTCTTTTTTTTGTCCTCTCCCGTTGCGGAGCACAGGCTCCGGACACGCAGGCCCAGCGGCCATAGCTCACGGGCCCAGCTGCTCCGTGGCATGTGGGATCTTCCCGGACCAGGGCACGAACCCGTGTCCCCTGCATCGGCAGGCGGACTCTCAACCACTGCGCCACCAGGGAAGCCCTTGTGATGAGAACTTTTAAGATCTATTCTCCTAACAACTTTCAAATATACAATACAGAATTGTTAACTATGGTCACTAGGCTGTACATTACATCTTCAGAACTTATTAATCTTAAAACTGGAAGTTGGTACCCTTTAACCGTATGCACACCCTCCACCCACCCAGACCCTGGCAGCCAGCAATCTGCTCTGTTTGTCTGAGTTCATTTTTTTTAGATTCCACATGTAAGTGTGATAATACAGAATTTGTCTTTCTCTATCTGACTTAACTCACCTAGTGTAATGCCCTCAAGGTCCATCCATGTTTCCATGTTGCTGTAAATGGCAGGATTTCCTTTTTTGTTTTCAATGGCTGAATAATATTCCATTGTGTGTGTGTATATGTTTGTGTGTGTATCACATTTTCTTTACCCATTCATTTGTTGATGGACACAGATTATTTCCGTATCTTGACTATTGTAAATAATGCTGCAATGAACATTGTGGTGCAGCTATCTCTTTGAGATAGTGATTTCATTTCCTTTGGATATGTACCCTGAAGTAAAATTTCTGAATCATATGGCAGTTCTATTTTAATTTTTCAGGAACCTCCATACTGTTTTCCATAGTAGCTGCACTAATTTACATTACTACCAACAGTGTAGTAAAGTTCCCTTTTCTTGAACCCTCTTACACTCTTGGTGGGAATGTAAATCGGTGCAGCCACTGTGGAAAGCAGTATGGAGGTTCCTCAATAAACTAAAAATAGAGTTGCCATATGATCCAGCAATCCCACTCCTGGGCATATACCCAGACAAAACTATAATTTGAAAAGATACACGCACCCCTATGTTCATAGCAGCACTGTTTACAATAGCCAAGACATGGAAGCAACCTAAATGTCCATCGACAGATGAATGGATAATGAAGATGTTGTACATATATACAATGGAATATTACTCAGCCATTAAAAAGAAAAAAATAATGCCATTTGCAGCAACATGGATGGGCCTACGGATTATCATATTAAGTGAATTAAGTCAGAAAGAGAAAGACAAATACCATATGATGTCACTTACATTTGGAATCTAAAATACAGCACAAATGAACATATCTATGAAACAAAAACAGAGTCACAGATATAGAGAACAGACTTGTGGTTGCTAAGCAGGGGGTGGGGTAGGGAAGGATTGAGAGTTTGGGATTAGCAGATGCAAACTAGTATATATAGGATGGATAAACAACAAGGTCCTACTGTATAGCACAGGGAGCTATATTCAATATCCTATGATAAACCTTAATGGAAAAGAATATGAAAAAGAATATATATGTATAACTGAGTCACTTTGTTGTAAAGCAGACATTAAATACAACATTGTAAATCAACTATACTTCAATAAAATTTTTAAAAAGTTCCCTTTTCTTCCATCCTCTTCGGCACTTGTTATCTCTTGTCTTTTCAGGCTCAGCGGCCATGGCTCACAGGCCTAGCCGCTCCGCAGCATGTGGGATCTTCCCAGACCGGGGCACAAACCCGTGTCCCCTACATCGGCAGGCATACTCTCAACCACTGTGCCACCAGGGAAGCCCTCTCTTGTCTTTTTAATAGTAGCCATTCTAACAGGTGTGAGGTGATACCTCATTGTGGTTTTGATTTGCCTTTCCCTGATGATTAGTGATGTCGAGCATCTTTTCATATACTTGTTGGCCATTTGAATATCTTCTGTGGAAAATGTCTATTCAGATCCTTTGCCCATGTTGAATAAACACTGTCTTGGCCTGCTGTTGGTTTTGTTGACCACTGTTTTTTGTTCTCATTACAGTGTCCCAGGCACTGTATTAAGCATTTTACAAATATTATCTCCTTTCATCAACACTATGAGTATAGGTATTATTATGCCCTGAGGTTGTGTTTCAGGGAACGTCTATAAATGAGTCTGCTTCTTTAAGTGGGCTTCACTGTATGGAGAGAATGCAGAAAATAGGAAAGAAAGCTAGACATCATTTATCTTTTCTTTTCATTTTCTCCTCCTTTTTCTTTCTCTTTCTCTGTGTCTGTTTCTTCTTGAGGTTTTATTTTGGAGGGAAGGAAAAGGAATTTTTTTCTTTTAAAGGATAAGATGTTTTTTAACTGAAGTCTTATCTGCTGTGTTCAGTGTGTGAACAAGTTCTAAATTGTGAAAAAGTCTTATCAGAAGAAAGGCTGCTTTGAAAATGATATGGCCATATTTGTTGGGTGTTCACTCCTCTAAAGCCTAGATGAAGTATACAGGGGAGTAACTGAATTTTATAATGTTTAGATAGCTACCTAGTGAGTAAGCATACTTTATGCTTTTAATAGGAAGTTAAGATCAGCCTCCATAGAGCTTATAATGATAGAACTGAGTTAAGCAATCAGTAACTTGGACATTCTGTTAGCTGATTGAGCTGCTACTCTGACCCTGGGCCAGACCCCACTTACCTCTAAGGTGCCAGGACACATCAGAGTTCCTAGAGGTTGCACTGATGCTTGTTCCAGAATACCTCTGTGATTAAGTGCCCCTGTTCCTCTGCCAACACCCAAGGCTTATTCATCTTTCCTTCTCAGAGGCACTCCTTGCCCTCTCCTTCTCCTTTTGGATTCCAGACAACTCCAGATTTCCTGGGTCCAAGTGGTCTGTAGTTCCTAGAGCCCAAGATCTCCTTGGAATTGCTATTAAGACTTTGAGATTTTATAGCAAGAGTTTGCAAACAGTCCTTCCGAGTATCTCTTGGGTTTGCCCCTCTGTATCTATCACCATAGCCAAGAGAGTAATCCACCATAGCCAAGAGAGTAAACCAGATTTCTGGAATTCTGGTTTTCTTAAAAAATGGAGAAAATAATGTTAAAGTTTATATGGAAAAAGTAATGTGTGAAAAGAACCAATAAATTTGTGAAAAAGATAAGCTACTTACAATTTTTAAAATATAAATATATATTGAACATTTTTTTCTGTGCTGCTAAATTCTTCTACAACATGGCTTTTAACGGCTGCATAGTAGTGAACATATCAATTACTATCTTTTTTATTTTTATTTTTTGGCCGCACCGTTTGGCATACGAGATCTTAGTTCCCTGACCAGGGATCAAACCTGTGCCCCCTGCAGTGGAAGTGCAGAGTCTTAACCACTGGACTGCCAGGGAAGTCCCCTACTATCATTTAAATCGTTTTTTAAGTTTAGGTTATTCCTTTGTTTTGAATATTTTTTTGCTATTATAAATACGTTGTGGGGAGTATCCTCTGGATAAATTCTTGTGAACGACCCTGGTTGTTTCTATGAAATAAAAACCTAGAAGTAAAATTGCTAGATGGATTTTCACATTTTTAAGGCCTTTGCCACAAGGGTGCCCATTATTGTGCTACTAACAATAGACTTTACTGATCTAATTCCCAGTGGACTCTTTGTTTACTAAAGAGACTGAACATTTTTTCACATTTGTCATTTATATTTGACAAGTATATTTTTCTTTTTTGACAACTGTTTTTAGGGGAACTACAAAGGGATCAACTCATTAGCTTTAAAAACTAAGAAAACTTACTTGAGGTTTAAGGCATTTTGAGATGTAAATGGTGCACGGACTGGTAGGCAAATTACAATCAAGCTACAGACTCCGACTTTTTTGAACATGACAGAAAGATCTGGTTTTTCTGCATTTCTCTCTGCTTCAGTCTGTATGGCAATTAGGACATTAACTATAACAGCTTGAGGAAATAAGAACACTGTGACATCTGGGGAATTCTATACCAGAAATCTCTTAAATTTTCTCCTTAGGTCCAACTTGGGTAACACCATCAGGTATATTTCTTCAGCTCCTGCTATTAATTAATTAGCAATAATAGTAATAATTAACATTTCATATATCCAACATAAACTGTGTGCCAGGCACTGTGCAGTGTACCTGAGATGGAATTTAAATATTTTGTTTCTTTTGACTGATGGTAAAATTTACCCTTAAGAGGAATTAACTAACTTGCCATCCAGTGAGAGGACAGAACTCTGCAGCTGGCCTCATTACCACTAACTAGAATCACTCCCCCCATTCAGTCTTTTCTGTCCTTACTCCTAACTCCTGCTTCATCACCTCTAGTCATTTCTAGATTTCTTTACTCTTTTTCTCTCTTGGTGTCTTCCTTTTCTCTGTCTCACTTCCCTGCCTTCCTGTCATATGGACACGTAACTGCCTTCTGCTTCTTTTTTTTCTGTGTCTTATCACCCATTAGTTTTATAGGTAGCCACATTTAATTTAACCTATCTATAAGCTTGATCTCCTTCTGTAGCGGAAGGGAGTGGTTCTACGGCCCATTCAGTAGGAAAGAATGTTTATTTGCCTTGTCACTTAATTGATGTGGGTGCTGCCATTTAAATGCTGATCGGTTTTCTAATAAAAGGTCCTAGTAGAATTAGGGAACTGGAGTTTTGCTTTTTATTTTAGATCTTTAGAATGTAGTTTTTTTGGGGGAAAAAAGGTTACTTTCCCCTGAATGGCTCTGCACGGTTGAGTTATATGTATGAAAGAATGGGCTCTTGAAATGTATTTTGGAACATTAGGAGTATGATCAACTTATTAGGAATGCCTAGGCAAATTTTTGACATGAATAACTTGTCCACCTGTCTCTGCTTTGTTCTTTGGAATGAAAGAATGTATGAATCAAGCAGAATCTGTCTTTTTGAAATATCTTTATACCCTATCTCTGACTTCTATGTTTTTGGCTAACCAGAATGGTAGCATAGGACCCGGCATGAAGTAAGTGCTCAATAAATGTAAATTGCCTGGGTAAGTAATGGAATGAATGAGTTAATTATAGAGACCGAGAATGAGAAGATAGAATGGTTGTTCTAGAAGTGATTATTCCCCTCCAGGTAAAGCTTATTTAACTCTAGACTGTACCATCAGAAGTTCTTGTATACCGAAGTTGAACCTTTCTGATCAAGAAGAAAGAACCTGTTGGATTCTTAAAAAGCACCTTTCATTCCTAATTTCCTTAAATACCTGAATCTATTATCTTGAGTAACTCTAATTAGGGTCCCTAGATCCCTCAGATTGTCTTAAATCCTTAGTTTTCTCCAAGAGTTCACTGTATCTGAGAAATACTGTAATGTAATCTGTTGGTAAGTGTTGATCTTACTTTACTCTGAGATCAGATTGATGTGTGTGTGCTGTGTGTGATATCAGTATTTAGGCGGTAGATTGTTCACATACACATATATCAAAAGCAGGACAAATGTTTTTTATAGAGTAGAAATTATAGTTCTTCCTTTCAGTGATCCATTCTTCTGTGTGTCTGATGTATTTGTAATCATGGGGGAAGGGTGTAGAAATTTGATTCCTAATGAGGTTCCAAGCTCTGTTCCTTCTTTCTAACTTGAATTTAGAGTTTATGTGTGTGTGTGTGTGTGGTGCGCGGGCCTCTCACTGTTGTGGCCTCTCCCGTCACGGAGCACAGGCTCCGACGCGCAGGCTCAGCAACCATGGCCCACGGGCCCAGCCACCCCGCGGCATGTGGGATCTTCCCAGACCAGGGCACGAACCCGTGTCCCCTGCATCGGCAGGTGGACTCTCAACCACTGCGCCACCAGGGAAACCTGAATTTAGAGTTTTATAACTTAAGAGTGAGGTTCATCTGTTGAGCAAATATTAATTGGATACCAGCTCTGTACCAGGTTCTAGGCATTAAGGTTAAAACAGTGAATAGGACTATTTAACTTTTTATTTTGACATATTTCAGTAAAATTGGAAAAATATTGCAAAGAATTCTATAATAATACCCTTCACTTAAATTTTCCAAATGTTAACATTTACCACAGTTGCTTTACACACACACACACACACACACACACACACATCTTTATATTTCTGAACCATTTTGGAACTGAAGACATGATGTCTCTTTATCCTTAAATGCTTCCATATATATTCCTTAAAAAAAGGACAATCTCTTACATAACCATGGTACAGTTATTAAAAGCAGGAAATAAACATTGATATATTACATTATCTAGTCTATAGACTTTATTCAGATTCTTCCAGTTGTTTCAATAATAGCCTTTATAGCAAATTAAAATCCCTGGTAATGTGTTGCCTTCAGTTGCCATGTGTCTTAATCTCCTTTACTCTTGGGCACTTTATTAGTCATCCTTGTCTTCCACTATATTAACATATTTGATAAGTACAGGCCTGTTATTTTATTAAAAGTGTATCATTTTGAGATTGTCTAATGATTCCTTATGGTTAGATTCAGATTATGCATTTTGGGCAGTAGTACCACAGAAATGACATTTTGTCCTTATCTAATCCTATGAAAAACTATGAGTTCATAGGGATAACTTCAATTCCAATTCAGTATCGCAGAGTTCATTTTATTATTCCTCCTTTCTGTATTTTTAGCTCCCTTCTTTGACAGTGAGAAATTGGATCCATTATCTTCAATATATTTACTTATTTACTCAATCCTAGAATACAAAGAAAGCAGTTTCAGAATTACTAGCCCATATGTCCACAAAAAGGAACCCTACTAACTGTATACAGTATTTTAGAGTGCTTTGCTTTTAGCCTAATAAATATTGTTGTATTTATTATAGTGCAAATAACTGTGTTCAAAAGTTACTTGGATTAGTTTTCCATTCTGTGTCCCCCTGCATTCCTCCATCAAGTGTGGTTGTATTATTCATTTGAAATACAAGTTCGGTTCGCTTATTTTGTTTATATTTCATTTTTGAGTCTTCTGTCATTCTTATTATTTATGTGTGCATGTGTAAAACATCAACATGTTTCCAAAACTCAGAACTGTACAAAAAGGTATACTCAGAGAAACATCACCTCCAATTCCTTCTATGTCATTTCCATTCTGCATCTTTTCTACCCACCCATATGTAAGTATCTAATCTCTCTCATTTCTTGTTCATTCTTCTGGTGTTTCTTTTTGCAGATATGTAGATATTTCTTATTTGAACAGATACTTCTATATTTCTTGTTTCCTCTTCTTTCTTACACAAAAATGTAGCATACCATAGATACCCTTATGTATTTTTTTCTTAATAATATATCCTTATATCATTCCATATCAGATCAAAGAGATTTTCCTCATTCTTTTTTTTTCCAACTGCATAATGCTCCATTGTGTCAATATACCACAAGACGACATTTTTGAACCAACCTTTAATTGTACTGAGGGAACATTTTCCTCTTTAAGTTTTAATCAGTTTGGAGAGCTAGTTAGGTCATGGTGGTAGTAATATGTTGTAATAATTTCCCCAAACTCAACAGGTTAGGAATAAACTAACATTCCTAACAAGTGAAAAGAACTTACCTAAATATGTAATAATTTTGGGCCTTAGTTTCTACATCTATAAATATGAAGGCATTGGTCTAGATGATCACTCTTGTCCTTTCCATCTTGAATATATTGATTTTGTATCCTGCAACTTTCTTTTTAACATCTTTACTGGAGTATAATTGCTTTACAATGGTGAGTTAGTTTCTGCTTTATAACAAAGTGAATCAGCTATACATATACATATATCCCCATATCTCCTCCCTCTTACATCTCCCTCCCACCCCTCTAGGTGGTCACAAAGCACTGAGCTGATCTCCCTGTGCTATGCAGCTGCTTCCCACTAGCTCTCTATTTTACATTTGATAGTATATATAAGTCCACACCACTCTCTTACTTTGTCCCAGCTTACCGTTCCCCCTCCCCGTGTCCTCAAGTCCATTCTCTACGTCTGCGTCTTTATTCCTGTCCTGCCCCTAGGTCTTCAGAACCATATATATATTTTTTTAGATTCCATATATATGTGTTAGCATATGGTATTTGTTTTTCTCTTTCTGACTTACTTCACTCTGTATTGACAGATTCTAGGTCCATCCACCTCACTACAAATAACTCAATTTCATTTCTTTTTATGGCTAAGTAATATTCCATTGTATATATGTGCCACATCTTCTTTACCCATTCATCTGTCGATGGACACTTAGGTTGCTTCCATGTCCTGGCTATTGTAAACAGAGCTGCAATGAATATTGTGGCACATGACTCTTTTTTTTTTAATTAATTTATTATTTGGTTTTTTTTGGCTGCATTGGGTCTTTGTTGCTGCGCATGGCTTTCTCTAATTGCGGCGAGTGGGGGCTACTCTTCGTTGTGGTGCGTGGGCTTCTCATTGTGGTGGCTTCTCTTGTTGTGGAGCATGGGCTCTAGGCGCACAGGCTTCAGTAGTTGTGGCACGTGGTCTTCAGTAGTTGTGGCTCGCGGGCTCTACAGCACAGGCTCGGTAGTTGTGGCACACAGGCTTAGTTGCTCCACAGCATGTGGGATCTTCCTGGAGGGCTCGAACCTGTGTCCCCTGCATTGGCAGGTGGATCCTTAACCACTGTGCCACCAGGGTAGCCCCGGCACATGACTCTTTTTGAATTATGGTTTTTTCAGGGTATATGCCCAGTAGTGGGGTTGCTGGGTTGTATGGTAGTTCTATTTTTAGTTTTTTGAGGAACCTCCATACTGTTCTCCATAGTGACTGTATCAATTTACATTCCCACCGACAGTGCAAGAGGGTTCCCTTTTCTCCCCACCCTCTCCAGCATTTATTGTTTGTAGATTGTTTGATGATGGCCATTCTGACTGGTGTGAGGTGTGTATCCTGCAACTTTACTGAGTTTGTTGATTCAGTTCTAACAGTTTTTTGGTGGAGTGTTTAGGGTTTTCTATGTATAGTATCATGTCATCTGAAAATAGAGACAGTTTTATTCCTTTCCAGTTTGGATGCCTTTAATTTCTCTTTCTTGTCTAATTGCTCTGACTAGGACTTCTAGTACTATGTTTACTAGGAGTGACAAGAGTGGGCATCCTTGTCTTGTTCCTGATCTTAGAGGAAAAGCTTTCAGCTTTTTACCATTGGGTATGGTGTTAGCTGTGGGCTTGTTATACATAGCCTTTATATGTGGAGGTACCTTCACTCTCTACCCACTTTCTGGAGAGTTTTTGCCGTGAATGGATGTTAAATTTTGTGCAAAGCTTTTCCTGCATCTATTGAGATGCTCCTATGATTTTTATCCTTTATTTTGTTAATGTGGTCTATCACATAGATTGATTTGCGGACATTGAACCAACCATCCTTGCATCCCTGAAGTAAATTCCACTTGATCATGGTGTGTCATCCTTTTAATGTATTGTTGATTCAGTTTGCTAATATTTTGTTGAAGATTTTTTGCATATGGTTCATTAGGGATATTGGACTGTAATTTTCTTGTAAAGTGTCCTTGTCTGGTTTTGGTATTAGGGTAATGCTGGCCTTGTAAAATCACTTTGGAAGTGTTTTCTCCTTAATAAATCCCTTGGAGGATGAGGGATTATTGATTTATTTATGTACTTATGTATGATTAGAGTATTTAAGAATTCTGATGTACTTGCTGATGTGCAGATAACAGTATTAGTGTATATCCTTTGCTACCTACATTAAGAGAGAGATCATTTATCATCAAAGGCAAAAATTCTCTTCTACAAATGATTCACAAAAGAGGTTAAAATAACAAATTGGACAACCTAGAAGAAATGGATAAATTCCTAGAAACACAACCTGCCATGAATCATGAAGAAATAGAAAATCTGAACAGACCAATTACTAGTAAGGAGATTGAATCTGTAATCAAAACCTCCCAACCAACAAAAGTCCAGGACCAGATGGCTTCACTACCTCATGGAATCTTACCATGTGAGATGGAGAGCAGTCATGTGATAAGAGCAGCCACAGATCAATTAGCAATGCTAGATATAGAAATCTTGGATATTTTAAAATATAAGATTATTTATATCTTTGTAAAAATATAAGAGAAAATATCACACAGACACACTTTCTGGATATTTATAATGTCTACTAGAATTTGGTTACAATATTATCATTTGCCAGTAGATGCCACTATCTGATATGATATCCTCTTAACAACCAGGATATTATATTCCTTACATTCCAGGCCTCAAATACTCTTAAAAAGTAGTTTCCTCCAATGTCTATTTTATAGATGGAAAGTCTATATTGCAAGTTTATAGAAAATGAAGGTCATTTCAATTGTCTTGAAACTTTTAATATTACGAAAGGTTTCCTTTTCTCCTCTTTCTGTTCTCCTTTCCTTTGTTTTTCTCTTCAGAGTTTACATTTTCCTTTTTTGAATGAAATTTCCTTTTGTTTATAGTGTTACTAACAAGTAAAGTGACACTTGACTTTGTTTTGTCTTGATATTGCTGTAGCAGAGCATGTGAGATTCCTTCAAGCTTCATTCCAAGGTTGGCTCTGATTTTGTCAGTTTCCAGCACATATATATATTTTTTGAAATAGGTATTGTATCTCAATTGAATATTTCCTAAGAAACAGGTATAGCACTAAAGAAAAGCTAGGAGAAAATATCAGTAAGTGTTGATGTGAACCTCAGTAGAGAATTCCCTAAGCGTAAGAGCAATGGAAGAAATAAAAGATTAATAGATTTGTGTTAAAATATTAATATTTTATTAATACAAAAAACTTAAATAGAAAAATAATAAAGTCGTATATTTCAAAGACATACTTAAAATTTAGTTATTTAGTTTTGTTTAAAGATAATGCCTAATGCTGTGTGTGATACGGGCACACTCATAGACCTCTGATTGGGGGTTTAAAATGGTAGAGCTTCTCTGGACTGTAACTTGGTGTCATAATATTAGGAATTTTGAAATTGTCCGTAAACAACTTTTTTTTTTTAATATCAGGATTAATAGAAAATCTATCTTAAAGAAATAATCATATATATATAAATATTTATATATAAAGATATTTACTGCCTTATTATTTAAAATTAAAAATAGAAAACAATCCAAATATTTCACAGGGATTAAATATGTTGTGTATTTATACAATATTATATAGTATTATGAAGTCATTAAAATGTTTATAAAAATTTTAATGTTTTCACATTCTTATGTTATAGTGATAAATAAGACAGGAAAATAAACTACATACAACATGAGTTCATATATTTGAGAGAGAAGACTTGAAAGACATATACCAATGGGTTATGAGTGATTTTTATTTTATATTTTCTGTATTAAGAAAATTTTCTTAGAGATCATGTGCAATTTTTATAATAATATAATGGATGTTATTTTCTAAAGACAGTTTCTTCCTTTGACCTGGTGAGATCAATCTATTGACTTGCAGTATACTCCAAAAGAATAATCAGAAATATAGAAAAGCATTCATTGTTATATTCATAATAGTGAAAATTTGAAAGCAACCTAATGTTTATGAGAGTTAAGGAGGATGATGTTTCAATTAGAGGAGAGGATATCATGTTTGCAAAGAATTTTTAATAGTATGAGGAAACATAATTTAGGGGACATTTTACAAAATTATATATACAGTTGAGATCTCAAACCATGTTGATAATGCCTGAAATAAAGTATGGAAAGAATACAGAAAAGTGTTAGTGTTTCTGCTGAATGGATAGCATGATAAATACTTTAAAAATTCTTTTTGCTTTTCCTGCTTTTCTATTTTTCTAGAAAGAAATATATAGTGTTTTCACTTTTGTTTGTTTGTTTTGCTTTGTTTTGGCCTAAAACAACAGAAATTTATTTTCTCACAGTTCTGGAGCCCAGAATTTCAAAATCAGTGTGTTGGCAGGGTTGATTCCTTCTGGAAGCTCTGAGAGAAAATCAGCTCCATGGTTTGCTCCTAGCTTCTTGTGACAGCTGGTAGTCCTTGGCATTCCTTGGCTTGTAGCTTCATAACTCCAATCACAGCTGATCTCTGTCTTCACATGGCTTTCTCCCTGTCAAAAAGCTTTCTCCCTTTGCAATCCCAAATCCAAAATGATCTCATCTTAGATTCTTTTTTTTTTTTTTTGGAAGTATAATTGATTTACAATATTGTGTTAGTGTCAGGTGTCCAACAAAGTGATTCAGTTATTTATATATATTTTTTTTCAGATTATTTTTCATTGTAGGTTATTATAAGATATTGAATATAGTTCCAGTGCTATACAGTAAATCCTTGTTGCTTATCTATTTTATGTATTGTAGTTTGTATCTGTTAATCTCATACTCCTAATTTATTCCCCCCTCTTCCCCTTTGGTAACCATAAGTTTGTTTTCTATGTGTGTACGTTATTTCTGTTTTGTATGCAGATTCATTTGTGTTGTTTATAAGATTCCACATATAACTGATAGCATATAATATTTATCTTTCTCTGTCTGACTTCATTAAGTATAGTATTCTCTAGGTCCATTCATGTTGATGAAAATGGCAATATTTCATTCCTTTTTATGGCTGAGAAATAGTCCATTGTTTATGTATACCACATCCTTGTAAGCCAGTTGTCTGTTGATGGGCACTTGGGTTGTTTCTATGTCTTGGCTTTTGTAAATGGTGCTGCTGTGAACACTGGGGTACATGTATCTTTTCAAATTAGAGTTTTCATGTTTTCCGGGTGTATGCCCTGGAGTGGGATTGCTGGATCATATGGTAACTCTATTTTTAGTTTTTAAAGAAACCCCATACTGTTTTCCATAGTGGCTGCACCAATCTACATTCCCATCAACAGTGTAGGAGGGTACAGAGTTTTAATTAAGGGAAAAGCATTTAAAACAAGACTGATTATAATAAAGAATTCTGAGATCACATTTGATGTGAAACATGACATTAAGATTTTCAGATAATTAATTCTTCAAGCAGTGTATTGCATGTTCCTAAATAGAAACAAGACAGGAAAAAAAAAATGGAAAAAGCATTAGACTGTTGCACAAAGGTGATTTAATATATTTTTCTCACATGGCAGAGCATACTCATTCACCAAACATTGTAAGAAAACCTTCTAGGTGCAGACCAAAGTACTGTGCACTCGGAGTATCTGAAAAGGCATGATCCCTGCCCTCAGGGATCTTAATATCTGATAGGGAAGATATAAGAGATGTTCACAAAGAACTGATAAAGCTAACACATTTAAGGTGACATAAAAGAATGATTAAGTATTCCTGAAGTTCAAAGGAAAAGGAAAAAAATCACTCTGAGAGGATCAGAAAAGATTGTGGAAAGGGTGGCATTTAGGTGGGCCCTTAGAGAACGGGTCTGATTTCAATAGTTAGAAATGAAAGGGAATGCATTCCAGGCAGAGGGAAGACATGATCAAAGAAACAGAGGTGAGAAAACGCAGAAGCAATTTTTAGATCAGTGAAAACTCTTTTTAAAATAACAACTTTTTATAACACTTAGTATTTACAATTTTGTGGTTTGCAGAGTTGCACAACCAACACCGATATCTAATTTTAGAATATTTTCTTCACCCCATGAAGAAACCCTGTACCCATTAGTAGTCATTCCTTACCTCCTGCCCCCACCCATTTCTCCCACTTTCCAGCCCCTGGCAACCACTAATCTATTTTCTGTCTGTATGGATTTGCTCATTCTGGATATTTCATATAAATGGAGTCATACAATATGTGACCTTTTTGTGGCTAGTCTCTTTCACTTAGCATAATGGTCATCCACGTTTTAATGTGTATCAGTGCGTTATTTCTTTTCATTGCCAAATAATATTACACTGTGTGGATATATCACATTTTATTTATTCATTCATCACTTGATAGACATTTGGGCTGTTTCCACTTTTTGGCTGTTATGAACAATGCTGCTATGAATATTTGTTCACAAGTTTTGTATGGACGTGTTTTCAGTTCCCTTGGGTTTTTAGCTAGGTGTGGAATAGCTGGGTCATATGGTAACTCCTCGATTGTTGCAAGCCTTTTGGTTGATTTCCAGAGTTCTGGAGGAGTGGATTTTGACAATTTTGCTACCACTGGATGCCCCTGGTGATATGGAAGGAAATATTGAGGGAAATATTCGTTGTTTGAAATTGGGTTTATGTGTGTCAGTTTCCTTATCTCTAACTGGGATGATATTACTTCTGTATACAAGAAATGTTCTCTGGGCACAGAGGCACTTTTTCCATGCCTTTTCTTCACAGATGGAGGAGCCGAAAGTAGAGTTTTTTTAGTAGTCGCATCTCAGTAGCCATAGACAGAAATCAAGTATCTTATCCTGATAAGTATTTTATCAAGTGTCTTACCAACTACAGGTAAGAATGAATGACTAATATAATATTATACGTCAACTGTACTTCAGTTTTAAAGCATGAGTGAGCCGGAGAAGTTTAACCTGAAGGAGAGTGAATATAAAGGAGTAATAGGGCGTCTTTCTTCAAAAAGCTAAAAAATTGGCACATGGAAAGCAGAATAAATCCAATTTCTGTAGAAGGCAGAGTAGGACCAGTGGATCAAAGTTATAGGAATGCAGAGTTTTAGTTACTTCTAAAAAGGGACCTGACAATTAGAGCTGACTTTTTCTGTTCAAAAGTAGTTAGCATGAGCTACTTCTTAGGAGGCTGGCAGAGTAATTCCTGATTGGGAGAAAGTTTGAACTAACACATCTAAGGACCTTTCTTACTTGAAGAATGCATCTAATATTTTTCATGTGTTGCAGCAGATTCTTGCTTAAACAAACTTTAGTTCATTTCTAGTACTTATTACATGAAAGTAAAAATTTCCTTTAGGAATATAAGGGACCTCTCAGAGTTCAAGGAATATTTATACAGCTAGACCTCAGAAGAAAAGAGCTAAGATAGCTCTGAGAAACTCAGCTGAACCCTTGTTTTAATACTCTGCCGTGGACATGTTTAACTTCCAAATACCAGTTTATGTGCCTCTAATTTCATATTCTCAAATGAGACACTCTGATTGCCTTGGTTTGTGTTATGAGTCTACCCTTGATGCTATCAGCTATGGCCAAGGAGTAAGGGTCATGTAATAGAAGGTTAAAATGGTGGTAGTCCTGGGCTTCCTCCTCTGGATGACAGTTAATAGCTCTAAGAGGAAAGATGGAATAAGTTGTGGGCTAGACACTCCAAAAGCTATTTATTACATTTCCCAAAATGTCAGTGGTAGAAATAGGGCTAGGATTTGGACTGTTTAAGTCTATTTCAGACAAGTATTTATTATATAAATATTATATGCAAGGCACCATGCTAGGTGATGGACAGAATGTAGAAATACAAGATATGGTCCCTGCCATCAGTATTTATAATCACTCTGTGCAGTAGACTGTTTGTTATTTAATAGGTCATCTTGCTTAGGTTTCACTTTGGAAGGATTAACCTACTGATTATGTTGAAAAGCTCCATATAAACTGAAAAATGGTTTCAAGTTGAATATTAAAACATTTGCTTTTTTCTAGATATGCACACATATAACATTTGTATAGGCCAATTCTAAAAGAGTTCAAAAACACAAACAAAACACCCAATTTCTTCACATCAAACAAACAAAAATATGAGTTGTATATCTTACATTGCTAGGAATATATCATAGTAAAATGCGTGCCTACTCTTCTTCGTACATGAGGAGGAAGCTTACAAACGTCTTAAGTGTCTGTGAGCTACCCAGTACCTCGACATGCCACATATATAACATATACACATGATGTGCAGATATTATATGAAGGATTATGCATATTATTTCTAATCCTTATGTGCATTATTTTAAGGGTATGTACTTATTTCAATTGAATGACTAAGAATATTGTATCATTTCCTGTCTGTGTTTAAGCTGCATTTAGGTTTGCTGTGTGTGAAAGGTTATCACTTCTGTTTTACATTCAGCTCTTATTCTTTCTACCAGTGGGATAGTTTATCGACAGAAGATGATAAAGTAAAAATAACGCGACATATGTGTTAGATTCTCAGCATTAGCCTTTTTTTTTTCTTCCTAAATAAAGATTCTGAAGGTTTTCTAGGTAGAAAGTCACATTAAAACCTTATAAAGATAATTAGTAGCAGACCTAGCAAATTGTTTGGATGTTTCCTCAAGGATGAACTTTAGCTATAATGCAAAAGGTATTTGACTTCCACTTGAATAGGCCATTGGTTTTATCGAGACCCTATATTTAACTATATCTTGGTCTGTTTAAAATCCTGGATTTATTTTAAATGGCTATCCAAATTTTCATGGTACAAAGGAGTTAACATACTATACCTTCTTCTGGGAACCTGTGTCATCTTAGAACCTAACCAACTTTGCCATGGATGTTTCTCAGAGACTATTTTTTCTAAATAATCATTTTATCTTTTAGAGCCTAGTGTGCATTTTAAAAAGTTGTTTCCCATTGTTCATATATTGTTAACTCTCCACTCTGCCAGTATGATTTCAGGAAAGGAACACTTAAGAGCATATGTTCAGTTAAAGCTTCTGCAGATAAATTATTACTCGCTCTGCTTTTTAAGTTTCATGTGGTCTTGGCAAGTTATGCCTAAATTGTAGTCAAAATATGCGTAGAAACTTACGGTCCCATTGATTTTTATAATATTTGTGACTGTTTAAAAAAAATATACATCAATCCTACAGAGACCTTAAGTTCTACGTGATAGCAACGTTTAGCATTTACTTCTGCCTAAACTCCAATATGTTCAAGAAAGTGGAGGGTACCATAGCAGTATTTTCATTATTAGTTGTAGCATAGAATATTACTAGCAATGTAAGTACATATTTTAGAATTAGAATGAGCCTGCCTCCCTCAATGAAATCTAAATCTTTTAGTTGATTTTTATTTTGTCACTGCTGCACCCAGTGCTCTCTGAATATTTAGTCAAAGTGCATTAACAATATAAAAGACAAAAAGAAAAGTTTTTTTAACGTGTATATTTTTTTCTCATTGTCCATTACATTAGACTACATCTATGCCATCTATTTTAAAATGAATTTTATGCATCCCTTTCTGTTTCCAAAAAGATTTCGAGTATGTTTCTCACTCTCCCTCTCTCTCCATCTCCCCCGCCTCTCTTTCACACAGACACACACACACACACACACACACACACACACACACCCCTCCTAGAAATCAAGGACCATGTCTTTTCTGTCTTTCTCCCGCTTCTTTTACACCTGGCTAAAATTATATTCTGTATGCATGAAAGTGATCCTTGTATATATTACCTTGTGGTTATCAGGTAGTTCACAAGTTTCCTGAAGGACAGGTAGGAAAAACAAACGGGGTCCTTCTTTCGTAAGGAAAGATTAGAACATGGCATCAGGGGACTTAGCCTTAGTGTTCTTACTCAATCATTACTTCTGTAAACCTGTAACTTTTTTTTCTCCACATTGTTACTTTTCTGCTTCATGCCTGATTTTTCTATTTGCAAAATGAGAATAAAAACAGTTGCTTCCCATTTACTTCGTAGAGAATTTAAGGAATGGGCTAGTTTTCCTTCCCCAGATGTATCAACTTAATCTTATTTGTATATTTTCTGTCTGTACTTCTAATTCATAATGTCCAGTTGTATATATATTTTCCATTCTTTTATTTACATTCTTTTCTTTCCCTGGGTTTTTCAAAATCAAAGCATGTTAATCACATTTCATAATGCATTGAGTACTCAAGATACTTTTCAGACATGGGCAAATGTTTGAATAGCTGCATTTTGTTTTGGAGTGTCTATCAAAACCCAGGACCCAGACCAGTGAAGGGTATAATAAGAGGGGATGTCCCCAACCTGAAGTGCTGATCAGTTCCAAGGTGAGTGTTTCAGCCTTTTCTGAAAGGCTACTCAGATGCCTTCTTTTCTTTTAACCTAGATGATCATTTATGAAACAGTGGTATGGCCGAGGGTTGAGTTTGATGGTCTCTTCAAGAGTATTAACTGAAAAGTTTGATTTCTCATCTGAAGAACAGATGTTTTACTGCAATCCTCAACACATATGTGCCTGGTCTGCTTGATACTGATTGAGAAAAAGAAAAATAGTTTAGTAGTCAATATCTGGTGTCACTGTCAATTGCAGATAAACTATTAACAGTTAAATTTCAGCATAATTATAATTTTTGAAAAAGAGAGCATTGAAACTTAGACACAAACTATTAATTGATGGAGTTTCACTGAAGGTTAGAGCCAGAGTAATGGCTACCATTTATAAGGCTGTGCAAAAATCCTGGCCCTGATGTGATTTATGAAGTCCAGTGGGAGCAAATACTTAGTTCAAGACCCAAAATTTTTAGCACTAACATGACCTGGAAAAAATGATCTCATCCTGACAGATTTTGAAGTCAGGAGTTAACAATTATAAATCTCTATCACTTTACTAGGGCTCTTACAGATTTTTAAAAATTTTGCACTATAATAAGATGCCTAAAAGATGTCATTGTTTATTACTATTTAAGAGTGTCTTCCAGAGATCACAGGTTTTGGGTTGGCATAACTGATACTGAATTTGTTTTTCTTTGTTAGAAGGTGGCCAAAGATTCAAATGCTTCTTGAGCCTGTTCCTAGAATGTGTGGGCAGAGCTGTGGCCCAGCTCCATAGAGCATCCTCAACTTTCTGTTAGCTGTGGCCCCAGGACATGTGTCTAGATCACACAGTCACATCATGAAATAATATAGGTATTTTTTTAGAAAGAGAGGAGCTAAGGCAGAATACTATTTTTTGGCACTTAAATTTAAAACCACTTGTGTCAAAACTTATTTCTGTATTTGTAGGTATTTCCTAATGATAGATAAATAAGTTAGGCAAAAACATCTCATTTTTTTCCTTTTTCACAATTAAGGAAAATAAGCTTTATCAGTAGTCACTAATTAAAACTTAATGCTGCCTCTTTTTCATTGCAAGTACTATATTGATTTGAAGAGAAGGTTATTGAGGAAAAAGCTGCCATAGAGGGGTTTTTTTCTTAACTTAATTACTGTTTTATTAGGAGCTCTTACCAGTGCCATGTTAATAGAATGTTGAGGTACACATTGACCTACATATTAACAGAATGTACTCATTTAGAGAATGATAAGTAATTTTTTTCCCCCGATGGACAAGTATGCATTGTTTTAGCAAGTAAGATTAAAACAATTTTTTTCTTACAGTAGGTCCTTGTTGGTTATCTGGTTTATTTTATTTACTTTTTAAATTAATTTTTATTGGCGTATAGTTGATTTACAATGGCAAATAAGATTTTGTTTTTAAAATTTCAGTTGTATTTATTTTGGAATAGGAAATACATTCACCTGGTTCAAAATTCCAGAGGTGCACAGCAGTATATAGAAGTCTTTTGCTCATTCTTTTACCCAAACCACTGTATTAAATATTTATTTATTTTATTTATTTATTTTATTATTCTCTTAATGTTTTTGGCTGCATCTGGTCTTAGTTGCGGCATGTAGGATCTTCGTTGAGGAATGTGGGCTCTTTCATTTTGGTGCGGGATTCTCTCTAGTTGTGGTGTGTGGGTTTTTCTCTCTCTAGTTGTGGTGCCTGGGCTCCAGAGCGTGTGGGCTCTGTGCTTTGTGGCACAAGTGCTCTCTAGTTGAGACACACGAGCTCAGTAGTTGTGGTGCACGGGCTTAGTTGCCCCACGGCACGTGGGATCTTAGTTCCCCGACCAGGGATCCAACCCAGGTCCCCTGCCTTGGAAGGCAGATTCCTTACCACTGGACCACCAGGGAATTCCCCAAACCACCATATTAGTCTCTCTGAAGCACAGCTTCTGTTACCAGTTTCCTTCATTTATTTCTATAAATATTTTATACATATAGAAGATATACATGTATATGTATATATACATTACATATTTATATTTATATGTAACAAAAGAATTTTCCTTTTCACAGAAGTGCTTACTACTATTCCACATCTTGCTTATTTTCACTTAACAGTGTATCTTGAAAATCATTTCATGTTCGTCTGGAAAAAGCTTTCTTGTTCTTGTGGTCTCATGGTGTCTATTGTATGAGTGCACTGTAGTCTTATTTAACCTAGGCTCCTACTAATGGACATTTAGGTTGCTGCCAATCTTTTACTTTCACTAACAATGATTAATACTGCTTTCTGCTTATTTTTCACTTCCGAATTCATTTCCTGCTTTTGTCAGGGCCTAGATATTTGTACCAGGAACTGAGAGCTATTTATTCTGACATATTTGGTGTTTGTATATAGACATCCAGGTAAATGTACATACTGCTAAACTATCTAGTTCTAGTGTCTTTCCCTAGGGTACTCACCTACGATAAAACCTATTTATTAGAATCCTTAGGCTATACAAGTGCTGGGTCACAGCTCCTATTGGCAAACTAGAAAGTTCCAATGACTAATCTGTGATTTCAGTTACTATGACATATTCTGTGTTTCAGGTAGAGGGAACAGCCCTTATTTGGTGAGACTCAAATAGTATTAATGAAAAATGTATCATTGATAAGGCAGGCTAAGAAAATGGGAACCATCTAAGCTCTTAGGGTGAGATGAGTATAGAAAATCAGAACAGTTTTACTGTTTGATTTTAAGGTCTCCATACATTATTTCAGTCTACATCTGTTAGGGCCACAGCTGGGACATTTGATGATCAAAACTCTTAAGGTAGTAATCAGATATAGTATTTAGACAACAAATCAGTGAGCAGGTTTGTTGACCTATGTACATTATTCTAAATCTTGACGGTATCATATGAAGCACAAAAAATAAATATTGTCACAGCCAGCAATGGAGGTTTCAATATTTAATCACTAGATTGAACCACTCTTCCCCTAAATTTTTCACTCAGTGAATCATAACTGCTCGTCTCTTAGCTTACTCTGATTTTGTGCAGAAAACATCATATCTTAAAAATGTGGTATCTGGCAAAGACAATAGAAATAAAGCCATTTGAATTGTTATATATTGGCATTGGTTTGATGGTTATTCAATTAAGATAGAAAGGGAAAATATTTCTTATTTCTTGATTGTAAAAAGAAAAAACAGTTTCCAGTCATGCAAGTGAAGCATCTTGAGTTAGGTTTTTTGTTTTTGTCTTTGTTTCCTGAGAGAAATATAAAGAATTCCACTTATTTATTTTTATCTTAGGAATAGGAAGCACATCATCAAGTACAAGAGATAATAAAACATACCTCCCAACTATGTTATGATTGGTTAAGTAGAGCAGAGGAGGTAGAGAGGGGATGTGAAGGAGAAACAGTCTTTTTGTTTCCAAAAGTCATGATGAAAATCAATGATAAAACATTGTGCGTGTGCATTTGCACACTGGAGTATTTTGTTATTGTGTTTGTTTTTGTTGTGAATAGAGAAAGAAAGGAGCTTACAATAAAGAAATGAATAAATTTTATTAGAACTTGTTATAAATATTTTTTATTCTCAGAGCTGAAATACTAAGCCATTATTTAAATTTTATCTCCTTTTTTTTTTGATTGGAGAAATCCATTAACTTTTACTTTAGAAAGTGGACTGTGTCATATTTTCTTCTACAGAGGAATAAATGTGTTTATTATCTTGTGAAATCCTAATCTTGTGGCATTTGGAAATAGTGTTACTCTGGTAGTACCGTGTTTTTGACATTGACATTTTGGACTGGATAATTCCTTGTTGTGGGGGCCTCTTCTAGACATCGTAGAATATTTAGCAGCATCTCTGGCTTCAACCCACCAGATGCCAGTAGGAAACCCTCCGGTCCCCTGCCCTGGGGGACAAAACTGTCCCCAACTGAGAGCCACTACTATAGACATACATGTTGATTCTGCACAGCAGGTTTAAAAGTGGATCCCACACAGTATTCAACTGTCTGATGCACTTCCCCAGTATTTGTGATCTGGAGCAGCAAAGCAACACAAAGACACAAATTTGGGGGCAATATATATATTCTTCCTAAGACCACCACTGAATTTTGGGGCAATTTTCGAGAAACATTAAAGCTGGCTCTTGGGTTCTGAATTGGTTGATGAATTGGTTGGTCAATTGATCGATTTGTTCACTCAGCAAAACTATATTGAGCCCCTGCTACATGCCACTTTCATTGTTGGTGACATGTATGCTTCTGTGTGGTTCTTGTGGCTATGTGTAGTGAGTTGGTGGGTAGTAAGCCTGCAGGTAGACCAGTTAAGAAGCTGTTGGGTGAAATATAGGTGAGAAATGATGGTTGCCTTGATGTGGGTAGTGAGCTGGGATGATGAGAAGAGATTTTATACAGAGATATTTAGGAGGTAAAAACATTAGGATTTGGTGATTGATTGGAGAAAGGAAGGAGTCAAGAATAATTCCCAGGTTTCTGGTGTAGTTAAAAGGGTGAAGAGTGTTGACATTCACTAAGAAGAGGAATAGAGTGGGAAGAATGGGCTTTTTGGGAGAGTGGAGCAGATATTGATTTCACCTTGTGACACTTTCAGTTGAAGGTGCCTTTGAGACATCCAAGAGGATGAGCTAGACAATGAACTTGAGAACTATTTTGTTCCATGTTCTATCCCCCATTCTTTGCATGGTGTTTACATTTTTAGGAATGGAGGCAAGTTTAGCCTAGATATATAGATTTTGTGTTCTTCAGGGTGTAGCTGGTGTGATTGAAATCAGGGAAACAGATGAAATTCCCCAAGGAGAGGGCCTATAGGGAGCAGCAACATTCTGGGAGATATGTTTGCTCAAGGAACTGAAGAGGAGGGACTGGAGAAGTATGAGGAAAATCAGGAGTGTATGGTTTATGGAAGAGAAGAGAACATTTCCAAGATAAGGAAGTGTTTAGTGGGTTTGAATTCAACTAAGAAGTCAAATAAGATGAAGACTGAGAAGACCATTGAATTTTACAACTGAAAAGCATGGGTGACTTTTTGAGAACCTTTTTGGTAGACTGGTGGTTGCAAGAGTTCAGGAGATTTGGTTAAAGAGTGAGTGAGAGTAAATGGATGGAATCAGCATGTGTAGGTCATGCTTTGATGTATTTTGGCTATAAAGAAGAGACTGGAAATAGTATGTGAAGGGTGGTATGGGCTGGGAGAGGGCATGTGGGCTTGAGCACGTTTAAATGCTGATAGGAAGGGGACAATGGAGACATAGAAGCTGATGCAGGAGAGGAGAAAATGAGGATGGGATCAACTTGAGATGGGGTAGGTTCAGAGCACAGGGAGAGGGACTAATCTTAGATAGGGTAACGCTGCAAACTGGAGAGATGTCATTAGTGATTGAGAGTGTTCATATTCTGCTGGGATTAGTTTCCAGTCTACGGGGCCTTTTTAGGGAATGATTCTTCTGGGGCTTCCTGAAGGCTCAGAGTGACAGAGGCATTAAGAGACTCCTGGCAAAGTCCATACCATTTCTAAATTCCCTAGGGTACATTGATCCCCAGAGGTTCATTTAACGACTCTTTATTTTGGGTAGCAGGCATGTTCTAGAATTGGACTCCGAACCTATGGGTTAGGTTAGGGCTTGGTGTCCAATTATTGTCTAAATAAGCAGAGTAGCAGGGTGCTTTTTGAACACCTCTGAAGACTTCCAGGTGTTGAAGTACAACCTGGAGATCACCTACAGCTAGTCTACTTTAATTAACAAATATGTCATTCGTATTATGATTCTTTATTATTACTAATCTACATGATAGATTGCTGATTGTAGAAAACTCTGGGTTATTATAGTACTAAGTTTAAAAAACAATACCATTCAAGTGTTGAAGGGTTTATTATAGCTCATTTTCTCCTGTGGTTTAATAGAAAGAGGGTAGGCTTTGGAGCCAGAAAAAAAAATGGATTCAAATCCTGGCTCTGTCATTGACTAAGCTTATGTGGCCTTGAGCAAGTCATTTACTTTGTAGTAACCTCATGATAATAATTCCTGGTGATGTCTAACTTGCATCACGGTTAATTAGAGGTCATGCATATATATCAGCACTTTGTTGATCTTAAATAGAAGCTGATGTTGTTTTTAACTATTTAAAAATAATTTATTATTTACTATTATAGGACCCTTAGCGAGCACACTCTGAATTTTTTAGAATTCCAAATCAAAAATCAAGGATCTTATTTTTCCATGGATCTAAGAGGATTAATGGTGATGTCCTTGGTCTAAGTTTTGGTAGGGACGGAAGATTACATAAGTGATCCTGGGCCAACTGAAAGTATCTTTTATTGGCCTTCATGTTTATTTACATAGTAAATAAGGAGAAAAGAGGTAACATTCTAGATTTTAAAAGTCTATGGAAGTAAATCAAATTTTTATTGGATCCCGATTATTTTCTATTAATGCATCTCAGTTAGATATTATTTTTTTTAATAGACTTAGCCTCTTCAACCCCTCTTTTCTTTTGTTTAGTAATTCCCTTTCCCCTCTCTTTTCCTCTTCTTGCTTTTCTTCAGACTATTGGGAACTTTCTCGTGTTGCAGCATTTGCTGCTATCAGTCATGCCGGGAAAGTTTCTTGTGCACCAGAAAAGCTATCAGATGTTTCTGTGCAAGAGAGAAGAGAGAGAGAGAGAGAGAGAGGGAGAGAGAGGGAGAGAGGAGGAGGGGGTGGCTGGGAGGGAGGAGAGAGCTAGAGGAAGGAAGGGAGAAAAATGGTGTCTCGGGTCCCTGTGCTGGTGTTTTTCCTCCTTCAGGGAAGCTTCAGATACCGTTTGGCTCTGGCTCAGTTGCTCTATGGGTGTCACTGAAGAAGGGGGTCAGGGAGGGGGAGAAGGCAATTAAAACCTTGAACACTGTAAAGGCCCTTCTAATTAAGTGCTGAGGATGGAAAAATAAAATTCCTTCTTAGGGCTTTATTTCTGTTCTCCCTTTAAAAGTCTGCTGAGGGATTGGAGCTCATGTCCCTTAGAAAAGTTAAAATTCAAAATAACAGCCCTGGAAAGAAAACGTTTTTATGAACTTTTCAGATAAAGCCATCCTTATTTGATTCCCTTGGACCCCCTTGCCTCTATCCTCCTACCCACGCTCACCGTCACTCCAGACTGAAGCACCCAGGACACAGTTCAAGTATCTAACTGCTCTGTTTCCTTTGTGCAGCTTGCTTTTGGTCCTTGCTGGGAAATGCTCTGAAAACTGAACTGGCCACAGAACACAAAGGCCGACCCGTGTTGTCCCTCCTGGTAGCGCACTGTGTGATTTGTTCCCACTCCTGTTCAGGACTCACTAGTAGCTCAGTACAGAAAAGGTTGCTCTCCTGGAATAAAAGGAATGGGCCCAGCTCGGAATTCTTTTTCTCCTTCTGCGGTGTTTTATTTGGGTGCACTCACAACCCCACACCTTCATTAGCGACCTGGTGCCAGTGGGGACGGGCACAGTGCTGAGACTAGGTTTTGCTGGTTCCCTGGGGTGTATCGGAGATCTCAGAACTCAATAGCCTACTATGAAAATATACTGTGCTTCAGATGACCTCTGGATGGAAAAAAGCCATACGTCCCAATCTGCCAGGGCCTCTCAAATTGCCATCCTTGCCAAGAGCCCATCCCACCCCCCAGATTCCTCCCCTTCCTCTGAATGTGGCTCTTTTGGTAGCCTCTGTGTCAGGTAAATGTTTATGTGTGTGTGAAAATGCAGGCTTTGGGTGAAAATCTTTTGTATTTAAAGCACAGTTCGGGACAGTAGTTTCTTGTGAGAACCGTAGGCAGCAGATATTTGTGGGCTTTTATGCCCCAAGTGATATCATTTCAGATTTATGTAGGAAGTTTGGGAAAGGGTGTGAAAACTTGGAGATGCTATAGAAAACTGAGTTATATATTTATAATTCAAGTTGTTTTTCCTAACCTTCCAGAGTGACCCAGTTCTTGTCTCATTAAAAACCCAGTCACCTGGAGGACTCTCCCTGATACCAGAGCCACATGTGTTCGTGACCTTTATAATAAAATGTGACACTAACATGAATGGTGTCCATCAAACCTTTCTTTAAAGCACTTGGGGTACTCAAAGCATTGTGCCTTGTTCAACTTCCCATGTTAATATGCTATAATTCTTGGGAACTGATTACCGTACTTATTTTAAGGCAGTGTGGGAAAATAAAAATAAGGGACCTTTTGTTATTAAATGACCATTAGAGCCTTGAGTAGAGCTCAACTTTCTTATCCTTTGATTGTTGTCACATCATCGCTGCAATAACAGGGTAAGATTTGCAGTTCTAATAAATTGTTCTAAATTCTTTTTGTTTGTTTGTTTGTTTTGTTTTCTTTTAGTTGCAGCAAGCAGGGACTACTCTTCATTGCTGTGCGCAGGCCTCTCATTGCTGTGGCTTCTCTTGTTGCGGAGCACGGGCTGTAGGTGCACGGGCTTCAGTAGTTGTGACTTGCGGGCTCTAGAGCACAGGCTCAGTAGTTGTGGCACACGGGCTTAGTTGCTCTGCGGCATGTGGGATCTTCCCGGACCAGGACTCGAACCCGCGTCCCCTGCATTGGCAGGCAGATTCTTAACCACTGTGCCACCAGGGAAGTCCAAATTGTTCTAAATTCTTTAAATCTCAAAGTTCATGGTTATTACATTTAAATGATAATATTCAGACTGTATGAGAGAGAGTATTCAGTAATTTAAGAAAAATCCCCTTGGAGTCTACAGGAAAATAATATACATTTGCAAATGTGAGATGCTGTTTTTGTTTTGTACTTCAGGTTTGCAGACGTGCTCTAATTTTCTACAGAAAGTTTTGGGTAGACTCTTCGTTTTAAAAAATTATAGAGATAAGAGAGAAATATTTTCATAGTCTGGGTCTACACAATTTTATATTGCATAAAAAAGAAGTGGATTGTCCCTTCCTGCTACCGCAGACAGCAGTATAGGAACATCTTTGGACTCTCCAGGGTATGTACTCAGGGGTAGGATTGCAGGGTCATCAAGAATACACATTCTGAACATCCCTAAGTACTCCCAGATTGCTTCCTGGAAAGGCTGCACCTGTCTGTATCCCACCAACAGTAGATGAATGCTCCTGCTTTCCCACATCCTTGCCAAGATTTGCTATGTTTAGACTTTCTCATTTTTCCAAACTGATGGGTATGAAATGATATTTCATTTTAATTTACATTTCTCTGATTACTAATGAAGTTGAGCCGTTCTTTATATACTAGTTAGTTATTTGGCTTTTTACTATCATGACTTGATTTAAGGTTTCATGTTGATATAGACCTTAATTTTGAGTTTGGCAAATATATGCAAAAAATTACGTATATTTTAATTTTACAGTCTATGCTTTGAGGATCCAAGGCTACAGGGTTGCTCTCTGACACTTTTTTCTGTTAGCCACGTTACTTTTAAGCTTTAATTCATCTAAAGGTCACTTTTGAATATAGTGGCATTGTTTGAGATAGCAGATTCATACTTTGGAACATGATGCAGCAGTTTGGTATGAACTAAAGGGCCATACTGTATCATGGATGCAGTTTGAAGAGAGGATTCCGTGAATAACAAAAGAAAGCTATGGATGCATAGTACATTACCACTTATGAAAAAATTCAAACATGTATATACACAGGACAAAACTTTATGTTTTTCAAGTAAACAACCCGTATCCAAAGATAGAACCAGACAATTAAGTGTTTGCTTCTGTAGCAGTAGGAGAGAATGGGGATTAGAGATAAAGGGGAAAAAACCAATAAATTAAAATAAACTCAAGAGGGGGCCTTGCATAAATAATAATAGTGTATTCTGGGCTGAGAAGTGTTATTAACCCAGTGGTTTGGGGATAGGATGAATATAGTTTAGAGGGGTAACCAGAAAGTAGGTTAGGTGACTAGCCAAAAAAGGTTAATTGAAGGAAAATAAAAATAAAATATTTTAAGTGTTGTGATTCATAAGTAAGATGCCTGTAAGCAAGAAAAATGCTCTTAAATAACTACATCTGGTTGCGGGTTTTTGTTTTTGTTTTCTGTATTAGTTCTGTTGGTACTCTGTCCCATGCCCCCTCATTTATTTTATGTCTGCATACTCACTGTACTAGCACTCTATATTTTTTATCTCATTTGTTCCTCATTACAACCTGCGTACTATAGATAAAGGAAACAGACTCAGAAAGTGGAAGTGATTTTTCTAGGGTCATACAGCCATAAGTAACAGAACCAGTATTGGAAGCCAAGCATAACTCCAAAACTTGTCTTTTTTCTACCTGACTGCATTATATTTTTCATAGGCTATCTTCAAAATCCATATTTGTGTAGAGTGTGGTGTCTTCATTAGGCTCCTTAATTTTGAAAGAGGACATTAACCCTACCCTCTGCTCCCACTGTTGCTAAAAGAGGTGGACATCTTTAAGTTGCATCACAGAAAGTCTGTATTCAGATTCCTTTTAGACATTAGAACTTTGAACTCTCTGTTGTCCAGTTGCTCAAAAATCTGCTTGTAGAATATTGGTATTAAATCATGGGCCTTCAATGATGGCTGTTGTATCAAACAGTGGGATGAAATTGACTATTCTGTCAGTGATGGAGTTTTTGAGGAGGCCTCGGTACACCACACCCCATCATCTTTAAGAGGACCTAGAGATAAAATTCCTCCCAGACCTCAGGGTCAGGAAACACTGATTCATTTTCTAAAAAAAAAAAAATCTTGTGGCCACTATGAATCTTATATTTGATTATATTTTCTTCTTTAAGTGGGTTAGAGCCAAATTTGCAGATCATTTCTAATAGCTGTGGGGGAATAAACAATATGCATTTGTGTGCTAATCATACTTCTAGCATTATTTTCCTGTGTTCCTCTTTGATTTCGTGTTTCTTATTTGTTTGTATTGAGCGTATTTTCATAAACTGTCACAAATCATTTCATTGGTGCCGAAAATATATAATATCATGCGTAAGTTTTCCTAACTTGACAATTCTATCACATTCCTGCTAGGAAATGTCATGTGTACACGTTCATCTTTCTCATTTGTTTCCTCCATTCTTTCATCTCCTTCTAATTTTCCATTGTTTATTACAGATTTCTCCCTTGATTAACAGACTAGTTAGAATTTCAGTGGTGCTCTTCCATTGTTGACTGTCAACATAAAGAGTTATTTTTTTAGACAAATTAATCTTGTAATTTGTATTTCTCAAAGTCCATGTTTTTAGTAAAAGTATAAATTTTTATGAAAACATGAATAAATTTAACTAATTTGATTTTTTTCATCTGAGGATAAGAGAAGGGAAGTTTAGAATCTCAGAGGAGTGCTATTATAGAAGGTTTTGAGAGTTTATATAGAGAACAGAATGATTTTTTTCAGCTTGTTCTCATGAGGGCAATGAATTCCCTGTCTGTTGCCTAATGGACATCTCTAATTGGATGTTCAACTGCTACTTCAGATTGCCTGAAACTTCACATATAATTCCCCTCCCCAATAAAGTTACCTTCACCATTTCCCCCTCCCCATTCCCCATTCCATTTCCTAATTTGGTGACTGGTGTTACTCTGTACCTCGTCACCCAAATCATATACACGTGGCAGTCGTATTAGACTCCTCTAATCAGTCACTCAGTTCTTTATGTTTACCTACTACACAGCTTTTAAGCTGGCCCTTTTCCAGGCCCATTGCTTTTTACCGATTCCAATGCCTTGCACATAGCCGTTCCTAAGCAGGCATTCCAAATTTTTGGTTGAAGAAATGGATGAATGAATTTGGGAATGAATTGTCTTCATTTCATTGCTTCTGTCTGGACTACTGCCTTCTTGCCTGTATCCTGGCCCCTCCTAATGTCGTCAGAGTGATATTCCTAAAATGCAAATCAAATCCTGTCACTCTTCTGTTTAAAACCTTCAGTGACTCCTTCCAGCTTCCAGGTTTAGGTTTGCTATAGTATCAAGGCCCTTCATGCTAAGTCCCCTGCATCTTTTTTTTTTTTTTTTCATTTTTGAATTTTATTTTATTTATTTTTTATACAACAGGTTCTTATTAGTCATCAATTTTATACACATCAGTGTATACATGTCAATCCCAATCTCCCAATTCATCACACCCCCACCCCCACCGGCGCTTTCCCCCCTTGGTATCCATACGTTTGTTCTCTACATCTGTGTCTCAATTTCTGCCCTGCAAACCGGTTCATCTGTACCATTTTTCTAGGTTCCACATGTATGCATTAATATACGATATTTGTTTTTCTCTTTCTGACTTACTTCATTCTGTATGACAGTCTCTAGATCCATCCAGGTCCAACAAATGACCCAATTTTGTTTCCTTTTATGGCTGAGTAATATTCCATTGTATATATGTACCATATCTTCTTTATCCATTCGTCTGTCGATGGGCATTTAGGTTGCTTCCGTGACCTGGCTATCGTAAATAGTGCTGCGATGAACATTGGGGTGCATGTGTCTTTTTGAATTATGGTTTTCTCTGGGTATATACCCAGTAGTGGGATTGCTGGATCATATGGTAATTCTATTTTTAGCTTTTAGCTTTT
Source organism: Aethalodelphis obliquidens (assembly GCF_003676395.1). NCBI lineage: Eukaryota > Metazoa > Chordata > Mammalia > Artiodactyla > Delphinidae > Aethalodelphis > Aethalodelphis obliquidens. The sequence continues at coordinate 41,122,679 of NW_020837954.1, forward strand.
TAAGGACCCTCCATACTGTTCTCCATAGTGGCTGTAGCAATTTACATTCCCACCAACAGTGCAAAAGGGCTCCCTTTTCTCCACACCCTCTCCAACATTTGTTGTTTGTAGATTTTCTGATGATGTCCATTCTAACTGGTGTGAGGTGATACCTCATTGTAGTTTTGATTTGCATTTCTCTAATAATTAGTGATGTCGAGCAGCTTTTCATGTGCTTCTTGGCCATCTGTATGTCTTCTTTGGAGAAATGTCTATTTAGGTCTTCTGCCCATTTTTGGATTGGGTTGTTTGTTTCTTTAATATTGAGCTGCATGAGCTGTTTATATATTTTCGAGATTTATCCTTTGTCCATTGATTCATTTGCAAATATTTTCTCCCATTCTGAGGGTTGCCTTTTCATCTTGTTTATGGTTTCCTTTGCTATGCAAAAGCTTTTAAGTTTCATTAGGTCCCATTTGTTTATTTTTGTTTTTATTTCCATTACTCTAGGAGGTGGATCAAAAAAGATCTTACTGAGATTTATGTCAAAGAGTGTTCTTCCTGTGTTTTCCTCTAAGAGCTTTATGGTGTCTGGTCTTACATTTAGGTCTCTAATCCATTTTGAGTTTATTTTTGTGTATGGTGTTAGGGAGTGTTCTAATTTCATTCTTTTACATGTAACTGTCCAGTTTTCCCAGCACCACTTATTGAAGAGACTGTCTTTTCTCCATTGTATATCCTTGCCTCCTTTGTCATAGATTAGTTGATCACAGGTGTGTGGGTTTATCTCTGGGCTTTCTAACCTGTTCCATTGATCTATGTTTCTGTTTTTATGCCAGTACCATATTGCCTTGATTACTGTAGCTTTGTAGTATAGTCTGAAGTCAGGAAGTCTGATTCCTCCAGCTCCATTTTTTCCCCTCAAGACTGCTTTGGCCATTCAGGGTCTTTTGTGTCTCCATACAAATTTTAAGATTTTTTGTTCTGGTTCTGTAAAAAATGCCATTGGTAATTTGATAGGGATTGCATTGAATCTGTAGACTGCTTTGGGTAGTATAGTCATTTTCACAATATTGATTCTTCCAAGCCAAGAACATGGTATATCTCTCCATCTGTTGGTATCGTCTTTAATTTCTTTCATCAGTGTCTTATAGTTTTCTGCATACAGGTCTTTTGTCTCCCTAGGTAGGTTTATTCCTAGGTATTTTATTCTTTTTGCTGCAGTGGTAAATGGGAGTGTTTCCTTAATTTCTCTTTAAGAGTTTTCATCATTAGTGTATAGGAATGCAAGAGATTTCTGTGCATTAATTTTGTATCCTGCAACTTTACCAAATTCATTGATTAGCTCTAGTAGTTTTCTGGTGGCATTTTTAGGATTCTCTATGTATCATGTCATCTGCAAACAGTGACAGTTTTACTTCTTCTTTTCCAATTTGTATTCTTTTTATTTCTGTTTCTTCTCTGATTGCTGTGGCTAGGACTTCCAAAGCTATGTTGAATAATAGTGGCGAGAGTGGACATCCTTGTCTTGTTCCTGATCTTAGAGGAAATGCTTTCAGTTTTTCACCACTGAGAATGATGTTTGCTGTGGGTTTGTCATATATGGCCTTTATGACGTTGAGGTGGGTTCTTTCTATGCCCACTTTCTGGAGAGTTTTTATCATAAATGGGTGTTGAATTTTGTGGAAAGCTTTTTCTGCATCTATTGAGATGATCATATGGTTTTTATTCTTCAATTTGTTAATATGGTGTATCACATTGATTGATTTGCGTATATTGAAGAATCCTTGCATCCCTGGGATAAATCCCACTTGATCATGGTGATCATCCCACATGATCCTTTAATGTGTTGTTACCTCCTACATTTCTCTCTACTGACCTTGTAGTTTCATCGTGTGACTGCGTGTTCCATCTCCTCCCACATGCTCTTCATTCTGCAGAGCCTAACTATAGGTTCCCTGGAGAAGTTGACTGATTCTGTCAGTCTGAATTAGATGTTTTTTCTCATTGCCCTCATATTCCTTTATGCACAGCACATGGCACATCCCACATTAAACTGTTATCATGACTTCCTTTTCTAGGGGCCTTTTCTTAACATGGGCTCTTTACTCCTAGACAGTGTCCAACATTTAGTGAATAACCAGTAATTGCCTGACTGACTGACTGAATATGCAATAGAATAAGTCTGTAGGTTATCATCCAATCTAACCATTTATTCAGTAACTATTTATTGAGCACTTACTACGTATCAGATATTGAGAGGCTGGGGCTACTGCAGTGAACAGTCCCTACATAGTCAATTATAAAATTAGCAAATAGATGTACAGTGTTGGGTAGTGTTAAGTGTTATAAGGAAAATGAAGAGGGATATGGAGATTCTAGAGCCTACCGTCAAGCAAGGCATGTCTAGAGAGGAAACCTTTGAGCAGAGACCTGAATGAAGAGAGAGGAACCATGTGGCTCTGGTGGTGGTGTGGGGAAGGGTGGTTCTAGGCAGAGAGAATAACATTTCTGAGTACCTGGCCCTGTTCTAGGGGCCCTGGGGACAACAGTGAACAGCACTGTTAAACGTCAGCACTGTTTATTGTTTAACTGTCCAGTCTATTCTTTTTCAGTATTACATATCATACCTTTCTTTAATTGCTTGATTTTCTGAAATTGAAAAAAATCCCACCATGGGAAAGTCCCTTTGTTCTCCCTAACTGCTTGTCACTTCCTACTCTTTTCTCCAGAAGGAGAACCCCTAGATTTTTATTATTTTGGAGCTCCTAACACAGCAGGATACTGATTCAGGGGACAGATCCTCAACCTAGCCATATTTAATCATGGTGTTCAGGGTTGTGTGAAAGTGTCTTAGATTTTTCTGTCTTTGAGTTGACACGAATTGTGGATGTACATAAAATTCCCTTACTGTAACCTACAGTAGATACTACCATTTCCTTTGTCCAGACCCCCAGTGTAGCCCACAATCCTGGATAAGGCATTTTTAGATCCTTTTGCCTAAGACAAGAAATCACAATTTAAAAAAAATTGAAGTATGGGTGGTTTACAATGTTATGTTAGTTTCAGGTGTACAACACAGTGATTCAATATTTTTATAAATTGTACTCCATTTAGAATTATTACGAAATAATGAGTATATTTCCCTGTGCTGTACAATATATCTTTGTTGCTTATTTATTTTATACATAGTAGTTTGTCTCGTAATCCCATACTGCTATCTCACCCCTCCCCACTTCCCTCTCCTCACTGGTAACCCCAAGTTTGTTCTCCGTATCTAAGACATCACAATTTTGGATGTTATTCCTTACTTTGTGACCTGCTTCCTGTGTAAGTTAAGTCTGCTCTGTGGCAGTTTCGCATTTGTAAGCAGGGCACCCTTGCAGTTAAGTTGTAAAAAAATCTCTCTTTAAATAAGTCTCCATGCCCTTGAAGAATAGGAGCTCCAGAAAGGTAGAGTCCAAAGAGAAAAAAAGAAAGAACATTCCAAAGAAAACTGTGTAAATTTGCAAATTTGTTGTCCCCTGGTGGCAGCTGACAGGTGGAATGACAACCCAACCAAATAACACTAGGGCCATTGTGATAGGAGGGAACTTAATATTGTTATTGTTCCGCTTGGATGCAGTTTGTGTGAGGCTGTGCCAGCTCTTGTATTGAGAACGCCCAATCGAGCGGAAGAGTTTTTGGTTTCTGCGTTTAGAGCTGCCCAACAACTGAGGAAAACCGATTAAATCTGGAAGGTGGCAGCTCACTCGACAGGCTTCTCCGGGCACCCTTGAGGAGAGTCAAAGATAAATAAATACCACGTTTTACGAGAGGAGTGTGAGGTGAGAGGGAGTGCCTGGACAGGAGCTAAAATTTCACAGGGTGGGAGACGTTCTTACTGACTTTCTTCCTGATCACACTCTTGTCTCATGACCTCGTTCATGCTTGGATTAGAGCCGGCCCTTGTAAACATGTGTGAGTTTGATAGGGAAGGAAGGAGATAGAAGTGTATTCCTAACTACCTCAACTGTAGAGGCAAAGTGATCAAATACAAATTTCTTTAAAAAATGCCTTTCAAAACTATTTTATAAATCATATTGGATGATCGTTTGCCTGTGGGATATGTAAAAACTCTGGCCTGTCACCCAAAAGTTTATTTTTGAAAGTCTGTAATTTTTTTCAGGAAAAGTTCATGGACTTTCAATATGGCCCGTGTTCCAAGTTCAGTATATTACGTCAAGGCCAGGTGGTACTCAGCTTCTCTGTTTACTGGGTTTGGACTCTGGTCCCTCATCCCTCCATTGTGCCTTACTTTTTTTTTTTATTATTATTATATCTTTATGAATAATTTTTACTTGAGTTTGACCTACCTCAGAGGGGCTATGGATATTTAATTGGCTAAAAATAATTCATAGACCTGTAAGCTTTAGAGATCATTTGGCCCACCCCTGCCATTTTGTAAAGAGGAAATGGAAGCCCAGAGAAGTCAAGTGGCTTGCTTAGAGACCGTCAGATGGCAAGTAAATACGCAAGGACTCCACCCAGATCCTGACCGCACCCCCCTCTTTTTTTTTTCCTGTGTCGATGCATGTCTTTTGAGCTGCTTAGAGTTCAGTATTACATACGGTGGAGAGAACTATAGCAGTTTACTTTATTGATTTATATAGAATAATTAATGAAATAATTGAATGAATTTTCGTATAATTCAAAACCTCATGTTCAATCTCTTTTTTCCATCAAACCTTTTCCGAGAGCAAATAGAAGATAGATGACCATGTTAAGATTCAATTTGTTGTGTTTCTCTTCCTGCTGTGGCAAATATGGTAATTAAAAAAATAAAATGAAGTAGCACAAAGTTAGGCAACCAGCAGGTGAAGAACAAAACCAAAGGTAATAATTACATTATTAAGTGCCAATAACTGGGATTCTAAACTATGACTCTCATGCATATAGTTTGGGTTGCTGTGACTATTATTACAACATTTTATGTCTCCACAACCTACAGTACTTTCTCATTCTCTTTTCCCCGTGTGCAAAGTTGATTTAAAATGCTAGTACAGATTGAGGAAGGAAAGCTTTTTGAGATTTTTGTAGAGGATAGGCTGAAGAGGAAGGGTCCTTGCCCTGACTAGAATAAAGGAGGAGAAAATATATTATTGACTACTTCTAGCAGACCACTTCTGGCAGAGAACAAACAAATTTTTAAAAAATTAATTTAAAAAGGCATTCGTATCAAATAATTCCTCAAAAGAAAAGTGCTTTATGGATGAAAAATATAGTTAATTACTCCTGTAGAAATGTAGGGAATTTTGCAGGTTCAATATTTTGTTCCCTATTAGAAGGGATGGCTGGCATTTGTCAGTATTAGTCGCCAGTACCACTAGTTGTCAGCATTAGTTGTGGCTAGCCTGGCCCATCCTCCTTCTGTCTTTGTTTTAGGGACTAGAACTCACCCAGTCACAATTTTCAGAAGGGCGGAGGTAACCTCCTTCAGTGCGACCATAGTACTGTTTATGTTGGAGACAAATCCCAGAAACTCAAGGTAACAACGTACGCAGAGTGAGAGAGTATATCCAGGAGATTTTTATTTGGCATTTTTACTGCTAACAGTCTACAGAAGTTTTAGTATTTAGTGCCAGGTCAGGCTTAAGGGGCAGTTTCTATTTCTGTGTGATTTTGAAAGGTACAAAGAATCAGCAGAAAGATTATATAATAGATAATAGACAATGGAGATTCTGGCTTCTATAGAAACTTTCAGAGATACTCGGGAAGGCAAACAGCTGCTTCTATTTTGTTGTTTGTTGTTTTAATTAAAGGAACTCAAGAAACACAGTGTATTTTTTGGTTCTTTGAGCAAGGCCTTTGTTTGCAAAACTCTTGGAAACCCACCCCCCTCCCCAAACCTATAAATACTTTTGTGACAGATTAAAAAAGCAGGTAAACTGAGAAACAAAGCACTTAGAAGATAGGCCTAGGGTCACACACACAGTGTGACCAAAACCGAATTCTGTGTCTTAAAACTCAGTTATCTAATCTCCCCACTCCACTGCATATTCTGCTAGCAGTCATTCAGTAAAGTACTTTTCAACACTGTGGAGTCTTGCTATAAACACAGTGGCTTTGGAACAGGGTTATCTCTAGACTGTTGACATCATGTCTCTGCTCACATACCAATTGGGTGAATATTGGCCCACATGATTCTTGTGAGTGGATTACAAGGAATCCATGATAGATTCCATTCACTTCTGATGAAACCAAGAACTTTGCCTCTCGAGCGCCTTGATGCGATATCGTTATTTGTTTATTACTCAGGGTGCAGGTAGGGGCTCTCGGAAGTCTAGGGCTTTCAACTTCGAAAATCAAATCCATCATTTTACTGAGCTTACACAGTAAAGGAGTTAGCTAAATTCGTAAGGTTTACACTTTATTTTTACATGTTTACTTAAGACTACAGATATGAATAGGGCTGTTGAGTCTGCCCAGGAGGCAGAACCGTTGTTTTGGATGAAACTAAATGAAATTCTCCTGATGCAGTAAAAGGTTCAAACAGTGGGAAAGACTTTAAGTTTGTGCCTTCTTCACCTTTAAACACCAGGAATTTTTTCTCCCCATTTGAGAAAGATGTTCTAAGGTCTAGTAGGAATAGCAGTATCTTTAAAATTGCAAGGAACAAAATACCAGGGCTTCCAAGTACTAAAAATTAGGAATAGCTCTGGCAGTTAACTAACTTTGCACAAGTTACCTAATTGAGTTTGTTTCCTGAACTCTAAAACAAGGATAAATGCGCTTCAGGTAAATGCTCTTCATAGTTGCTTCAAGCTCCTAGGTTCTCTAATTACTGTGTTATAGTCATGCACTGATAATAAAAAAAATTTAGATATGTACATAATTTTATTTTGCAGTAAAGAAGATGGTTTATTTTTGTCAATAGTAAACTTGAAATTTCTTTTGTGTTTGTATGATTGGTTATACATGGCCAACGAATGGAAACTTTCAGGTTGTTAATAAATGGTTAACAATGGTTTCTTCTGGGGAGCAGGGCTATGGGTTTGCGGGTAAGAGAGGAAGAATTTTACATTTATTTTATACTTTCGTTTGCTAACTTTTTTTTTTTTTTTTACTAAATCCATGCATGGTTTAAGTTTTTTTAAATTAGCCTTATTATTTTTCAAAGGACAAAAGGAAGACTTTCAAATCATCAGAGAATGTTTACCAGAATAATAATATCTGGAATTTAATTTCGACTCCAAATATTTTATTTAACCTTAAAGTATTATTTGAAATTATAAGTAAACTTTTTGCTTTTATTAAAGGTCTTTTAAATCCTATCAATGAGAGCAGCTACTTTTGTGTGATGAAACAAGCAGCCTTTTAAAAGCATAGAGGCAAGGTTTAGCAGTGTTAATGACAGGATTATAAAGCTATTTATTTGGTCCTTTGAAGATCTTATTCTTTATCCTATCTGTAACAGTTTCTAGAATTATCTTCGTTTGATTTGCAGCTATGGGAATGAAATAGAGGTGGGAAAAAAATTGGTTTTCAAACCAATTAGTAATGATGAGTGCCAAGTTTAGAGTGTCTCATGTCTTAAATGTCTTAAATGCAAAACAGTAGCTCTCTCTTAATCCTCTTACAAGATAAAACTACAGGAAATGAAAAAGTCTGTTGAAACATTAGAAGGCATTTTTAGAAGCTGCATATGGCAACTGGACTTGAATTTTGGTTTGAACATTGGTTTTTGTCTTCTTTTCCTATTTTTACAGATGCTTCTATGAACTTTTGAGAAACCATAAGAACCCAGAAACCAGATGTTTCTAGCCTGGCATACTTGTGGGGTTCCTTTTCTTTTTATCTTTTCTACTTTTTTTCTTTTTGAAAAAAAATGAACTTTACAGAAAATGAGAACCTAAAGGAACATTCCATTCTATTTTTGAAAAATTGGAGTACCTTCTTAGCACTGTTAATATATTTATATTATTATAATCAGTATAATATAGACATGGTAGGTTTTTTATTTTCAGTTGTTCTGTCAAACCTTGAACATTTCCCCCTATCTGGATCAATGTTTTCTAGCCTTACCCAGATTCAACAGTAGCAAGTACAGTGGTCCCTTTGTATCCTAGGGAGATTGGTTCCAGGACCCCCATGGATACCAAAATCCAAGGATGGTCAGGTCCGTTGTATAAAATGGCATACACTTTGTATATAACCTATGCACATCCTCCGCGGCATGTGGGATCTTCCCAGACCGGGGCACGAACCCATGTCCCATGCATCGACAGGCGGACTCTCAATCACTGCGCCACCAGGGAAGCCCCACATTGGAGTTGTTAAAGTTTACTTTTGTTCTTATCAGATTTGCATTGCCTCTGGCTAAATTTGTTTGTATTTCCACTTCTTTTAGGCTTTGGTACCATTATGATTTGGTTTACTTATTACTTCATTGGTGCATTAAGTTATTTTTGCTCATGTCGATAATCTCGTGGTAATGATGATAATAACTATTGTTGCTATTTATTAAGCCCTTATTTTTGCTAGATACTACTTTAGACATTTTGTTCATTTATTTTGCAAATATTTGAGTACTATTTATGCCCCAGGCATTAATCTAGGGGCTAATGATATAGTAGTGATTAAGACAAAAAAAGCCCTTAAGAAGGTAATGTATCATATGTTTCTAATCTACATAAAATTGTACCAGGTAGGTATTGTCTTAATTTTATAAATGAGAAAGACAAAGCTAGAGAAGGAAAACAAATTTTCCAGCATTCTGTAACCTATAAGTGACCAAGTTTTAGTTTGAACCTGTCTTATTTGATTCCAGTTTGCATTATGCTCCATGCTACTGCCTCATGATAATCAGTACTATTTCCTTCTTCATTAAAGATGTTTATAAACATCCAGCATTGGTTTGAACATGCTTGATTATAGACATAATTATTCCTTTTTAACCTTGGTGCTTCAAGAAAGCTAGAAGAGACACTCAAACCCAATACTTTAAGCATCAAAAAGGGTACAATACTTAGGAATAAGTTTAACCAAAAATATTATAAGATTTTTACACTGAAAGCTACAAAACATTGCAGAAAGAAATGAAAGAAGCCTAAACAATGGAAAGATATCTCATGTTTATGGATTAGAAGACTCAATAGTTAAGATGGAAATATTCCACAAATTGTTCTACAAATTTAATACAATTTCTATGAAAACCTCAACTGATCCTAAAATTCATTTTGACTCAGAATAGCCAAAATAATCTTAAAAAGAAAAACAAAGTTGGAAGACTCAACTTTCCAACTTCAGAACTTAATCACAAAGCTATAGTAATCCAGATAACATGGTGCTGGCATAAGATAGAAGTATAGATCAGTGGATTAAGCTTAAGAAAATAGATAGTGGTTGCTAGGGTCTAGATAGAAAGAAAAATGGGGAGCGACTACTAAGGAGTTTTTCTGGGAGGTAATGAAAATGTTTTGGACTTGGGTATTGATGATGGTGGCACAACTCTGTGAGTATACTAAAAACACTGAATTGTAAAAGAGTAAATTTTATGGTATGTGAGTTATTTCTCAATAAAACTGTTACATGTATTTTTTAAAAAAAACCTGTTTCTTTGGTTGGGAGTTTGGACTCAATTTGGATTACCTGTTTGTGTTTGGTTATTTCGATTTGAGTATAGTGTAATCTAGACTTTCGTTATCCATGAGGACCTTCAATCTACTCTGTCTGTCTGTTGCCTTACTTTATACCAGCTAGCCTTATGTATAGGCAAAAACTGATACAGAACAATATGAGGCCATTTTTGTTTATACTTCCTTCTTGATCCCTTTTTAAAAAACCTCAATGTTATATTATTTTTCAAACCAAGAGTGGCATATTGTTGTAATTACATCGCTTGGAAACATGTTTATTTTCAGGATTTGACTTAGAAACTGCTTTTACTCCTTTCTCTGTTATTCATGGCACTTGATGGCCACACACTTGAAATGCTCCCTGGCCAGAACACAAGAATCTTGGGGGATCAGTGTAGAAATGATTCATGGTTTGATAAAATGCAGGCAGGTGGAATATGACTTTTATAATGTGGCTGTGAGCCCAGCTTATGGTATGAATTTGTACATGTCTCTCTCTTTTGTAAACATGGAATTGAAGTAGGTTTGATTTCTTGAATGTTCTGGCATGGTGTTGGTGAGAAGTGTGAGTGTCCTACCCAGAGCATTCTGTAACAGGAAGCAAAGTTTTCTGAGAGAAATAAGGAGCCTGGTAGAAAGAGAAGATAAAAATTTTTGCTGGGGGACAGTTCTTTTCATTGATATTCCCAATGCATTTCCGCAGGGTGTGTCTGGGGATCCTCTGCTGTAGTTGCTAGATAATATTTCCTCTTTTGCAGGGTGATTGGATAAAGAAACCAGTGATTTGGGGCCTGGAGTGTAGACAGCAAGGAGCCATGGTTCTGAATGTGGTGTCTGGCCCAGGCATACTTGTTGGTGATGGTAATATAAGCTGGACTGGAAAGAGTGGGCGGCAGTACTTGATAACAGGAGGCACTGGCATCACCAATTTCATTTCTGGTCTTCCCTTTTAAAATAGATTGTGTTTTAGCCTCTTGTCAAATTGAGTGCTGAGTATCCCTGTGGCCATAGCCTGCCTGCCAAGTCATTGGCATACATGGAAAGAATTCTGTAAAGCTTCAGTTGCCAGCTGCATTTGAATTGGTAATTTTAATCAACTCTTTCATACATTGGTCCTACCCATCAGCAACTTTCCCTCTTTGCCCTTTAGTCTTTCTGCCCAATTCAAGTGATAGCAACCTCCAAATTTAGCTCCCTTAATTCCTGACTAACCTTATAGTTATTGCTTTCAGTGGTACCATGGGCAGTTGGCATATTTAAAAAAAATTTTTTTATTTTCTATTTTTCAAAGCAGTTTTGAACCTTGATTAATAGTGATCCATTTTGCTTAAACTAGAATAGATCATTCGACTTTTAAAGGTGGCAGGAGTGGGTTCCTTAAATAATGACTATTTGTTCACCTAAATTTCTAAGCAAATATATGGTTTCATGCTAAAAATGCATTTTAGTTATTACATCATCTTGGTGTTAAATGGAATATTGAGATATCATCCACCCTCTTCTTCTTAACAGAATGCTTTAGCTAAAAGCACCCTAAGAAATTAACAATCTTAATTTTTAAAACGTCTTAAAAGAGATAACTCATTCCAAAGTTTACGGGTTTTCACAATCGGGAATTGTGCTTTAAAATTTTTTTAATTGCTTTCCTTAAGCAATGTTAATTCAGTTTTCTCACTTACTTTTTCCTATTATCATGTCAGGTAGATTTTGAATATGTTCACCCTCAATCTGAAGCAAGTCATTCTTCTCTACTTTACACTAAATATTTCTCTCCCAAATAGGGAAAAACATCTCTTAGACAAGTGGCTTCATAGTCACCCCTGAGTTATATCTCCCTTGAGTTCAAGTTGTGCTTGAATTGAATGAACATAGATGTCTGATTTTACTACCCGGAGAGATGCTGACACTTAAGTATTATTAATAGGTTGGAGTCTCCGAAGTCCAAATTCTGCTGAAGTTCATAACTAGACATCTGCCATTCCCAAGAGCCATTACATTCAGGAGCTCCTGAGAAATTGGAAAAGTAAGTTTAGTGTGTCTTCTGTGAAAGGTGGAAGTTTAAGGTGGAGCAGAGCTGTGCACAAGGGGCAGCAGGGCTGTTCTTTGAGGCTCCCTTTTTTTTTTTTTTTTTTTTTTTTGCGGTACGCGGGCCTCTCACCGTTGTGGCCTCTCCGGTTGCGGAGCACAGGCTCCGGACGCGCAGGCTCAGCGGCCATGGCTCACGGGCCCAGCCGCTCTGCGGCATGTGGGATCTTCCGGGACCGGGGCACGAACCCGTGTCCCCTGCATTGGCAGGCGGACTCTCAACCACTGTGCCACCAGGGAATCCCGAGGCTCCCTTTTGTGTTTAAAATCCTGGTGGGTTAGAAACTCAGAGAATGATGCAATGAGCACGAGGGGACTGAAAAGAAGTGGAGGATGAGGAAGTTCTTAACTGCTGAAAGGAATTGGAGGGTGTTCACACTATCCCATGATTCCCTCTTCTTACCATTATTACTTTGGAAAATGGAGAAAACTGAATTTCCTTTCTCACGTCTGCCACAAGGTTGTTTCCTACATTGGATGGAAGGGAGTTAGGGAGGGAACAAAGTGGCATCACTTACTTTAATTTCTTTTTTTAAGACTTTGGATGCCGAAGTCTTGTTGATGGTCAGTTTAGGTTTTCATGAGCAAAAGTAGGAATAATAATTATTACCATTTATTGAATATAAAAATTGTGCTAAGCACTTTTAAGTACATTGTTTTATTTAATTTATACAGTTCTGTAATATAAGCGTTTCTCTATAAGTTAATGAATGTAAAGCACTTAGAATAGTGCCTGAAATATAGCAAGAACTCAATAAATGTTAATACCCATTTTGAAGATAAGAGAGTTTTCTTAGAATAGCATTGGTAGAATTTGAATCCAGGGCTATTAAACTCTGAATTACATGCTTTAAACTATTATGCAATGTCGTGTCCCTTTCCTTCAGGAACTAAGCTTCCTTTACAAAAGTCTTTCCTGATCTTCTCCGTTATATGCATTCTAGGATCATACTTGTTTTTTAATTCTGTATTCTGACTTGTTCCAGTTTGTGAGTCCTAAATCCTCCCGCCCCCGCACTTATCCCTAGGGAAAGTTCATTCTTCAAATTATCAAGGTCTGGACCAAATTTATTTAGTGAGAATGTAGAATTCTTCTTACAAGATTTTAAAAGGACAAGTAAGATAATTACATGAAAGGATCTGTTCAGGCTCTTTTGCGTGGTAGGGGGTGGACCGAATAACCTTTGGATCACTTCCACTTGTATAATTCACCATTTCAGCAGGACAGCAACATTTCAGGCCAAAGTTCAACTTTTTTTTTTTTTATTAAATTCTTTTATCGTCGCCAGGAAACTAGAGAAAATGAATTCTTCACAGTATGCTTGTGCATGCAACCTGAAACGGTTTGCACACTAAATGAAATTAAATGAAAGACAGCTGTTTGGGAAAGAGCTGTCAGAAACTGATTGGGTTCTATTAGGGAAGAATAGAGGCTAGGAATAAGTTTTCAGAAACAGGATATCAGTGGTTTAAAAAGCAAGCAAATTTACATACACAAAAGCTCTCTTGTGGTTGTGCTGTTGCATGTCTTTTCAGTTCATTCATCTTAAATTATTATTTGTTCTTGGTGAGTAGGTGTCTGCTTTCCATACATCAAGTATGCGGCAGTTCTTTCTTTTCTGAGAAGTAAATACAGCACAACCCCACTACAATGCCATTCTAAGTACTTTCGTTTTGGTTAAATTGCAGATCCAGGAATGTTCACCAAACCACTTCCTTTACCCAGAACTTCTCTCTTTCTGCCAAAATGCAAAAGGGGAAGGACCACCTTGGGCAGGTTGCCAGAGGTGCTTCCGGGGTCTCCTAAAATGGCTGCTAGCAAGAAAGGAGCAATTACATCCCATAACAGACTCAAAGCAGATGGTCACCTGTGGTGATGAGAACCGTGATGTTATTAAGCCTTTGATTTGTGATTTTACTTTGTACTTTCAAAGCGTTCAAGTTATGTTACCTGTGTGATGTTCCTCCCTGCCCTCCAAGACCTCATTGCTCCTCGTTTGGGTATGTGTTCCTGGGTCTTACCCTAAAACCCTGCTACTGCCGAAAAGCTTCACTCTACTGTCTTCCAATCCTCGTGCTAGATGGTAGCTCATAGTAGGATCTCTGCTGGGCCCTCCAGCGGCAGATACAGTGCTACACATGGAACTGTCTTTAAAGGAATTTTTTAAAAACCTTTGGGGTCGTACTGTTGAAGTATAACCCATCCACAGCATAAGCTCATTCAGGAGATTCACTTAGCATTCGACGTTAGGAGTCCTAGGATAATGTTGCACTCATACAGCTTTAGTCTCTGGAGCCTTGTCTAACATTGAATTTTTATGTTTTCAACTCCGTTTAACAATGGTCTTCCATAATTCGCTGAGGTCCTATCTCAACTGCCTTCTTTTGAGATCATGCTTGCTGTCCCCTCAGCACCTTCTTTAATTTTTATGATTCAGAGCACAAGTGCACGGTCACCCCCTTGGCTGAGGTTAAGGAATCCCTCGATTCATAGCATGCACGTCTACAGCTCTCCCTGCATATCTACCAGCCTTGTCCCAGTGTAGATCCAATTATTGTTCCCGGAGCATCTGAACCCAGGTCTCCAGGAGACTAGGAAATGGTACCATATCTGGTCTTGCCAACTAAGCACGTGGGCATATTTTCAAACTGAGTCACAAGAACATCCTGGGAATCCCATAGTTCCCCATTTATAAAGCTACATTTGGAAATAAGAACAAAAGATTAAAATGCCAGTAGTCACTACTTTATATTTATGTACCTAATTGAAATATTGTTGATGTACAATATTATGTAAGTTACAGCTGTACAATATAGTGATTCACAATTTTTAAAGGTTATGCTCCATTTATAGTCATTATAAAATATTGGCTATATTCTCTGTGTTGTACAATATACCTATGTAGCTTATTTTATACATAATCGTTGGTGCCGTCTTAATCCCCTACCTCTATATTGCCTCTCCCTCCTTCCCTCTCCCCACTGGTAATCACTAATTTGTTCTCTATATCTGTGAGTCTGTTTCTCTTTTGTTATATTCACTAGTTCATTGTGTTTTTTTAGAGTCTACGTATAAATGATATCATACAGTAGTTGTCTTTCTCTGTCCGACTTACTTCACTTAGCATAATACCCTCCAAGGCCATCCATGTTGTTGCGAATGGCAAGATTTCATTCTTTTTTTTATGGCTGAGTAGTATTTTCTTGTGTGTGTGTGTGTATACACACCACATCTTAATCCATTCATCATCTGTTGATAGACACTTAGGGTTGCTTCCATATCTTGGCAATTGTAAATAGTGCTGCTATAAACATTGGGGTGTATGTTTCTTTAGTTTCTTTGAGAAACCTGCTCACTGTTTTCCGTAGTGGCTGCACCAACTTACCTTCCCACCAACAGTGTAGGACAGTTCCCTTTTCTCCACATCCTCGCCAACATTTGTTATTTGTGTTGTTTTTGGGTGATAGCCATTCTGGCTGGCAGTAGTCACTACTTTAGGTTCAGCATTTTCTCTGACCAGGAGAAAAGTGCTAGCAAAATAAGTACATCTTGATTATAATCTCTACTTCTCTGATATAATTTACATATAATCTACGTGAGTGAGTAAATGGCCTCCCAGTGATCACATTACAGCTCCTACACTCAGTATTACTTCTACCAAGTAAGTGGGGCAGGCACCAGTTCAGAGGCACCAGCAAAGATCCCCATCTTTCCAAAGACATTTTCTGAAGCAGATGTCATTATTGAAAGTAAGCTGTGAGTTTACCAGTGATTTTGTTGGTGAGAATATTTGCTTCTTAGTTCTGGAACTGCTTCTGTTAACTCCTCTGAATGCTTTTTCCTTTTTCTCCTGGTTAAGCTCCAGAGTAGATACCAAAAACATTCCTCTTTTTGATCAGGAAGATTTTGGGCACTCATTCTGTGAATGCTCAAATGGACAGTCTTATGGAAGTTAGGAATATTCTACCTCTTACTTTCTCTGTGTCACAGAAAGAATTAAATCATCAGACTTGTCTCATTGTTACCTAGTTAAGGGAGATTTAACTGTTTGTATAAATTACCTTATATATTCTGTGCCAGTTTCCCTTCTTATTCATTCAGAAACTGTTTATTGAGTACCTGCTATGTGCCAGGTACTGTGCTAGGACTGATGTTAGAAAAATTGGTGAACTATGTCCCCTGCTCTTGAAAGCTTATGGTCTGGTGAGCTGTGAGGAAAGTGTTTTTCTGAGTGTTGATATGATAATTACTTGCTGTTAATGGCATTTATGTCAATAATAGTTTTAATAATGTATTTCTGTCCTCCTTCATCTGGCCAATGTGATATTTTTTTCCCTCCACAAAATACGATCAGCGCTTTTGTCTACCTGACCTCAGATGAGATGACAAAATGTGCATAGGGATACATGACACAGCCACAAACATAATTCTTTATGCAGATAGTCTTTCCGAATTCTGGGCACATTTTAATCTTTAATGTTGTCTTAGCTGTAGTAATATAGATTGAATTATCATGTGATCAAGCTGGAGTGATTGTTTTTAGTGTAGCCATAAGAAATCAAAGCTGACAGCTGGGATGCAGCTGTGTCCCAGCTGGTTCTGTTGAGCTCTATTCAGAGGGAAAAGTGGTGGCAGCTCCCCAGGCTCCCCAGCTCCAGGAGATGGTCTTTTTCAGTCACCCAAGGCAAGCCCTGCCAGATGCTTTTGAGGCCAGTGCAATTAACGCTCAGAAGTGAGACTTCAGTAAAAGGGTATTAAGAATATAGTGCATGTTTAGTGGGCATGTCATCATCATTTTCTTCCTTACAAATTTAATAAACCCCTGACATAAAGACTACTTACCTTATATGATCAGGCAATATTTTCCCTGAATTACAAAGACATGCTTTTAAGGTTGACTGTCTTAAAGTTCTCTAAGCTGTCGTAAGATTTTGACCTATGCTGTCTAATTTTTGCCTGAAAATATTTATAGATTCTACTGGGTAGAATAGCATATCTATGTTTAAAATATATTCAGCTGGTTTACTGATTTTATTAATTCTCACCAGAATTTGCATTAGCTACTTCTAGCTTTCTTGGAGGCAAACCATTGTTTGTAACTTAATCAACATTGTCCCTATTGTAAATGGTACTATAACAAAAGCTGGAATACAATTTTTGCCGTGCATAACAAGTGAGTGACTAGTATCCATAATATATTCAGAATTCTACAAATCAATTAAAGAAAACTCCCAAGAAAAATAGTTTTGAAAACGGCTTCATAGATGAAGAACTACAATTTGTCAATAACTTCAATAATACTTAAAGAAATGGAAATTTTAGTGCATTCTGTGGGAAAGCTCTTCCTAATACTGTGAGCAGAAAGGTGTGTTAGTGAGACAGGTGCCCATTAGGAAAGGTTCCTTCAGCCAGGCATCACTCGAGGTTCTCTTGGGAATGAGTTCTCACTCAAACAGTGCAAGCAGCTTTTTGTTCAAGGCTTTCTCACATGTAACATATTCATAAGGCTCTTTGCAGCCTAGAGCCTCAATTTTATTATTAGATCTGACTGCTGTGAGAAGACTTGATCACTTTCCCAAAAAAGTGATTTTTTTTTTCTCCTGTATGGCTGCTCTGATGCATATTAGAACTCATATCTGGTCATCAGGGTAGCTGGATGGAGCCCTTAAGCACAGTCGCTGTATTGACAGGCTTTATTTTAAGGATGAGCATTTTGAGGTTGAGCTTCCCACAGTCAGTTCATACATAGTTATTACATCTGTTTTCACCTGTATGAATTAAATGATGCAGTTGAAGATGTGATTTCCCAGCAAAAGATTTCCCACAGATAGTACATCCATGAGGTTCATCTGCAGTATGAACCTTCTGATGAATAAGTCAGTTCTGACTTCTCTGTGTAGACCTGCCAGCATTCAGTACATAGAGTTTCTCTCCAGTAAGAATTTTCTGGTATGAAAGAACTCTCGATCTTTTGGTGAGAGTTTTTCCACATTCGGTATATATATAGTTTTTCTTCTCTGTGGACTCACTGATGTCCTAGGAATTGCAGCAGCCATGCTTGTTTTACTATTTTGTCCTAAATACTTGTGATCCTTGTTAGCTCTGAGTTATGGCAGACCCTTCAGCCTCATTGAATGACATGTTCTTTATATATTTTTTTGTTTTATATCTGAATTTATTAAAGTAGAGTTGGACTGTTTCTCTGTTACATAATAGAAATTGTTCCAAGTTACAATATTGGAAGACCATTTGTTTTATGCTGATCCAGTTATGTAGATTGCATACTGACTTGCCATAATAATCCTTCAGCTATGCAATCTGAGTGTCACACAGTTGAATGACAGTACTTTTCTTATCTACCAGCTTAGTATGATAGTCACTCTTTCAATTAAGCTTGTGAGGGATATACGTAGCCTTTTGTCATTAAATTTGTGCAGTTATATATGATGGTTTCTGTGTTCTATTTCATAATATATCAACATGTTAAAATTGTTACTTCAAGAGTGTTTGTTTTCTTAATCTTGTTACTCTCATTGTGATGAGTTACTTATCAAAATATGGGCTAAATATTTATTAACTTGTGTTTCATTGTCATGTGTTTAATGTACAGTACAAGTAGAAATATTGGTATTTCCCTAAGTCGTCCATAAAATCAATTTTATTGGACATCAATTGATTTGTCAGAATTAATTACAAATCATTTTTGTAAGTACTACTTATTGAGTGCATACTACAGAACAGATACTGTACTTATATCTCATGTACTATCTCATTTAATCATCTTAGTAATTTTTAGTATGGTACTGTGTTTTCAAGTGAGTAATAGTTTCGGACTGGCTAAGTAGAGCATGAGTGGCAGTAATTTGAAGGGATTCATTGAGAACATATGTAAAACTCGAGCAACAGAGGCTAAATGATTCAAATCTTGTGCAGATATAAAATTTTCTTTTAGCCTTCATAGGATTCTGACCTTTGAATAGTGAGAGAATATGGTGTTCTGTTTAAGCAGAGAATTTGAGAGTCATGAGATTATATTGTGAACTTTTAATTTTTACTATCTAACTCCCTAAATCATTATATTTCTCTTACAATCCCCAACTGGAAACGTTGAGTGAATGTGCTTAGCTATTACTGAGGTGCATTTTGTACATTCACAGGCTTAGAGCATCTGTGAATACTGCTTGGCTCTTCGTTAGTTGTGTTTGTTTCTGGTTCTGCATCCTAAGGAATTGGACTTTGCTTATATAAAGAGATGTCTATAAAGCCACAGGCAAGTCAAGTTGGAATTTCTTCCTTGGGGAAATTTGGAGTGTAGAGTTATAAGCAAATATTAAGGTTCAAAGCAGGCAATATAATGAGCACATTCAAGGAATTAGTAAGTATTTATGTAACACTTCATGTTTGCAAAATGTTTTACAGCCATATTCATTAATTTACATAAGTCCCCTGGAAGGTAACAATGTTATTACATCTGTTTTATAAGCAAGACAGGCAAAATATAGGCAAATTAAGTGGCAAAGGGGAAGAGAAATTAGGACATTGATTCTAAGGCTTGGGCCTATATCCTATACCATCTTACTCCTTTAGGGAAATAAAGAAATAAAATGCTTCTGTTTTGTTGTAGGCTTGGGCATAGTGCCTATTTGGGTAATTGTTTAGATATTTATATAATTTTACATATTATTTCATATTTTGGTCATGTGGCTGAAAGGCCTTCCAACAGAAATTCTAATGAATGAAATTTCGAGCTTATTAACTCATGGTTAAGGTCCCTAGTTACATTGGGTTGGCCAGAAAGTTCTTTCGGGTTTTTCCGTAAATGCTTACAGAAAAACCCTAACAAATGTTTTGGCCATCCCAGTAAATTCTCCATAAAATGTTGCATATGTCATGACCAACATATTGGTGAATATGTCCAGGGGATGCTCAGTGTTGACCTTGATAGAATACACTGTGAGACCAACTGAGGGATGACCCAGGAGAGCTGACCTTGCTGACCACACGCCTCCTGTATACCACTCTCTCGCTCACTCTGTTTCTCTTTGTACTTTCCTTTTCCCCCCAAAGAATAGCAAGTTTCTACTAAAGAGTAATAAATTTTCTCATAACCTCAAAAAGGTAAAACGAAAAGAACTTCCATAACAGAAGAGATTAGAAAATCACTCAGCCTCTTGTGTTAGAAAGTGGGAGACATGATAAATTACTGCGTTCAATTAACTATTCTTTCACTTACTAAGTGCACAGAAACTGCCTCAGCACCTTGAGGTGTGACCATAAGGTAACGAAGAGTGACTTTTTTGGAATAAATATACCTTAAGGTACACTGTTTAAATGAATGCCATTCTTCAGCGTAGCCACTCTTTACACTAATTCAACAATGCTGTCATTGCAAAAAATATTTTTAGACCTCGTCCTTTTGAATTGCCTTTAGAAGCCATTTATGAACTATAAAAGAAAACAGTCTCATATTTACTTAAAGTCACACCATGTTTTTTTAATCAACCCCTCGCCTACCAAGAAATTTATTACCCAGATAGATTACTGACCTTTTCACCAGCCTTTGTTCTGCACTATTTTTTCTTGTCTTTTTTGTTTTCAAAATCAGTTCTATACTTTTAAAAAATAAAGATTTGCCATTAACAAGGGTATTTATTAATTTTTTAACTTAAAAAAAATGACTTAGACTTATGAAGTTACAAAACACTATGGAGTTCTCATTATCCTTCACCCAGCTTCCCCTAATATGAGCGTCTAACTTAAGTATAGTACAGTTATCAAAATCAGAAAATTGACATTGATAAAATACTATTTGCTAATCTACAGACATTATTGAAATTTCTCCAGTTTTCCCTACTAATATACTTTTTCTGCTTCAGGATACAATCCAGGATCCCACACTGCATTTAGTTGCCACATCTCCTTAGTCTCTTATAATCTGTGACAGTTCCCAATGAGAACATTTAAAAGAAAGTACTCCCCCCCTGAAAAGAAGAGCAATAGACTGAATGTAATTCCCTAAATATCTGTCTCTGTCACTGTCTCGTCAATATTTGATTTGTTGTGACCTACCATGTGCAAAATTTGTGCTGATTGCTGAAATAAAAAGAAAAGTAAGACATGCTTGGACGTAAAGGAGCTCACAGTACATGAAGGCAAGAGACCTGTCCATTACCATGGTGCCAGGTGTCTATCGAGCTCTGGATTTTTTCATGATCCTCAGAGCCTCTTGTTTCTCTGCCTTCCTTTCCATTTCCTCTGCTGGCACCTTAGTTCAGCCTCTTACAACCTCATGCCTTATCTATCACAATAGTTTTCTAACTGGTCTCTCTAACTATAATTCCCTTCCCCCTTCCAATTCACCTAAAATACCTCTTATATGTATCATCTCTCTATTCAGTAACTCTTTGTAGCTCTCCCCAAGTTTAATTTCTTAATAATTTCCCAGTTTCTTAACTTGGCACTCTAATGTTTCTGTTAATCACTGGACCTACTCTAATAGCTTTCTGATTGGTTGCCCTATATCTGCTCCTGCACCTTCATATTATACAGAGTGATCTTTTCAAAATGCAACTCTGACCACACCATACTTCTGTTTAACCCTTTCAGTGATTTCGCGTTGTTTATAGGATACCATCCAAAATCTTTAGCAAGACCTATTAGTCCTTGTATGATCTGACCATAATATTATTGCCTCATGGGGTTTTGGGAAGGATTAGGTGAGTGAGAACTCATAAAGTGCTTAGAAAAGTGCTTGGACTGTAGTAAGCAGTCAATAAAAATACAAAATCTTATTTAATTAAGAATGGTGAATTTTATAAAATGCCTCATCATGTAAAGACATGATTATGTAATTTTTCTGTGATGTTCTAATATGGTAAATTATATTAATAGATTTCTTAATATCGAACTATCCTTACATTCCTAGTATGAACTCCATCTGGTCATAGTGATTATTCTTTCAAGGTACCGCTGGATTCTTTTTGCTAATGTTTTATGTACAACTTTGTACCCATAATGACTAAAATTTATTTGTACTATTAATTTTTTTATGTTAGTTCCTCATTCTCTAGTCTTTCTATTAGATATCTTATTTCCCTTTTGTAGTACTTTTTGCTACTCTAATTAAGTAATTATTTGTCCAATTATTCACGTGATGTCTTTGAAGGCAAGAACCAAGTTTGTTTGGTTCACCAGTATACCCCTTACACCCAGTACAATTCCGAGAGCACAGTAGGTGCTCAACACATATGTATTTATGGAATAAAGGAATGAATTAATTAGTAATACTACAAGGGAATAAATACATTTTTTTGCAGTGATACAAGTGGCTTTAGCTTCTTCTAGTACAATAAGGCGCTTTGTCAATACTGTACAAGTGCTTCAAAGTTAAGCAGTTCCAAGCAGGGAAATTTTAAACAAATAGTGGCTCTTTTCCCTGTTTCCTCTGGTCTCATAAATATTTGAAATTTAATAAAGAAGTAGAATAATCTTATAGGAGAAGTTATTGTATAGTTCCTTACCTACAGCACTTCCAGTTAGGCTGTAATTCTTATTTAAATAAGAAACACTGTATTTACAAAGATAAATGGGGCAGAGGGCTGAAAAATGTAGCCCTTTGTCACTTGTTCTCAAGAATCTGACCATTTAGAACTTCTTGACTTTTTGTTTTTCCTAACACTTACTTTTAAAGGGAAAGTTTGAGCATTCGGGGTAACCTACTACTGGCAAAGTTCATATAGAAGAGGGAGAATCTGATGGGACCTAATCCGTTTTTAGATTGGTAAGAGGGCACTGACCAACTGATGGATTGTGGATCCTAGGTCAAGTTAGTACCTTTCATCCACTTGGCTGGGACATGTGGGTAGAGTCATATGGCATAAACTTTGACTGTTACCCCTCAACAGGGTGAAATAATGTCTTTTAGAAGCATGTGGGTAGGCAGGTGCCATAATACGTATCTACTACAACTTCTTACTACCTTGAATCATTGGGAAAGTTTCATAAATGCTCTTTTAGTTTCTTTACTTTTAAAATAAGGCTAATAAGGCATAGTTACAAAGTTAGTGTAATGATTAGAATAATATATTTGAAATGCCTGGTGCACAGCAGTACTCAGTAAGTTATAGCTAGTGTTATTCATCTATGAGATAATAATAAAAAGTATTCTAATTTGGAACACACAAAAGAAAGCTATAACTTCCATGGGGTAAAAGATAATGTCGTGAACTCAGGGACACTAACTTTCTTATAACCCATTTTTCCACATCAATTTTTTTATTATACCACTTTAAATAAGTGGTTTTAGAGAGTTCTACTTCTAGCAATATAATAGAAGATGAATACTTTACATCTAAAAGTTCTGGTTAAAATATAAAATCTATCTTCTTAAAGCACAGTTCAGCTGGAGATAAAGTAAGAGAAATAACTGTAGGCCAGAAACGACTGAAAAAAGAAAACTTTTCCGAAGGAAAAAACTTGCAAGGATTTTCTCCTGAGAGCATCTACCAGTCCTTAGTGAACTAGAGCCTGGGTTCTAGTGGACACATGACTCACTCAGAGTTGGGGGGATAGAACACAAAGCTGGGGCTCAAACAGGATAAGAGGTTAAATGGTTCTTATAGCTCAGTCTCCCTAAGGGTGATACTGTCAATGGGTAAACTAGAAAAAACACTCATCCTAAAGCAGGAGACCTGTCCTTCTCAGCCATGGCTCTGGATGGATCAAGAAAAAACAAAAGGCACTGGGGGTGGGGGTGGGGGCGGGGGTGGGGGCATCTCCAGTCATTCATTCGTTCTTCATTCAACAAATATTTGAGTGCCTATTCTGTGCCAGGCACAGAATTTTAGACACTGGGCAACAAAGATCTCTGCCCTTATGAGAATTTCTAACCAAAACCTGGCTAATGTAGGTTTAGGGCTAGAAATTTAAACCATGTATATGGCCTGGAAACCTGCAGATTAAAATTTGATATGAAGAAGTTTCTGTTGTGGTAATGTCCCTGGATTGGTAGTCCTCACAAGCATCTGTAATATGAATGCTTACTACATTCTAGCACTTTATGACTTCTGACAAGTAATTCTTCCAAAATCCCTATGAAACAATAATATTATCTTCAAAGGCACAAAGAAGTTAAGTAACTTATTTACTCAGGACCACATAGTTTATATGTAGAAGAATTTAGTTGCAGAGTTTGTGCTTTTAACTACTATACTATATTGTCTTTCATGTAAAGACACGTTTTTCATATATGTATGTATATATCTCATTTGAGAGGCCAACATCTTGCTTAATAGGGAAACACCAAAAGCATTTCCATAATGTTATTAAGAGAATGAATACCTCTATTCCCATTATTCCTTAATATTGTTATAGAGATACTGGCCAAAGTAGTCTTACAAGAAAACAATTAGAAGTTAAAAAAAAAATCGGAAAGGAGGAGTGTTAACCATACTTCCTAGCTGATATAATTGTGTATCTGGAAAACCCAAGTGACTCAACTGAAAAGCGTATAAAGATAAGAATGCATAATGACAAATGCTGAGGAAGAAGAGTATTGAGATGGAGCTAGCCCATCTTTTTAATAAAAATACTGAACTATAATTTAAAGACTATGATGTTGGACTTCCCTGGTGGTGCAGTGGTTAAGAATCCACTTGCCAGTGCAGAGGACACAGGTTCGATTCCTGGTCCGGGAAGATTCCACACGCCATGGAGATAAAGAAAAAGGTAAAGAAGTTTGATCAAAACTGGATTGTCAAGGGTTTGAGAAAGCAGTTGGTCTCATACTTCTGGTGGAATGATAAACAACTTCTGTAATGGACAATCTATAAAAAAAATCTTAAATGCATGTATCCTTTGACTAAGTAATTCCACTCTTAAGAATTTTCTTGCATTTGTACTTTCATTTGAGCAAAATGACTGACATAAGTGTAATTATTGCATCATCATTTGTAATACCAGAGGTTTGGAAACAACTTAAATGTCCATCAGTTGGGGACTGATTAAATATAATATGGTATACCATAGAATATGCTATGCAAGTTTTTAAAAGAATGAGGAAGTTCTACAGTGGTAACGGAACAAAATCCAAGATATATTGTTAAGTAAATAAAGCAAAGTGAGAACAGTAAGTCTAATGTGCTACCATTTGTATAAGTTACACACAAGTGCATAGCTTATCTTTATGAGATTGTTTTTAGAGAGGGAATTGATGCTTGGGACACAGGAAAAGAAAGAGACTCTCTTTTTCACTGCAAGTCCCTTTATATTTTATATCACGTTCTGGCTTTGCCTGTTCCCAAAAATAAGATTAACCATGTAAATGTCGTGAATTTATTAGTCTTTTTAAACGTGAGATGATATCAATTCATGGTTGCATTTCAGACTGTTATTGAAAAGACCTACATGCACAGGAAACTGTGTGGAATTTCATCTGTTTCCCTTAGAAGGATAAAAGCCTGGTTGGCTCTGCTCTGATTTGACTATGTTTCTGTAGGAGCTAATATTCCAACATGATGCATTAGCTCCCTAGGCTCTTGTGATTAGTGGTCTATAGGTCAGAGACCTATGATGTGCTGTTTAAATCATCTGGCAAATAGATGTTTGGGGGGTAGAACTCTTTCCCCATTTTTTAAAAAGAAATTTAATTTTATAGTGGTAGCACATTGTGTGATAAGCACATATAAAGATTGGAGCCATCATTTTGGAAATGTCCTTAAATGGAAGGAGGGAATGTAAACTCATAATCCCATCCAGCAGTGCAGATCCAGCCTTATTTTTCCATTCCTACCATGGAGCTGCTGGGTAACACTGAGTAAGCAGTTTCATACACTTTGACCTCAAGCCTACGTATTCCTAACGGAGGAGCAATTATGTTGGTACCTTTGTTATTCAGAGGGTGGTAGATTAATGAGACTTCTGGTAGTTTCAAGCTTCTAGCTAGACAAAAAAGACTTTTATATACAAGATGGTGTGATTTCGCACTTAGGTATTTCATTATGACACCTCTGTTCTTCGAGGCCATATATGAGTTTTTCCTAAAGTAAAACAGTGAACTACCTCCTTGATGTCACTGAATTTGCAGATTGTTTTGGTTCATTTTGAATAATGAATAGGTCTAATCAGTTGTTAATAAAAAGAAGACAGATTTTCTTATTCTCATAATGACATAAAGATATAGTTGAAAGATTATATAACTTTCTCAAGCTCTCACGAGAAAACAGGTGACAAAAGCTAAGTTTTCCCACATAATGTCATATTGGATGAGAAATGTATCCTTATTTAAAATATTATATCAGCGAGTCACAAGCTTTATGGTGCACTCATGCCAGCAGTAACTTTACTGAGCCCTATACTAGGCACATAACAAAGTGGTCTGAAAATTGGATAGGGCTCTAGAATCCATTTATACAGCATTCAAAACAAAATTAATTTAGAGTCAGGCAAGTGGAACTGCAGAATTTAAGGGGGTGAAAAATGAATTTTCTGTGTTCACTTCTTTTTTTAATCCTCTCGTTTTCTTTAGCTGATGTTCTTCTCAGATGCCAGAGAGACCAGTCATGGTTGCCAGATGACTGGGCTCTGCTGGCTCATCAAGGGGCTGTGGCAGAGCTTGTTTCCATGAGAGCTGGAAGAAAAGATGCAATGGAAAAAGCACATGTAGCCGTTTGTCAGTAGCTGGCTGTGTAATTCTCAGTGCCCTATGCTCCTCAAAATGTGAACTTACTCTGATAACCCTTACAACTGAGGCGTCATGAATACAATTCCAGTGCCTGGAAGCTGAGCTTATATGTGAGCGGTGCAGAGCACTTTTGTTACGGTGTACACATCCAGGTTTGCAGGGTTAATCAGTGCAGTTTGACTTTGGTCAATTCGATTGCCAAGAGGATTGGATATGAGTGGGAAAGACAGAGTGCCTCATTTCTGGAGATATTGTAATCATTTGGATATCTCAGAGATGTATTTTTTAAAGGTAAATCCCTTTTTGGGTGATCAGACAGTTGATCTTTTTTTTTTTTAACATCTTTATTGGAGTATAATTGCTTTACAATGGTGTGTTAGTTTCTGCTTTATAACAAAGTGAATCAGTTATACATATACATATGTTCCCATATCTCTTCCCTCTTGCGTCTCCTTCCCTCCCACCTTCCCTATCCCACCGCTCTAGGCGGTCAAAAAGCACGGAGCTGATCTCCCTGTGCTATGCGGCTGCTTCCCACCAGCTATCTATTCCATGCTTGGTAGTGTATATATGTCCATGCCACTCTCTCACTTTGTCCCAGCTTACCCTTCCCCCTCCCCATATCCTCAAGTCCATTCTCTAGTAGGTCTGTGTCTTTATTCCCCAGACAGTTGATCTTTAACTATCATGTAATCTGCTATGAAATTTGACGGTAGGCTCTTTTCCGAGAACTGGAGTTGCATCAAAGCCCATTCTCGTGGTGTTATTTAGAAGTATATTAAATATAACAAGGTACCAAGGTCCCACAGGGATCACGTAAAAACAGAGTTTATTAAGGAGTTACTGAAATGACACCTGTGAAGTCAAAAAGCAAGACATCTCCATACCTGATCCTCATAATGACTATCGTATTTATGCTGAAGGGAGCTCTTACTCAACCTGGTGTTTTCTCATGGTGCTAGATCTGACATGAGTTACTTGGCTGCAATAATTGTAATGAAATGGAGATCGAATTATATACATCTGTGTTATAGCCATGCAGTTTCTTTGGGCTAATGATGTTCTTTTCCCATAGTAACAAAAAAGAATCATCATTCTTGTTATCAGTTTGTTTTTTTTTTGCAGTACGCGGGCCTCTCACTGTTGTGGCCTCTCCTGTTGCGGAGCTCAGGCTCTGGACGCGCAGGCTCAGCGGCCATGGCTCACGGGCCCAGCCGCTGTGCGGCATGTGGGATCTTCCCAGACCGGGGCTCGAACCCGTGCCCTCTGCATCGGCAGGCGGACTCTCAACCACTGCGCCACCAGGGAAGCCCTTGTTATCAGTTTTTAAATATTCATACTTAGCTCTTAGTTTGTATGGACTAATTTTCTGATCACTTTCACTCCCTTGGTTCTGTTGTGCATATTATTTTTCTGGGGGAGCCATTTAATTCTTGTGTATGCCAAAAAACATCTCACATTCAAGATGCAGAATTACTTTTCTTCTTTCTGGATTATTCTGTTGTCAAGTCTTCTAGTCCTAAATCCCTGTAAGCAAAGATTAGAAGCACCAGTCAGAAGTACTCTACTCCTTTGAACAGCTGTACAAAACTGTATCTACCTCCCAACCCCCCAAATGGGTTTTACATTGTGATACCTCTGATCAGTGTGAGATCGCTGCTGGACTGGAGCAGAGGCTGTGCAAGGACCCTCTTGACAGCAGAGGAGCTTTTTTGCTTCCTTTATGCCTAAACTGCACCATTTGTCTATACCCAGAAGTGAACAGCTTGTTTTCCAATCACAATGGGTTCTTCTGCAGTTTGACCTTTTTTGGAAATTAGGTACGCTTTCCAAGGTATATGTTTTGAGGCCCTTGGGTATTTGAACCATTTCCTAGCCTACTTTCCCAGACGTAAAAGATACCATGTGTGAAGTATGTGGAATGAGAATGTCAAGGTGTTTGGGTGGATTCTGTATGCAGAAAATATATTTGCTTATTGCAGTTTCTCTGTAAAGACTTTAAAGTAAGTAAGGGAAAATCTAAAAGCACCTCTCCAGAACTGAAGCAATATATGTCTCCCAGTATAAATAGAACCTTCTAGAGTATAAGCCAGTGAACCGCCACAAATACCACCTCCTTTATGTAGCCTTCTTCATTGCCCTTGTTGAAAAGAAAGCAGTCATCCCTGCTCTGCTTTTCCAAAGCACTTTCCACTTACAAAAAAGTGCTTATCTCCTATCTCAATCTGCCTCTAATTAGGTCTTTTTCGTTTCTCTCCCCATCCACCATTGAAATCAGGGTAGGAATTTTGTCTTACTCATTTTGTATTCCTCCAACTGTTAAATCCAGACTGTTGATTGTAGACATAGATCAGGCACCCGCCCCAACCCACCTGATTGATTTCTTCCTCTAAGAAGGTCTGTTAACTCCCTCATCTCTGCTAGGATTATGTGCTCTTAAAAGCACTGCTCACACACTATTCCAGTGACTTGCTTGTATAGCTGTTTCTTCTATTAGATTGCATACTCCATGGGGACACGACTACACCCTCCATCTGTATTTCCCCAGGGCCTAGCATAGTGTTGAGACACAGAGAGTACTCATTAAATTTCTACTGAATGAATGTTGGACTTAGTGAACAGTGGCCTTGAGTTATATGAAATGGGAACGATAGGGGCCCATTTACCAAAGTCAGCTGTACTGCATAATAATAATAAGGCATAAATAAAAGTTTCACATTACAATACATGCACATGCTTTAGTGCTTTTTGTCCCTGGAGAACCGTATGTTCTCAAGAAGTATTCTGCTTTATGTTCATATCATCAAGACAAGAAGGATATGTTGCTTTTAATTCTTACTTTAAAACCCAGAGATGTTAATCTATTATCTCTTAGAAGGTTAAATAGAATTGATTTCTGTCTTTTTGTCTGATCCATAACCAGATTTAGACTTGAATTTTTGAGTTTTCATTGTATCTACTGATAGAATTGCCTGTTAATTAGTCTGTCTCTCCCAGGGTGTGGTGACCGTGCCTCTTATCCCCAGGTTCCTAGCATAGAGCCGGAAAAGTATAGTAGATGATCAATAAATATATATTAAATTGAATGTAAAAATGAATATGACCCAATTAGAAAAACCTATATAAATTCTTTATCTTAATTTTCAAGTGAAAGTTCTCTTGATTGTTTGGGAAGACTCACTGAGCCAAAAGGCTTTTAAGATAAATGTTGAAACTTTGCAAAGATAGGTGGCATTTACAAGCTAGAATATGGGTCTGGTGTTGGTTTTTCCCAGATTCCTTTTTTAGAAAATTAAGTTTCATTCCTTTAGAAGCTTAATCCTGTTTGTTTCCCTATTTCTGTCTTAGATTCTCACCCAGAGAAACAGACTTTCAGAAAAGGTAATGTGAGGAGCAGTCAGTTAGATCATAAGAGTAAAGTTTCTCAGCAGTCAAATTTTCTGTAATTTTCAGATTGAATCTGACAGAAGTGCAGATAATAAAGGGCTTATATAGATCCTGCTCTGCCTATTCTCACATGAAATGAATTGGTATTAAATACACAACGCTTAGTAAGTTATCACTTTACTTTTAAAGTGGCATTAAATAATTTTAATTTAGACTCTCAACCTAATTTTGATAACCCTCTAATTTTAAAAGTTAATGTATCACTGAAATTAATTTTTCTTTATTCCCAAAGATAGCTTCCTAGAGATGGAAAGATATCTAATCTTTTCTACTTCCTGTGACATATTATGTAAACTAAGCCACTTGCAATATCATTTACTACTTTATATCTTTCTTTTATCATCAAGGGCACTGGTCTTGCTTCTGGAGGAATGATCTGTGAATGAGAAAGCCACACAGTGACTTAGCTGCAGGAGACCTTAGAGATCACCTATTTTGAGCTCTTCATTTTACAGATGAGGAAATAAAGGCTCTGGATGTTAACTGACTTCTTAAGATTACACCATGGTAGAGCCTAAACTGGAACCTGAGTCTTTTGACAGCTTGTCCAAGACTCTTTCTACTGTGCCTTATAGGTTTTCTTTATCTAGTGAGGCAAGATGCTCACTTCCAGGCCCTTATTGCCGAAATTGACCATCAGAGTTGTATGAGTTGAGAGTTTTGGGTGGCTAAAATGTAAAACACACAGCCAAGTATAAAGATTTAAATACACTACATTATTCTTTCACTAGAGAGCTAGACAGTAGGTACAATGTAGATACCATAGGGGAACGACAGTAAGGTACCTCTCAGTTAATGAGGGAAGTGAGATTTTTCCTTAGAGGTTAAACTAGAAATCAAGAAGTGCTGGCTCCCAGTGGATGTTTATACAAAAGTCTTAAAGAGTATTTTTCCAAAGCAAAAAAAGATGACTGCAAATCTAAATAGCATGTGTTAACATCCCAGAGAAAGAGTGTATCAGTCAGAAAATGTGTTGGCCAGCTATAGAAGCCTAGACAAGGTCTATCACAAGGTAAAGGTTACCTGTGCCTTAAGCATCGTGTACTTCAGTGGTTCCCAAACTCTAGTGCACTTCAGAATTAGCTGGAGGGCTTGTTGAAAATACAGACTGCCGGGCCCTACCCCCCACACTCCTATGACCGAAGAATTTGCATTTCTAACACGTGCCCAGATGATAGTGATGCTGGTTGGGGAACTACATTTTGAGAATCACGGGTCTATAGGTGTATTAGTATTCTATATTTGTGTAACAAACTACTAAACTGTTAACAAACTTAGTAGCCTAAAACAACACTTGTCTATTAGCTCACAGTCCTGTAGGTCAGAAATAGGAGACAGCATGGCTGAGTTCTCTGTTCAGGCCGAAATCAAGGTGTTGACTGACAACACTCTCATCTGGAGCTCAGGGTCCTTTTCCAAGCTCATTCCTGTTATTGAAAGAAATCATTCCCTTGAAGTAATGGTACTGAAGTCCTGTTTTTTTGCTCTCAGCTCTAGCCAGAACTGGGGACTGCTCTCAGCCCCTGGTGATCACTGTCATGTTCATAGAGGATGCCTTCAAGGGAGAAACTATGCCAGACTGGCGGACTCAAATGTTCCAGGTCTATGTAGTGATTGATTTCTCTCAGGAGATTAATAAATCAGTATCCTGATTACATCTGTCAGCTCCTGTGAACTTATTTAATGTGAATCTCCTCTTAGTATAAGGTCCCATTCTTACTGTGTTTAATAGATTGGGTTTTGAGACTGATTAGTAGAGATTCAGATCCTGGATGAAAATAAACTCACCAAAATGGAAACGAGTGTTAGGGAGCAGACTGGGCAGCCAGCCTACTTTCCTAGGCATCATCCCTATCTATTGCTTTACAACTGTACTTGTTCTTCAAACTAGCATATCTTAGACTAAAGCCATGATTAAAATTAAAATGGAAAAGTTCTCAGAAATTCAGACAAAATGTCCACTGGTTTTTCTTTAGCCAATCTCCCCAACATCTCTTTGAGATTGCTGAACGATATGAAGTTTCTGAACCAAAGTGGGATACTGAAAATAAAATAATAAAAGGTAAAACAGTGGCAGTTTCACTTCATTTCCCTTGGAAATTCCTGCCAACGTCAGGGAGGAGGGGTGCATGGCAGTTACAAATGATTAAGAATTAACGACTAAAGCTTTGTGATCTACTAGTTTTTAATGCCTGGTCTATATGCCTGATTGTGTATTTGTGTGTTTTATTTCTGTTTTCCTAATTTTGTTTCTTTATCCCTTAGGGAAAGGGATATCAATGGCCCAGAGGTCCTTTAATACACATTTAATTAGCTGATTTTTTTAATATAACTCAAATATCCAAATATAGAATTCTTAAATTCCTTTAGTAAAGATTGATAATAGGACTATTCTTAGTTCATTCCTTTGTTAACTCAGGATAGGCTCACATTGCCAGAGAATAAAACTCAGTCTCTATTTCAGTTCTTTCCTACAGTCAGTGACAACCATGTCAGAACATTGGTGATAGTAAACCTTTGTAGACTAAACTGGAATGAGCTACATAAACCCAACAAGCTGAAATGTTACTCAGATTTTTAAAAGTCAACTATATAATTTAGGGCAGGAAATATTTAATTTTATAGAATTTAGTATGAAAAAGACCTCAAATTTTAGTTCCCTATAAACTCAAAGTCTGCCATCAGACGTTACATAAGCAGCATTTACATAAGCACATGTCCAGACCAAAGATGGACATATTCTCCCTAACTCTGCTAAGATCAGGCCACCTTTTGTTTGACTGTTTGGAAATATTTTGATAAATGAGTTTACTTAGTTGGGAATCATTCAAGTTAGAGATTGGAAG
Organism: Aethalodelphis obliquidens; assembly: GCF_003676395.1. Lineage (NCBI taxonomy): Eukaryota > Metazoa > Chordata > Mammalia > Artiodactyla > Delphinidae > Aethalodelphis > Aethalodelphis obliquidens. Next base: position 41,155,334 of record NW_020837954.1, read on the forward strand.
TCAAGTCACATGAAATGGTACAGTTTAACAAACTGGAGTTACGTAGTCTAAAAAGAATTTTGGGGGTATGTTTCAGTTAGGATTCTTTGATTGCATAAACTAGTTAAACAATAACGTACCTCATTGGAAGAGTATCAAGGAGATTACAGACTCAAAGAGAAGGTGGAAGAATCAGGCTTAGAAAAAATGGGCGCCACAGTAGAGGTCTCAGTAAACCTGGTGGTCATATTCTGCAGGGCTTCACCGCAGAGTGTCCCTCAGCAGCCTTCAGCATTTTTGTCAAGATTCAAAACTAGGGTGTCTAGCTTGGGCCATGTGATCACTCTTTGGCTAGAGGAAGGCAAGGTACCTTAACTCACAGTCCCACCAGGCTATATTCAGTAGGGGAGAGGTAATTTCCCACAAAGAATTGGGGTGCTATTATTGAAATAACAGGGAAACCTTACGCTATACGTCAAAAAGTAACATTCGACAAAAAGTAACAAATGTCCACAACAGGTTATGTGATCATGATCTTTGAATATTTGGAAAAGAGGTGAGACTTGGTACAGAAGTAGGGCAATGGTTAGAATGTCAAGGGGGTCTTACTGTATTTCAACTTGAGGAAAAACCTTCTAACAATTAGAGGCATTAACAGGCTGCATTGTGAGGTTATGGACCTCATTTTTATTAGGATTCTTTTGGTTGCATGCAGCAGAAATTTGACTTGCACTAGCTTGGTAGAAAGAGAAAATTATTAGAAAAATACTAGGACTACCTCATGTGAACAAGGGAAGGATTGACTTGCCAAACTGTGGGAAGGGCAGACATCCCACTGGGTCTCAGAAACAACTAGAACAAGGGACTCAAATGCATCTGGCCCTACTTCTGTTTCTCCCATCACTGCTTCTTTCTGAGTTTTGGCTTCACTTTCTTTTCTTTGCAGACTCTCTCTCATGTACGTTGTGTGAAACATGGTTGCTAAGAGTGCCTGAGTTTCACATCTCACAACGCTGCAGAGAAATTCTCTTTCTCTATCACATTTGAGAAAAATTTTGGGAATAGGCTCTGGTCCAGCTTGGGCCAGGTGTCCAACTCTGGGCAAATCAACTAAGGCTAAGGGACTGGATACTCTGGTTCAGGTACCTTCTCTGGACTGAACTCTGGAGTACAGGAGAAATTTGGCTGTTGGTAGAACCACAACTGAGAAGAGCAGTTCACCACAGAAAAAAAAGGGATGCTTTTGTCAGAAAGAAATGTGGTGGGCAGGTAAAACAATAAGTATCCATTGCTCTGTCACTGTACATGTTCAAACAAAGGTTGGATCAGTCAGAGATATTACAGAAAGGATTCTTACGTTGGTGGAAATTTGAACTGGAATTCTTAGAACCCTAAGCTCTGAGAACTTAGAACCCTAAGTTCTTTCCAACTTGGAGATGCAAAGATTCCAGCTGCTTTCTAAATAAGGCAGGCATATATTAGTTTTGGGTTGTATATGAAAGTTTCTTTTTCTGTGTATTACCACTCAACAGTTATTCTAGTTGGAAACCAGGGAACATTTACCCAGCTTTTTTTTTTTTTTAGTTTGAGAGCAGAAGAAAAAATTATATTATTTAAAAATGAATGTCCAGTGGAGGGGTCATGTATACTTAAAAAAAAAATGGAACATAGGGACGTAAAATCACATAAATTATCTTCAAAGGGATAGAACACTATTAAATTTGAATTGTTTTTTTTTATTTTTGAATTTTATTTTATTTATTTTTTTATACAGGAGGTTCTTATTAGTCATCAATTTTACACACATCTGTGTATACATGTCAATCCCAATTGCCCAATTCAGCACGCCACCATCGCCACCATCCCTGTGGCTTTCCCCACTTGGTGTCCGTACATTTGTTCTCTACATCTGTGTCTCAACTTGTGCCCTGCAAACCGGTTCATCTGTACCATTTTTCTAGGTTCCACATACATACATTAATATACGATATTTCTTTTCCTCTTTCTGACTTACTTCAATCTGTATGACAGTCTCTAGATCCATCCACATCTCAACAAATGACTCAATTTCCTTCCTTTTTATGGCTGAGTAATATTGCACTGTATATATGTACCACATCTTCTTTATCCATTCGTCTGTCACTGCGCATTTAGGTTTTTTTCCATGACCTGGCTATTGTAAATAGTGCTGCAGTGAACATTGGGGTGCATGTGTCCTTTTGAATTATGATTTTCTCTGGGTATATGCCCAGTAGTGGGATTGCTGGATCATATGGTAATTCTATTTTTAGTTTTTTAAGGACCCTCCATACTGTTCTCCATAGTGGCTATATCAATTTACATTCCCACCAAGAGTGCAAGAGGGTTCCCTTTTCTCCACACCCTCTCCAGAATTTGTTGTTTGTAGATTTTCTGATGTCCATTCTAACTGGTGTGAGGTGATACCTCATTGTAGTTTTGATTTGCATTTCTCTAATAATTAGTGATGTTGAGCAGCTTTTCATGTGCTTCTTGGCAATCTGTATGTCATCTTTGGAGAAATGTCTATTTAGGTCTTCTGCCCATTTTTGGATTGGGTTGTTTGTTTTTTTGATATTGAGCTGTATGAGCTGCTTGTAAATTTTGGAGATTAATCCTTTGTCAGTAGCTTCATATGCAAATATTTTCTCCCATTCTGAGGGCTGTCTTTTTGTCTTGTTTATGGTTTCCTTTGCTGTGCAAAAGCTTTTAAGTTTCATTAGGTCCCATTTGTTTATTTTTGTTTTTATTTCCATTACTCTAGGAGGTGGATCAAAAAAGATCTTGCTGTGATTTATGTCAAAGAGCGTTCTTCCTATGTTTTCCTCTAAGAGTTTTATAGTGTCCAGTCTTACATTTAGGTCTCTAATCTATTTTGAGTTTATTTTTGTGTATGGTGTTAGGTGTTATGGTGTTAGGTGTTAGTGTTCTAATTTCATCCTTTTACATGTAGCTGTCCAGTTTTCCCAGCACCACTTATTGAAGAGACTGTCTTTTCTCCATTGTATATCCTTGCCTCCTTTTTCATAGATTAGTTGACCATAGGCGCGTGGATTTATCTCTGGGCTTTCTATCTTGTTCCATTGATCTATGTTTCGGTTTTTGTGCCAGTACCATATTGCCTTGATTAGTATAGCTTTGTAGTATAGTCTGAAGTCAGGAAGTCTGATTCCTCCAGCTCCATTTTTTTCCTCTCAAGACTACTTTGGCTATTCGGGGTCTTTTGTGTCTCCATACAAATTTTAAGATTTTTTTGTTCTAGTTCTGTAAAAAATGCCATTGGTAATTTGATAGGGATTGCATTGAATCTGTAGACTGCTTTGGGTAGTATAGTCATTTTCACAATATTGATTCTTCCAAGCCAAGAACATGGTATATCTCTCCATCTGTTGGTATCATCTTTAATTTCTTTCATCAGTGTCATAATTTTCTGCATACAGCTCTTTTGTCTCCCTAGGTAGGTTTATTCCTAGGTATTTTATTCTTTTTGTTGCAATGGTAGATGGGAGTGTTTCCTTAATTTCTCTTTCAGATTTTTCATCAGTAGTGTAACGGAATGCAAGAGATTTCTGTGCATTAATTTTGTATCCTGCAACTTTACCAAATTCATTGATTAGCTCTAGTAGTTTTCTGGTGGCATTTTTAGGATTCTCTATGTATCATGTCATCTGCAAACAGTAACAGTTTTACTTCTCCTTTTCCAATTTGTATTCCTTTTATTTCTTTTTCTTCTCTGATTGCTGTGGCTAGGACTTCCAAAGCTATGTTGAATAATAGTGGCGAGAGTGGACATCCTTGTCTTGTTCCTGATCTTAGAGGAAATGGTTTCAGTTTTTCACCATTGAGAATGATGTTTGCTGTGGGTTTCTCGTATATGGCCTTTATTATGTTGAGGTAGTTTCCCTCTATGCCCACTTTCTGGAGAGTTTTTATCATAAATGGTGTTGAATTTTGTGGAAAGCTTTTTCAGCATCTATTGAGATGATCATATGGTTTTTATTCTTCAGTTTGTTAATATGGTGTATCACGTTGATTGATTTGTGTATATTGAAGAATCCTTGCATCCCTGGGATAAATCCCACTTGATCATGGTGTATGATCCTTTTAATATGTTGTTAGATTCTGTTTGCTAGCATTTGTTGAGGATTTTTGCATCTATATCCATCAGTGATATTGGTCTGTAATTTTCTTTTTTGTAGTATCTTTGTCTGGTTTTGGTATCAGGGTGATGGTGGCCTCATAGAATGCATTTGGGAGTGTTCCTTCCTCTGCAGTTTTTTGGAAGAGTTTGAGAAGGATGGGTATTAGCGCTTCTCTAAATGTTTGATAGAATTCACCTGTGAAGCTATCTGGTCCTGGACTTTTGTTTGTTGGAAGATTTTTAATCACAGTTTCAATTTCATTACTTGTGATTGGTCTGTTCATATTTTCTATTTCTTCCTGGTTCAGTCTTGGAAGGTTATACCTTTCTAAGAATTTGTCCATTTCTTCCAGGTTGTCCATTTTGTTGGCATAGAGTTGCTTGTAGTAGTCTCTCAGGATGCTTTGTATTTCTGCGGTGTCTGTTGTAACTTCTTTTTCATTTCTAATTTTATTGATTTGAGTCCTCTCCCTCTTTTTCTTGATGAGTCTGGATAATGGTTTATCAATTTTGTTTATCTTCTCAAAGAACCAGCTTTTAGTTTTAGTGATCTTTGCTATTGTTTTCTTTGTTTCTATTTCATGTATTTCTGATCTGATCTTTATGATTTCTTTCCTTCTGCTAACTTTGGGTTTTGTTTCTTCTTCTTTCTCTAGTTCTTTTAGGTATAAGATTAGAATATTTATTTGAGATTTTTCTTGTTTCTTGAGGTAGGCTTGTATAGCTATAAACTTCCCTCTTAGAACTGCTTTTGCTGTATCTCATAGGTTTTGTTTTAGTTTTTTTTTTTTTTTTTTTTTTTGGTGGTATGCGGGCCTCTCACTGTTGTGGCCTCTCCTGTTGCGGAGCACAGGCTCCAGACGCGCAGGTTCAGCGACCATGGCTCATGGGCCCAGCCGCTCTGCGGCATGTGGGATCTTCCCGGACCAGGGCACGAACCCGTGTCCCCTGCATCGGCAGGCGGACTCTCAACCACTGCGCCACCAGGGAAGCCCTCTCATAGGTTTTGGATTATCATGTTTTCATTGTCTTTTGTCTCTAGGTATTTTTTGATTTCCTCTTTGATTTCTTCAGTGATCTCTTGTTTATTTAGTAACATATTGTTTAGCCTCCATGTGTTTCTGTTTTTTACAGTTTATTCCCTGTAATTGATTTCTAATCTCATAGCGTTGTGATCAGAAAAGATGCTGATATGATTTCAGTTTTCTTAACTTTACTGTGGCTTGATTTGTGACCCAAGATGTGATCTATCCTGGAGAATGTTCCATGCGTACTTGGGAAGAAAGTGTAATCTGCTGTTTTGGGATGGAATGTCCTATAAATATCAATTAAATCTATCTGGTCTATTGTATCATTTAAAGCTTCTGTTTCCTTATTTATTTTCATTTTGGATGATCTGTCCATTGGTGTAAGTGAGGTGTTAAAGTCCCCCACTATTATTGTGTTACTGTCGATTTCCTCTTTTATAGCTGTTAGCAGTTGCCTTATGTATTGAGGTGCTCCTATGTTGGGTGCATATATATTTATAATTGTTATATCTTCTTCTTGGATTGATCCCTTGATCATTATGTAGTGTCCTTCCTTGTCTTTTGTAACATTCTTTAAGTCTATTTTATCTGATATGAATATTGCTACTCCAGCTTTCTTTTGATTTCCATTTGCATGGAACATCTTTTTTTATCCCCTCACTTTCAGTCTGTATGTGTCCCTAGGTGTGAAGTGGGTCTCTTCTAGACAGCATATATTTGGGTCTTGTTTTTGTATCCATTCAGCAAGCCTGTGTCTTTTGGTTGGAACATTTAATCCATTCACTTTTAAGGTAATTATTGACATGTATGTTCCTATGACCAGTTTCTTAATTGTTTTGGGTTTGTTTTTGTAGATTCTTTTCTTCTCTTGTGTTTCCCACTTAGAGAAGTTCCTTTAGCATTTGTTTTAGAGCTGGTTTGGTGGTGCAGAATTGTCTTAGCTTTTGCTTGTCTCCAAAGCTTTTGATTTCTCCATCAAATCTGAATGAGATCCTTGCCGGGTAGAGTAATCTTGGTTGTAGGTTCTTCCCTTTCATCACTTTAAGTATATCCTGCCACTCCCTTCTGGCTTGTAGAGTTTCTGGTGAGAAATCAGCTGTCAACCTAATGGGAGTTCCCTTGTATGTTATTTGTTGTTTTTCCCTTGCTGTTTTCAATAATTTTTCTTTGTCTTTAATTTTTACCAGTTTGATTACTATGTGTCTTGGCATGTTTCTCCTTGGGTTTATCCTGTCTGGGACTCTCTGTGCTTCCTGGACTTGGGTGGCTATTTCTTTTCCCATGTTAGAGAAGTTTTTGACTGTAATCTCTTCAAATATTTTCTCTGGTCCTTTCTCTCTCTCTTCTCCTTCTGGGACCCCTATAATGCAAATGTTGTTGTGTTTAATGTTGTTGCGTTTAATGTTGCCCCAGAGGTCTCTTAGGCTGTCTTCATTTCTTTTCATTCTTTTTTTTTATTCTGTTCCGCAGCAGTGAATTCCATCATTCTGTCTTCCAGGTCACTTATCTGTTTTTCTGCCTCAATTATTCTGCTATTGATTCCTTCTAGTGTAGTTTTCATTTCAGTTATTGTATGTTCATCTCTATTTGTTCTTTAATTCTTCTAGGTCTTGTTAAACATTTCTTTCATCTTCTCGATCTTTGCTCCCATTCTTTTTCCAAGGTCGTGGATCATCTTCACTATCATTATTCTGAATTCTTTTTCTGGAAGGTTGCCAATCTCCACTTAATTTAGTTGTTTTTCTGGGGTTTTATCTTGTTCCTTCATCTGGTTCCTAGCCCTCTGCCTTTTCCTCTTGTCTGTCTTTCTGTGAATGTGGTTTTTGTTCCACAGGCTGCAGGATTGTAGTTCTTCTTGCTTCTGCTGTCTGCCCTCTGAATTATTTGTTCTAAGGTGATTTTTAAAAAACTTTTTATTTTGAAATAATTGTAGCTTCATGGGAAAGTGCAAAGAAATGTCCAGGGAAGTCTCCTGTGCCCTTCAACCAGCCTCCCCTAATGTTAATATCTTGCATGACTCTAGTACAATAACAAAACCAGGAAACTTGCATTGGTAAAATCCATTGGAGTTAGTTTTCACCAGTTGTTATATATGCACTCATTTGTCTCTGTGTGTATGTATGTAATTCTGCAGTTTAATGACATGTGTAGCTTTGTTTAACCGCCATCAAAATATCTAACTGTACCATTACCACAAGGATCTCCATAGCCACACCCATACCGTCCCCCAGTCCCTAACCTCTGGCAACCACTAACCTGTTCTCCACATCTATAATTATGTTATTTCACAAATGTTATATAAATGGAATCATGCTATATGTGCCCTTTTGAGATGGACTTTTTTCACTCAGCATAATTTCCTTAAGTTCATCCACGTTGTTGTGTGGATATATAATTCATACCTTGTTATTGCTGAGTATTATTCTATGGTATGGATGTACCATAGTTTGTTTAACTATTCACCCTTTTAAGGATATTTGGATAGTTTCCATTTAGAGGCTATTATGAATAAAGCTGCTATGAACATTCATGTACAAGTTTCCAAATGAAATTGTTTTTATTTCTCTAAGATATGTGGCTAAGAGTGCATATCTGGGTTGTTTGTTAAATATGTTTTTAGTTTTAAAAGGAGCAGTCAAACTATTTCCAGAGTGGCTATTCCATTTTACATTCCCCCCAGCAATGTCTGAGTCTTCAAGTTTCTTCGTGTCCTCTTCAGCAATTGGTGTTGCCACAAATTTTTATTTTAGCCATTTTGATAGGTATATAGTTAATTTCATTGTGGTTTAAGTTTATATTTTTCTAGTGACTAATGATATTGAACATCTTTTCATGTGCTTACTTGCCATTTGTGTATCTTTGCTGGAATGTCAGTGCATATCTTTTTTCCTTATTTTCTAATTGAATTGCTTGTTTTTTTAATGTTGAATTTTGAGAATTCTCTTCATAGTCTGGATACAAGTCCTTTGTTGTATATATGGTTTACATATATTTTCTACCATGCTGTAAATTGTTCTTTCATCCTCTTAACATGGTCTTTTGCAGAGAAAAGGTTTTAAATTTTGCTGAAGATGATTCTATTTTAAATAATGAAGGAATAGATTTTTCATGTTTGTGATTGATCTAAAGAATTTTAAATTACCAAATTACCTGCTCCACCTTCTCCTTTTTCTGCTGAGACATGGTTAAATTTAAAACAAGTAAAATCATTTAGCATACGGTGTTCAAATATAGTGGAATGCCTGTGTGTTTGACTCTATTCTAAAACCTATTTTTTTTCTCTTTAGTGGTATTTTAATTAATGAAGAAAAAGAAAATTCAACTTCTTTATGGAGGTAGTTTCATTTTGAATTTCAGCAAGATATTACACACTGGAAAGAGGACACATGATTCTACTTGTACCACTGACTTTGTAAATAAAGACACCTCACATTACTAGTATTTTCCTCTCCACACAATCCCTAACGCACCAGGAAGTGCAGCCACATTCCATATTGCTTTGCTTATACATGTTTGTCCTTTGGGTTTTCCTTTGGGCAGTCCATTTGTTCAGCTGAAAATACTGCAGCACCTACCAATACATCAGGGTTATAATGGGGAACAGGATAGACATAGGTGCTGCCCTCATGGAGTTTACATTTTTGTTCTTACTGTAGACTTGTGTTGCTCGTCAGTGTTTCACTGATTCAATTAAACATCCTTATTTCCCATTTCTTGTTACACAATCTTTCTTATTCATCCAGAGTAGTGTGTCCAAATTTCAGTGAATGATTTTAATGCTTTGGGAGTGGTTGCATTCCATTAAAGTGAAAACCAAGCCAAACAAGTAATACAAGCATACACATGAAAATATGTTATGAGGAGGATAATCCTCATATTTAGTTACTTTCTTGCCAATTAAGGAAATTTTTGGCAGAGCCTTAAGTTATCTTAAAAGTGATGGAGGATTCTAAATATGAGACCTCAAAGGCTCCCATTCACCTCATTCTATAAAATGAAGCCCAGCCATTTTTTTTTTTTTTTTACGGTACGCAGGGCTCTCACTACTGTGGCCTCTCCCATTGTGGAGCACAGGCTCCGGACACGCAGACTCAGCGGCCGTGGCTTACGGGCCCAGCCGCTCCACGGCCTATGGGATCCTCCCAGACTGGGGCACGAACCCGTGTCTCCTGCATCGGCAGGCGGATTCTCAACCACTGAGCCACCAGGGAAGCCCAAGCCCAGCCATTTGAATGAACCGGTTAATCAAATACCTTTTGCATAGGGCATGTTTTTAAAAATCTTGATCTTGTATAATTTATAATAACTGTGATTCCAAATTAGTTTTATGGTATAAATGAGACACTTTTCCTATCTGTAAACTGACTGACCTATTTGTAGTCTGGCTTAAATGTAACTTGCTCAAACATAGAGAAAATTCTAAAATAGCATCTAAAATGTGTCAGTTAAAAAATCAAGATTTGTTAAGAAACATTCTGAGTTGAGATTTTGAGTTAAATTCTTTGTTATTCGATAGGATAACAAAGTGATAGGATAAATAGAATTAAGAACAGAGGGAGAAAGAAACTAATATGCTCACACCTGTGAGAGATATTCTTTAGCATTGTTATAGCTGAACTTTGGAACCTACATCAAAGTGGAGAGTCCTTGTAGATTTTTGATAGTCATTGACTGATTAGAAGTTTTTTTATTAGAAAGTAATACAAAAATATAAATAAAACTCTATTATTAGGTTGTATTTGTCTATAAGTTACATAACTTCAACTCCAAGTGATTTAACAGAAGGAAATTTATCATCTTGTCATTTCACACGATGAGGATACAGACTTGGTAACAGTTCAGTGACTCACTGATTTCATTTAGAGCTCATATTCCATCCATTACTCTACTCTGCCATTTAGTGGGGAAGCTTTTGTCTTAGACAGGATCTCCTCATGTTCACGAGGTGGCTGTAGCATTTCGATCACATTCTAAAGCAACAATATCCAAAGACAGCAGAAATCCTCTCTTGTGCAACTTTTTTTAGGAATAAGGAAACCTTTCTGAAAAGCCACTTGACAGACTTCCCCATATGTTTTACTGACCAGAATTCTGTTAGGTGCCCATTTTTTTTTTTTAACATCTTTATTGGAGTATAATTTCTTTACAATGGTGTGTTAGTTTCTGCTGTATAACAAAGTAAATCAGCTATACATATACATACATCCCCATATCACCTCCCTCTTGTATCTCCCTCCCACCCTCCCTATCCCACCACTCTAGGTGGACGCAAGCACAGAGCAGATCTCCCTGTGCTATGCAGCTGCTTCCCACTAGCTATCTATTTTACATTTGGTAGTGTATATATGTCCATGCCACTCTTGCACTTCGTCCCAGCTTACCCTTTCCCCTTCCTGTGTCCTCAAGTCCATTCTGTATGTCTGCATCTTTATTGCTGTCCTGCCCCTAGGTTCTTCAGAACCATTGTTTTTCTTAGATTCCATATATATATGTTAGCATGCGGTATTTATTTTTCCCTTTTGACTTACTTCACTCTGCATGACAGTCTCTAAGTCCATCCACGTCACTACAAATAACTCAGTTTCATTTCTTTTTATGGCTGAGTAATATTCCATTTCATATATGTGCCACATCTTCTTTATCCATTCATCTGTCGATGGACACTTAGGTTGCTTCTATGTCCTGGCTACTGTAAATACAGCTGCAATGAACATTATGGTACATGACTCTTTTTGAATTATGGTTTTCTCAGGGTATATGCCCCATAATGGGATTGCTGAGTCAAATGGTAGTTCTATTATTAGTTTTTTGAGGAACCTCCAAACTGTTCTGCATAGCAGCTCTATCAATTTACATTCCCACCAACAGTGCAAGAGGGTTCCCTTTTCTCCACACCCTCTCCAGCATTTATTGTTTGTAGATTTTTTGATGATGGCCTTTCTGACTGGTGTGAGGTGATACCTCATTGTAGTTTTGATTTGCATTTCTCTAGTGATTAGTAATGTTGAGCATCCTTTCATGTGTTTGTTGTCAATCTGTATATCTTCTTTGGAGAAATGTCTATTTAGTTCTTCTGCCCATTTTTGGATTGGGTTGCTTGTTTTTTTGATATTGAGCTGCATGAGCTGCTTATAAATTTTGGAGATTAAGCCTTTGTCAGTAACTTCATTTGCAAATATTTTCTCCCATTCTGAGGGTTGTCTTTTCATCTTGTTTATGGTTTCCTTTGCTGTGCAAAAGCTTTTAAGTTTCATTAGGTCCCATTCGTTTATTTTTGTTTTTATTTCCATTTCTCTAGGACGTGGGTCAAAAAGTATCTTGCTGTGATTTATGTCATGGAGTGTTCTGCCTATGTTTTGCTCTAAGGGTTTTATAGTGTCTGGCCTTACATTTAGGTCTTCAATCCATTTTGAGTTTATTTTTGTTTATGGTGTTAGGGAGTGTTCTAATTTCATTCTTTTACATACAGCTGTCCAGTTTTCCCAGCACCACTTATTGAACAGGCTGTCTTTTCTCCATTGTATAGTCTTGCCTCCTTTATCAAAGATAAGGTGACCATATGTGTGTGGGTTTATCTCTGGGCTTTCTATCCTGTTCCATTGATCTATATTTCTGTTTTTGTGCCAGTACCATACTGTTGATTACTGTAGCTTTGTAGTATAGTCTGAAGTCAGAGATCCTGACTCCTCCAGCTCCGTTTTTCTTCCTCAAGATTGCTTTGGCTATTCGGGGTCTTTTGTGTTTCCATACAAAGTGTGAAATTTTTTGTTCTACTTCTGTGAAAAATGCAATTGGTAGTTTAATAGGGATTGCATTGAGTCTGTAGATTGCTTTGGTTAGTATAGTCATTTCACAATGTTGATTCTTCCAATCCAAGAACATGGTATATCTCTCCATGTGTTTGTATCATCTTTAATTTCTTTCATCAGTGTCTTATAGTTTTCTGCATGCAGGTCTTTTGTCTCCTTAGGTAGGTTTATTCCTAGGTGTTTTATACTTTTTGTTGCAATGGTAAATGGGAGTGTTTCCTTAATTCCTCTTTCAGATTTTTCATCATTAGTGTATAGGAATGCAAGAGATTTCTGTGCATTAATTTTGTCTCCTGCAACTTTACCAAATTCATTGGTTAGCTCTAGTAGTTTTCTGGTGGCATCTTTAGGATTCTCTATGTATAATGTCATGTCATCTGCAAACAGTGACAGTTTTACTTCTTCTTTTCCAATTTAGATTCCTTTTATTTCCCTTTCTTCTCTGATTGCTTTGGCTAAAACTTCCAAAACTATGTTGAATAATAGTGGTGAGAGTGGGCAACCGTGTCTTGTTCCTGATCTTAGTGGAAATGCTTTCAGTTTTTCACCGTTGAGAACGATATTGGCTGTGGGTTTGTCCTATATGGCCTTTATTATGTTGAGGTGAGTTTCCTCTATGCCTACTTTCTGGAGAGTTTTTGTCATAAATCGGCGTTGAATTTTGTCGAAAGCTCTTTCTGCATCTATTGAGATGATCATATGGTTTTTCTCCTTCAGTTTGTTAATATGGTGTATCACCTTGATTGATTTGCGTATATTGAATCCTTGCATTCCTGGGATAAATCCCACTTGATCATGGTGTATGATCATTTTAATGCGCTGTTGGATTCTGTTTGCTAGTGTTTAGTTGAGGATTTTTGCATCTATGTTCATCAATGATATTGGCCTGTAGTTTTCCTTTTTTGTGACATCTTTTTCTGGTTTTGGTATCAGGGTGATGGTCACCTTGTAGAATGAGTTTGGGAGCATTCCTCCCTCTGCTGTATTTTGGAAGAGTTTGAGAAGGATAGGTGTTAGCTCTTCTCTAAATGCTTGATAGAATTCACCTGTGAAGCCATCTGGTCCTGGACTTTTGTTTGTTGGAAGATTTTTAATCACAGTTTCAATTTCAGTGCTTGTGATTGGTCTGTTCATATTTTCTATTTTTTCCTGGTTCAGTCTCCAAAGGTTGTGCTTTTCTAAGAATTTGTCCATTTCTTCCAGGTTGTCCATTTTATTGGCATAGAGTTGATTGTAGTAATCTCTCATGATTCTTTGTATTTCTGCAGTTTCAGTTGTTAACCTCTCCTTTTTCATTTCTAATTCTGTTGTTTTGGGTCTTCTCCCTTTTTCTCTTGATGAGTCTGGCTAATGGTTTATCAATTTTGCTTATCTGCTCAAAGAACTAGTTTTTAGTTTTATTGATCTTTGCTATTGTTTCCTTTGTTTCTTTTTCATTTATTTCTGATCTGATCTTTTTGATTTCTTTCCTTCTGCTAACTTTGGGAATTTTTTGTTCTTCTTTCTCTGATTGCTTTAGGTGTAAGGTTAGGTTGTTTATTTGAGATGTTTCTTGCTTCTTGATGTAGGATTGTACTGCTATAGACTTACCTCTTAGAACTGCTTTTGCTGCACCCCATAGGTGTTAGGTCGTCATTGTTTACATTGTCATTTGTTTTTAGGTTTTTTTTGATTTCCTCTTTGATTTCTTCAGTGATCTCTTGGTTATTTAGTAGTGTATTGTTTAGCCTCCATGTGTTTGTATTTTTTACAGATTTTTTTTTCCTGTAATTGATATGTTGTCTCATAGCGTTGTGGTCGGAAAAGATACTTGATACAATTTCAGTTTTCTTAAATTTACCAAGGCTTGATTTGTGACCCAGATATGATCTATCCTGGAGAGTGTTTATGAGCACTTGAGAAGAAAGTACAATCTGCTGTTTTTGGATGGAATGTCCTATAAATATCAATTAAGTCCATCTTGTTTAATGTATCATTTAAAGCTTGTGTTTCCTTATTTATTTTCATTTTGGATGATGTCTCCATTGATGAAAGTGGGGTGTTAACGTCCCCTACTATGGTTGTGTTACTGTTGATTTCCCCTTTTATGGCTGTTAGCAATTTACTTATGTATTGAGGTGCTCCCATGTTGAGTGCATAAGTATTTAGAATTGTTATATCTTCTTCTTGGGTTGATCCCTTGATCATTATGTATTGTCCTTCTTTGTCTATTGTAATAGTCTTTATTTTAAAGTCTATTTTGTCTGATATGAGAATTTCTACTCCAGCTATCTTTTGATTTCCATTTGCCTGCAATATCTTTTTCCATCCCCTCACTTTCAGTCTGTATGTGTCCCTAGGTCTGCAGTGGGTCTCTTGTAGACAGCATATGTATGGGTCTTGTTTTTGTATCCATTCAGCCTGTCTATGTCTTTTGGTTGGAGGATTTAATCCATTTACATTTAAGGTAGTTATCAATATGTATGTTCCTATTACCATTTTCTTAGCTGGTTCGGGTTTGTTCTTGTAAGACTTTTCCTTCTCTACGCCTCTTCCTTCTCTTGTGTTTCCTGCCTAGAGAAGTTCCTTTAGCATTTGTTGTAGAGCTGGTTTGGTGTTGCTGAATTCTCTTAGCTTTTGCTTATCTGTAAAGATTTTAATTTCTCCATCAAATATGAATGAAATCTTTGCTAGGTAGAGTAATCTTGGTTGTAGGTTTTTCTCTTTCATCACTTTATATATGTCCTGCCACTCCCTTCTGGCTTGCAGAATTTCTGCTGAAAGATCAGCTGTTAACCTTATGAGGATTCCCTTGTATGTTAATTTTTGCCTTTCCCTTGCTGCTTGTAATTTTTTTTTCCTTGTATTTACTTTTTGATAGTTTGATTAATATGTGTCTTGGTGTGTTTCTCCTTGGATTTATTCTGTATGGGAGTGTCTGGACTTGATTATTTCCTGGACTTGATTGATTATTTCCTTACCCATATTAGGGAAGTTTTTGACTATAATCTCTTCAAATATTTTCTCAGTCCCTTTCTTTTTCTCTTCTTCTTCTGGGACCCCTATAATTCGAATGTTGGTGTGTTTAATGTTGTCCCAGATATCTCTGATACTGTCCTCAATTCTTTTCATTCTTTTTTCTTTATTCTGCTCTGCAGTAGTTACTGCCAGTATTTTATCTCCCAGGTCACTTATCCATTCTTCTGCCTCAGTTTTTCTGCTCTTGATTACTTGTAGAGAATTTAAATTTGATTTATTATGTTGTTCATCATTGTTTGTTTGCTGTTTCGTTCTTCTAGGTCCTTGTTAAACATTTCTTGTATTTTCTCCAGTCTATTTCCAAGATTTTGGATCATGTTTACTATCATTATTCTGAATTCTTTTTCATGTAGACTGCCTATTTCCTCTTCATTTGTTTGGTCTGGTGGGTTTTTACCTTTGTCCTTCATCTGCTGTGTATTTCTCTGTCCTCTCATTTTGCTTAACTTACTGTGTTTGGGGTCTCTGTTTCGCAGGCTGCAGGTTCGTAGTTCCCGTTGTTTTTGGTGTCTGCCCCCAGTGGGTAAGGTTGGTTCAGTGGGTTGTGTAGGCTTCCTGGTGGAAGGAACTGGTGCCTGTGTTCTGGTGGATGAGGCTGGATCTTGTCTTTCTGGTGGGCAGGACTGCATCTGGTGGTGTGTTTTGGGGTGTTTTTGACCTCACTATGATTTTAGGCAGCCTCTCTGCTAATGGTGGGTTTGTGTTCCTTTCTTGCTAGTTGTTTGGCACAGGGTGCCCAACACTGTAGCTTTTTGGTTGTTGAGTGGAGCTGGGTCTTAGTGCTCAGATGGAGATCTCTGGGAGAGCTTTCGCCGTTTGATATTACATGGGGCCAGGAGGTATCCGGTGGAGTAGTGTCCTGAACTTGGTCTCCCACTTCAGAGGCTCAGGCTGGACACCTGACCAGAGCACCAAGATCCTGTCAGCCACACAGCTCAGAAGAAAAGCAAGAAAAAGAAAGAGAGAGAAAGAGAGAGAGAGAGAGAGAGAGAGAAAGATAAATAAAATAAAATAAAGTTATTAAAATAGAAAAAAATTGTTAAAAATGAAATATAATTTAAAAAAAGAAAGAAGAGAGCAACCAAACCAAAAATCAAATACTCCAATGATAACAAACGCTAAAAACTATACTAAAGAAAAAACAAAAAAGGGACAGTCAGAACCCTAGGACAAATGGCAGAAGCAGAGCTATACAGACAAAATCATACAAAGAAGCATACACATACACATTCACAAAATGAGAAAAAGGAAGAAAAATATGTATATAAATTTAAAATTGAAGAGCGCAACTGAATAAATAAACAAATCTACCAATGATAATAAGCTCTAAATACTAAACTAAGGTAAACATAAAACCAGAGACAAATTAGATGCAGAAAGCAAATCCCAAGTCTACAGTTGCTCCCAAAGTCCACTGCCTCAATTTTGGGGTGATTCGTTGTCTCTTCATGTATTCCACAGATGCAGGGTACATCAAGTTGATTGTGGAGCTTTAATCCACTGCTCCTGAGGCTGCTGGGAGAGATTTCCCTTTCTCTTCTTTGTTCGCACAGCTCCCGGGGTTCAGCTTTGGATTTGGCCCCGCCTCTGCGTGTAGGTCGCCTGCGGGCATCTGTTCCCCGCCCAGACAGGAGGGAGTTAAAGGTGCGGCCGATTCAGGGGTTCTGGCTCACTCAGGCAGAGGGGAGGGAGGAATACGGAAAGCGAGGCGAGCCTGTGGTGGCAGAGTCTGGCGTGATGTTGTAACAGCCTGAGGCGCCGTGTATTCTGCAGGGGAAGTTGTCCCTGCATCATGGGACCCTGGCAGTGGCGGGTTGCCCAGGCTCCTGGGAGGGGAGGTGTGGATAGTGACCTGTGCTTGCACACAGGCTTCTTGGTGGCTGCAGCAGTAGACCTAGCATTTCATGCCTGTCTCTGGGGTCCACTCTGGTAGCCGTGGCTTGCACCCATCTCTGGAGCTTGTTTGGGCGGTGTTCTGAATCCCCTGTCCTCATGCACCCCGCAACAATGGTCTCTTGCCTCTTAGGCAGGTCCAGACTTATCCCCAGACTCCCTCCCGGCTAGCTGTGGCACACTAGCCCCCTTCAGGCTGTGTTCACGCAGCCAACCCCAGTCCTCTCCCTGGGATCTGACCTCCAAAGCCAGAGCCTCAGCTCCCAGCTCCCAGCCCCCACCCACCCTGGTGGGTGAGCAGACAAGTCTCTCAGGCTAGTGAGTGCTGGTCGGCACTGATTCTCTGTGCGGGAGTCTCTCCACTTTGCCCTCTGCACCGCTGTTGCTGTGCTCTCCTCTGTGGCTCCGAAGCTTCCCCCCACCACCACCCTGTCTCCGCCAGTGAAGGGGCTTCATAGTGTGTGGAAACTTTTCCTCCTTCACAGCTCCCTCCCCGAGGTGCAGGTCCCATCTCTATTCTTTTGTCTCTGTTTTTCCTTTTTTCTTTTGCCCTGCCCAGGTATGTGGGGAGTTTCCTGCCTTTTGGGAAGTCTGAGGTCTTCTGCCAGCGTTCAGTAGGTGTTCTGTAGGAGTTGTTCCACATGTAGATGTAGTTTTGATGTATTTGTGGGGAGGAAGGTGATCTCCATGTCTTACTCCTCTGCCATCTTGAAGGCGCCCCCTTACGTGCCCATTTTAAAATCAGTTTCAGGCAAGGAGAATGGCATTACCATGTTTGACTAGACTCCATGCTGTCCAACAGAACTTTCTGTAGTCATGGAAGTATTCTATATTTGCGCTGTCCAGTACAGTAGCCACTAATCACATATGGCAGTTTTTGAGCAATGAAAATGTGGCTAGTGCCAATGAGGAACTGAATAGTTAAAATTAATTTAAATTCAACCATATATGGCTAGTGGATGCCATATTGGGCCACATAGGGCTAGATCAGTCATTTGAGACAGAATTGATGTTGGGTCGTCAACTATGACATTCAGTACATCTTTCAATAAAACAGTCAACAGGTGGTGCATTTGTTTTTTAGAACTTCTGTCTAATTAGTGACCCACCAAGGAGGCTCTTTTGAAGACAAACCAACCAAATAAATAAAACAAGTGTACACACTTGCATGGGCTAACAGTAGCAGCATCTCCTAGGTGAAAGGGTAAGGTGGGAGATCGTGGTATGACAGCATGTGGCATGGTCCCACTGATAGTGGGGGTTGGATTGGGATATAATTGTCTACAAACTCTGCAGGTGAGGGACAGGCTGCTCTTCTCCATTAGGAAGGTGTTTTTTTGTTTTCTGGTGTTTTTGTTTGTTTGTTTGTTTTTTGCAGTGTTGTAAATAGGGAGTGACAACTCTTATTAATATATAATGCCAAAGCCTGCCTGCCTACCTTGTAGGTTGTACAGCCAGGGAAATACATAGATGGCATCTAGGAGGATTTATACATCCAGTAAATCTTTATCAGTTACTTGCTATGCTCCACATAGTATTCTAGGTACTGAAAAGATAATAAACAAGACTAAGACTAGTAAGCAAGTTCCTGTTTTAATGGAACTTAGTTGTTACAGACAAATAACTAATATATTTCAAATTGTGGTAAGTGTTAAGAAGAAAAAAAGCAAGATAATAGGTAGAGTGAAGAAAATAGCCTTAACAAATGCCTAGGTCTGTGACTGTTTTGTCAAAAGCTCAGAGGTTTTAAGTTTTTCTTGTGAGAAAAGGACATTTGGTTTTATAGGCTTATTTATTTTAACAGCAAAGAAAAAAAAAAGTCTCTGGATTACCTATTTGCCACGAGAAGGGAAAATTAAATTAGTTCCCGAGAATAGTTTCCTGATTGAAAAGTAAATTTTGCCTGAGATGTTATAGTGAGCCTGGCATGGCCTGATAATAGGATGAAGTTTATTTCTATTTTGATCATGTTCTTCTGTATCCTTTGCCTTATCTGGAGAACTTTGGCTACCCTAAGTCAACTTCTGGGCTCCAGCTCTCTCAACCATAAAATGGCATTTTAATAATAATAATTAATTATATGGATTCTGGAAAGATTAGCTATTATCAGAATAATTATGAAATGCTTTATAAAGTTGTAGGCCAAAGGAAACATTAAGCATTCTTCATTAAATTTAAGCAAGTCATTTAACCTCTCTGGGTCTTAGTTTTTTCATTTAACCTCTCTGGGTCTTAGTGGTGAAACGAAGTAGTTGTATTGTCAAGAATCTTAGGAAACAGATCCTCTCTTTCAGTGCTGTTGGAAATAGGAATTAGTATAACTTTTCTGGAGAGCCAATTTGCAGAATAATTTCAAGTTCTTTAAAACGTGCAAACCTTTTTGCCCCAAGGAACAGAATTCGAAGTGTTCACAGGTGCATGTTTAAAGATGTTTATCATACTGTTGTTTATAATAGCAAGAAGACAGCAAACGGATGTTGAACAATTGGCATTTGGTCCAGTTATGGTGCATT
Source organism: Aethalodelphis obliquidens (assembly GCF_003676395.1). Classification (NCBI taxonomy): domain Eukaryota; kingdom Metazoa; phylum Chordata; class Mammalia; order Artiodactyla; family Delphinidae; genus Aethalodelphis; species Aethalodelphis obliquidens. Next base: position 41,174,733 of record NW_020837954.1, read on the forward strand.
CCCTGTGAAATTCTATGCAGCTACTAAAGATGATGATAGCATTAATAGATATGAATGGAATTGGAAAGAAATTCACCGTGTACTAGCGTTTGTGGTAACCTGCCTCTTCACTTTGGCCTGCTGCAATCAAGAGTAGTAATTATGGTTGCTTAGAAAAAAATCTAGCAATAGTGTCAGGTAATTATTGGGCACTCCAATATCCTAGGCACTAGGCTAAGCTTTATTCATATATTATCTCATTGAAGTTTCATATTAACCCTATTGAGTAGGAACAGTTTGGAACCCAATTTTGCAGATGAAGGAACCAAGGCTCATAGGAATAATATACCTTGTCCAAGGCTTTAAATGCAGAAGTAGCAAAGTCAGAATTTGTAACCTAGTCATTTGACTGCAGAGCCTACGTTCTGAAACCATGGGCTAGATTGCCTCTCTGTAAACTGTGTTTAGGTTCTAGATAGGGTAGCTATCACAGGTATATTGTGGAAACTCCTTCACATCCTTTCCTGTAACTGCACCCTTATTTGAGAGTACTTTGGTCTGAGTATGTGGCAGAGGAAGGAGTGGTCCACTCTTTAATACAGAGGTCAGCAGACCACGGCCAGTGAGCCAAATCAGCCTGCTGCCTGTTTTTGTAAATCACATGTTATTGCAACCCAGCCATGTTTATTCATTTATGTATCGTCTATGGCTGTTTTTGCACGGCAAGGGCAGAAATGAGTGTTTCAACAGAGACCATATGGCCATTTGTATCATCTTGTCCTTTACAGAGAAGGTTTGCTGATAGAAATCTGGAAGGATGTGTGCCCTATTACAGTGACCATTCTTCTTTCCCTAAAGAGAGTAACTTAAAAGACAAAACAACCCTAGGGACTTCCCTGGTGGTGCAGTGGTTAAGAATCTGCCTGCCAGTGCAGGGGACAGGGGTTCAAGCCCTGGTCCGGGAAGATACTACATGCCACAGAGCAACTAAGCCTGTGTGCCACAACTGCTGAGCCTGCGCTCTAGAGCCCACGAGCCACAGCTACTGAAGCCCATGTGCTTAGAGCCCGTGTTCCTCAACAAGAGAAGCCACTGCAATGAGAAGCCCGCGCACCTCAACGAAGAATAGCCCCAACGAAGAATCGCCACAACTAGAGAAAGCCTGCATGCAGCAGCGAAGACCCAACACAGCAAAAAAAAAAAAAAAAAGACAAAACAACCCAGTTTTAGGGCTACTATCCTACACAGGCCACAGGGATACAGGTAGTTGTAGGGTTTTCCGAGGCAGTGAACAAGAGCAGTCTATTTCAGGACAACTGAAGGCCCTCTGTGCGCGGCTGACTGGCTGGCATTCTCTAACTGGGTCTTCGTTGCCTTGAAACTCTGCCTGCTGCTGCTCCTCTGAGATGGAATGTGTATTCACAAATGAGGCGCTCCTTTAGTCATGGTGCATTTCCTGGGCCCTGGAGACATGGGCATGACATCACCAAGGGCCAATTAAAACAGGCTTCTCGGTCACACAAGCCCCTGAACCTCTTTAGAGGTCTGTATGGAGTGTGTGTTCTGCTCCTAGCCCTCAGGGTGTGAATTGAGACTGCCTTCCTCATCCAGCCATATTCTGGGCGCAGAAGTCTAGCTTCCAGACCCGAGAGGCCAGGGCAAGTTTGAAAATTTGCAGAGTTGGAGGCAGATTCCCATTTAGTATTTTTTTCCAGGGCTCAGGTTTTTATTCCCAGTTTTCCACTCTTAATGACGTTGTTACTTTATGTGGGAAAGGGAGGGTGGTGAAAGATGCTGTCTGTGTTAGGTAAAAGACACTTGGCAGTTAGAATTTCTGGATAAGTATAGGTTGGTAACGTAACAAAATCGGAAGCATATTTTGCCATTATGTTACATGGCTTTTGTGTATAGCTTAACATCATAAAACAACATCTTTTAACAGTAAAGGCTCCTAGCAAAATTAGTGTGGCTTAGAATAGGGCAATTACCAAAGGAACTTTACTAAGGGGGATTAGTCACTCATTAAATCTTTTATCTTCAGGAAGAAAAGAAACTTCTTTTTTTTCAATTCTTTTTTCTTAGAATTTAAGCATTTTAGGTATACCCCGTGCCACACCCCCTCTTCCTAATTTATATATGTACTTATTTATGAAAATGACTTGTGGAATTTAGTTTCAGATATAACTGTTCATTCTATGTACCAGAAAGGTTATTGAAAGACTTGTTTTCTAATTGGTAATAGCTCAGTCTCTTGCTAACAAGCCATAATTGTAAAATTCCCTCTTTAAAAATTATTCAAGGAAACAGGCTCAGGACTCAACGTGAGATTACACTGGACAGACTTTTATAGTTTAATCCAGGGATTGAACCAAAAACTTGTGTTTTCCAGTCTTCACAGGCAATCTACGGTTGAATGAGAATGATTCCTTTAGTATTTTTTCATGTTTGAACTCTTTTTAATGAAGTCTAAGAGAAATTACTAGACACAGACATTTTTGTGAGTATTATGTTATCTGTGGCTACCCTAAACCACAGAGCATGCCACCCCTACAGCTTAAAAAAAATCCTTGTTGTTTCTGCAAAGATAAAGATGATTATTATTTTTTTAAATTGTAGAGGCTTTTATTTTAAGAATCACTTGAAAGTGTATGAATTTATTCCTATTTCCTAAGAACAAATATAGCAGTAATTAAAGGAATTTCCTCTAGAACTGTGCAATATATCATAAAAGAGGCCACCTTTTAGCATTTCAGAGATTCCCCCCCTTAAAGATCTCTATGCAGTTTAAAACATTAATTATTAAAATTTCTAAACATCTCTGATATTTTTAATGGTATATATGTGTGTGTGTGTGTGTGTATGTATATGTATATATATATTTAGATTTTATAGGTGAGGAAACTGAGGTACAGAAAGATTGAATCTTCTACCTTGTGTCATTCATAGAAGCAGATATTGAATGCGTAAATCATTCTTACCAAAACCCTTAAGAGGATATTCCTCTGTGTCTTTACATAAAATTGTTCTTGTTTTCCTTTGCTAGCTTCCAAGCTTTGCCTCGTTAACAACGAATTTTGTATTCCACAACCCTTTTGACGGTCGACAAAAGAGCAGGTTAGCCTGGGCAGACTGGAGCAAGCCTGGAGAGGGGCCAGTTACCACAGGCGTAAAGGTGTGGGGCCGGGGCTCTGGGAGATCTCCTTCTGCCTTACTCTTGGCAGAGGACCAATTCTCCTCAACCCCATCCCCCAATTTCTCACACCTGAACTAATATTTTGCCACCTCTCAGAGGGTTGTCATGAACACTGATGAGTTTAACGCCGAAAAAAATGCTTCAAGCCTTTTGGAAAAAAGGTCTGTCTTATATAAGTGCACAATTAGTATTGGCCACAGCACCGGTCACAAGCCTCTTGAGTGGGCAGTAGGCACCCTTGGATGAAGTTAACCAGATGCTTGTGTTGGTGAGGACAGACTCAGGAATGAGGTCTGCTGCTGCCTTGAGAGGACACGTCTGGTTTGAAACGTTGAAAGCCAGGTGATCCTTTTAGCAGCTACGCAGTAATGTCTCTTCACTGCTTCTGTTTCCTGCTAATTTGGGGAGCAGCAGATGCCTCCCTCGGAATCCCTCCCAGAGTGTTGGCATGCCGTGCTGATCTTCTCACTAAGCCCTAAACTTTTCCCGCAGAAGAAAAGTCTCGAAAGGTTAGTCCAGAATATGATAGCGAGAAGTTGTGAGAGATAGTCTGATTGGTTTATGAAAAGGTAAGGATGAGTCATGTCACTCCTAAAGGCACTGGCATCCATTTATCACACCAAAGCAAACACTGAAAGAAGGAAGCCTTTAGTCTCATTAAGGAACCCAGACAAAAATCCCACTTAATCCATCTTGCTTTTCCTTTTCCTCTAACTCAGCTGGTGTGCAGGTGTAGGGCAGCTTGGCAGAAGCTTTGAACATTTGGAAAACGGAGTCATTACTGAAAGTCACTGACACACACTTCCCTTGGAATGCTGCTGATGTCATGGAAAACTGGGACCTTAGCAGTAACCCCTAACAACCAGAGCTACAGTAAACAGTAAATGTTACCTCCACCAAGGCATTGGTTTTTAAAGAGTTTTAACAGGCTAGGGCTTGCCAGCCACAACTCATAAAAATGTTCTTATAATTTTACCCTGCTCTCTAAAAGCACTGGATAACTGCTGAGGTTTCTCTGCCACTCGGGTATGCAAAGCCAAATTCACGTCAGTTTCAAGGTTCACGATTCAGAATTTACAGCACTTCTTTTCCATTCCTCTTCATACCCCCTGCCATGCTCACAGGATTAGGCCTGGGAGATTTAATACTTTTTCAAAGAAGTCTCTTGTCTTACTGAGTTGCCTCCATTTCTGGTGATGGGTTGAATCTGTGTGCTAGGTTTTGCCTAGTGTTTTATTGGCCTAGCGGTTAACCCAGTCTGGTTAATTTGTAGCCCTTGATCAATAGGTTATATTCCAACCGATTTGAGATAGTTGGGCAAAGTGACACCCTGTAGTTCAAACACTGAACTAGGTGCATAGCAAGAGAACAAGCAGCACATGCTGTCGTATAGAGTTGTCGAGAATGGTTGCTGTCAACAGTTTAAAAAAGGAAAAGAAGACATAGAAACCAAGAGATGGGGAGGAATTTTCTCCCATGATTGGCTTTTTTTTTTTTTTAGGAGAGAGGTGAGAGGAATATTACTATGTAAACCAAACCCAGCATGGCTTCTTTTAGACCTGTGCACAAGGTGGGAAGAAGAAGAATGCTTGTGCAAGGCATTGTCAAGGTGACCATGTAACTTACCGCCCAAACTGGATACTTTGGAGAGTGAAGGGGCTCTACTAATAATTACTCTGGCACAATGGGAATAAAGCTGGACTGTCCCAAGCAAAGCAGGAATATGGTCATCTCCATCACTGTGTTAAGACCCACCCAGCCCAAGCCCTTTAATCACAATGCCAGAGAGAGTGGACCCATTCGTGCAACCTGGGTTGTCTCAGTCCCAAGAAAACAAGTCCACTCTTAGAATTAGTGGCCTAGATAGGGAACCCTTACTGCAAGATTTCCCCTTAGTTAAAACCTCAGGTAGAGTAAACGTGAACTCATAGTCTTTATTTACCCAGTTTTGAATATGACTTTTATTGCCATAGACCAGTGGTTCTTAAAATGTGATGAGATACCTGAGGGTCCCCAGAGATCCTTTCAAGGGATCTGTGAGGGTGAACTTTTTTCATCATAATATTAAGGCATTATTTGCCTTTTTCATTCTCATTTTCTCACAAGTGTACAGTGGAGTTTTCTAGAGGACATGTGAAGTATGATATTTTAATGAAGAGCCAGATTAATGAAGAACCAGATATTGGAATGTATTAAGCCAGACATTAAAGAGATTGGCAAGACTGTAAAACAGTGGCACTTGTCTCACTAAATTTTTTCATTTTAGAAAATGCAACTATTTTTCATAAAACTACATTATTTATGTTGAGGTTATAGGTTTATTAGTGTTACTTTTAAACAAATCAGCAAATACTTAAAAATTATTCAGTTTTGTTTTCTTTTAGTTTTTTAAAATTTTATTGAAGCATAGTTGATTTACAATGTTGTTTTAATTTCTTCTGTACAGCAGAGTGAGTCATTATACACACACACATATATATATATTCTTTTTCATATTCTTTTCCATTATGGTTTGTCACAGAATATTGAATATAGGTCCCTGTGCTGTACAGTAGGACCTTGTTGTTTATCCATACTATATATAATAATTTGCCGCTGCTAATCCCAAACTAGGGATTATCATACTAAGCGAAGTAAATCAGAAAGAGAAAGACAAATACCATATGATATCAGTTATATATGGAATCCAAAATACGATGCAAATCAACATATCTAGGAAGCAAAAACAGACTCACAGATATAGATAACAGACTTGTGGTTGCCAAGGAGGGATGGGGTAGGGGAAGGAAGGAATGGGAGTTTGGGATCATCAGTTTTAACTTCTGATGTGGTCAACATATTCCTCATAAATAAAAGCTCTATGAGTCCTTAATAGTTTTTAAGAGTATAAATTGGTCCCAGGTGGGAAAGGTTTGAGACCTGCTGCTCTAGACCTTTCTCTCTCCTGAGGAAACATGCTGGTAAATTGAGGTGATAAATTCCCTGTGAGAGAGACCATCTTTATTCATTATCTTATCTACTACAGCACCCAGCACAATGCCTTGCCCACAGTTAGTGCTCTTTATAGATATGCATAGATGAGCTCCTGTGACAGCTCTGAAAAGTTACCACGTTCTCTCATGTTTGGGTGTTACATTAACATTACTGTTTTTTTTAAATTGAGGTATAGTTGATGTACACTGTTGCGTGTTTGGGTTTTTTTGTGTGTGTCTTTGTCTTTTGATATTTAATGTGTTCCAGTACTTTTTGTTAAATAGTTTTTTTGATATTTTGACATAACAATAATGATGTCATTTTTTTCCTTCCAAAGTCTTATGTAATAGATTAAATTCTCATATGAAACAAGAATGTTAGATTTAAAAAAAAAAAAACATGAAGAATAAAACAAGAACTCATTACTTTTGTTTTTTTAACCTACCAATTCTTCTTTATCCTTATCTCAGGTGTCACCTTCTTCAATTAGCCTTCCTGGAACTTCCCAGGCTGGCCTGGTACCCCTCCCATGTGCTTTCTAAGTAACCTTTATTACTGGAAGTACTACTCTGGTCATGCCATTGACATTTTGGTTTCCCCCAGTTAACTTTGCATGCCTTTATGACAGAAGTGCTGTCTTTAATTTCCTTATTCCCAGAATTGAATAGTACTTGGTAAAGGGTAAGCACTAGAGAATCTGTTAAATGAAAATGTATAGAAGGAAGGAAAAGTTAGCTAATTTAACTAGTTAGTGAAGTGTCCAGTGCCCCACCCCCCTTCCCAAAATAGAGGGTATTTATTGCATCTTTAAAATATCACAAACAGGTCTTAGGAATTATCCAACATCTTGTTTCCATAGCTGGACAACTTTTAGATCTTATTCATCAGTCTGCTGAACTATTCCTTTTTAAAAGACATAGATATCATTCCCCCAATTTTTGTGATATTTTTAACTATTGTGACTTGCTAAATCAAAGCAGCTGAATTTGACACAGTTCTATATAGTTTCCTTCAAGAATTAACTCATCTTTCTGGGCTTGAGATACCCTGTGGATGTTTTTTCCACCCAGGACATTTTAGAGTTCAACGAGAGACCTATTCTGAATGAGGATATTGATGGGGAGGTGAGCACACATAGACTTCACCTTGTAATGACCCCCAGTGTAACGCCCTTGCTCGTGTTCTTTACACAACTACAGATAGTGCCCATCGTGGCCAGTCCTTTGTTTCCCCACTGTATGTCAACCCAGAGCCTCTTCTTTTTCCTTCCAAGGGGAGTGAGATCTACATTGATGTGATTGAAGTCCCTCCGCAGGGTTCCTCTGGGGCCCTTCACAGTAACTATGCATCCCTTCAGGGCGATGTTGACATTTCCAGAATGTCGACAGTCTGATTGTTGAGAACTGTCTTCATTCTTGCAGTAGATGCAGCAAAGGGAGGTGAGGTATTTTTGTTTTCATTTTTTAATGTCATATTTTAACATGATTTCCATAGTACTGAAAAGAAAATTTTTAGTGGAAGAAACCACAATTTGAGATTGCTTTGTTATGACCTTACGTATAAACCAATATACAGTGGGCCCTGCATATCCGTGGATGTGGAACCTGTGGATACGGAGAGCCGACTGTACTGGGGCATTTTATGTAGGGGACTTGAGCATCCGAGGATTTTGCTGTCTATGCGGGGTGTCCTGGAACCAATCCCCTGTGGATGCCAAGGGGCCATATTTCCACCTATCTCTCCACACTCATAAACTCCTTTTCGGAGTAGGAATCTTTTAAGCCCTTAAAGGTTGGTTACCTTTTCCTGAGAATGTGATATTTCTCAATATCAGAAATTATTTCTTTTGGCAAAAAGGGAAAAATTCCATTATATATATATGTATGTATTTATATGTATATATATATACACACACACACACATACATACATACATACCACATCTTCTTTATCCACTCATCTGTTTGATGGACACTTAGGTTGCTTCCATATCTTGGCAATTGTAAATAATGCTACTATGAGCATAGAGGTGCATGTATTTTTTCGAATTAGTGGGATTTTTGTTTGTTTGTTTGTTTTGTTTTGTTTTGTTTTCAGGTATATACCCAGGAGTGGAATTGCTGGGTCATATGGTAGTTCTATTTTTAGTTTTTTGAGAAACTTCCATTCTGTTTTCCACAGTGGCTACACCAATTTACATTCCCAACAGTGTACGAGGGATCCCTTTTCTCCGCATCCTCGCCAACGTTTGTTCCTTGTGTTCTTTTTGATGATGGCCATTCTTACAGTTGTGAGGGATAACTCATTGTGGTTTTGATTTGCATTTCCCTGATGATTAACAGTGTTGACCATCTTTTCATGTGCCTCTTGGCCACCTGCATTTCCTCTTCGGAAAAATGTCTATTCAGGTCTTCTGCCCATTTTTAAATTGGGTTGTATGGGTTTTTTTTTTTTTTTATGTTGAGTTGTGTGAGCTGTTTATATATGTTGGATATTAATCCCTTATCAGTCGTATCATTTTCAAATATTTTCTCCCATTCAGTAGGTTCTCTTTTTGTTTTGTTGATGGTTTCCTTTGCTGTGCAAAAGCTTTTAAGTTTAATTAGGTCCCATTTGTTTTTTTTTTCGGATCTGTCTCCTAAAACAAAGGAAATAAAAGCATTCTGCTTGGTTTTAGGTTGAGTCTTTTCTCCGAGTGCTGTTAGTTATATGAGTCTCCAAGTCTCTTTCTTTTCCTTAAGACCTAACACTTTGGATAATTATTTACCAAACTTATCTTTGAGTGTTTGATGAGGAAACAGAGAGAGAATAGGAGGCAGTTCTTATCAAGTCCTCATTTAAAAAGGGTTCGGTGGGGGAATAGTAGTATTTTGTCTGAGATAGAGTCCTAAAGGAACATTGATTTTTTTGGACAGGGCACTGGCTGGATGGGAATGGGAGAGCTGGATATTTGTCCTGACTTTGCTACTCTCTAAATATTAGTATGATTTCAGCAGATCACCTTACTTCCCTTTGCTACTCTTAAGTTTCCCCATCTGTAAAATCCGGCTGGATTAGAAGGTCTCAAAGGCCCCTTGCAGATCATCTAATTCTATAGTTTGTTTTGTACTCTGGCAGGATTTCATGTTCTTGACGTTCTTAGTTGACAAGTAAGGTGTGGGAGGAAATGACAGTCTTGAGTAACCAAAATGGATTTTGTCTACCCATATGCGCTAATCCCCAAAAGAAGAAGAAAATGCAAATGAGCCAGGGGCCGAACACGAAAATGGTGACAGTGAGGAGAACATTGAAGCAGACAGCTGAAAGCTTCATTTCCTGGCCCGTCTGCCATGAGGAAGGCTGAGACTGCCAAAGCCTCCAGGCAACCAAGGCCAGAACTTTGGCTCACTCTTCTTTTGAGCTCCCCCCATACCACACACACAAACCGCACAGGAAAATTGTCGCTCTCCCTTCATATTTGTGCATTTTGGCTGCACTCCTATTTATGCCAAGTCCTCACCTAATCCCCTTCCTTCCAGCTGTCACTATATTCTGCCTGTTGCTTTCCGGGCTGTGGAAAGCAGCTGCAATTTCCAGTGGAGGCCCAGGGGTGGTGGCCTTAGCAGTGGGGCGTTGTTAGGGTGTGTGGACTCTGTCCGAGCCAACAGTCACTTTTACCTGGTTTATAGGCAGTTTGAGGAGTGTTCTCACTCTCCTTCCTTGGCACATGTCAGAACTGATGGCTTTAATTTTTTTCCCTCTCCTCCCTCTTTGGGGAGTTTTCCCCCACTCTACATTCCTCAGCCTTTTAGTCTGAGAGCGTCCTGTGGAAGATTTGGTTTGTCTTAGGTTCTTTTGCCAGGCTGCTCATCTTCTTCTTTTTTTTTCTTTTTTCCACATAAAACGTATTTATCTATTGGGAGAGCTAAAGATGGATAACCAGAGCTTACAAGCCTAGAAACTTGACCCCTTCTCATCTCTGACAGTATATCCCAAGCTATTAGGTCTCCCAAGGCCCAGAGAGCTCTTGGTCATTTGCTGTCCATCCGGCCTCTAGTTGGAGAGCTAGCTTTGGTGTCCTTTCACCTCTGGCTTGTGAGGTTTTCCCATGGAGCTTGTCTGCATACATCTCATATTGGCTTTTAGTGATGGTAACCGAACAAAGAGACACTTGGTTCTCATCATATTAGAAAGCTGAGCAAGAATCAGGAAATCTGCTTGAAGAATCTTGGCTGAATATAAGGAGAAGCCATGTTATTATAAAGGTTTTAAATCATTCCAGTGTGCACAGACTGACCTTGCTGGCCTGAATATTGAAAGCAGAACAAAACTCCCACCCAGTCATTGTTTTTGGCTGATGAAGAGAGCCTTTTTAGGTACAGTGGGTTGTTCTCTGCCCCTATTTCTGGAAACTGCATCAACTATCTTGCCTTCTACCTAGCAGTGCCAACCCACACTCCTGTTTTTTTAAAATAAATTTATTTATTTATCTATATTTGTTTTTGGCTGTGTTGGGTCTTCGTTGCTGCACGCGGGCTTTCTCTAGTTGCAACAAGTGGGAGCTACTCTTTGTTGCAGTGCGCGGGCTTCTTATTGCGGTGGTTTCTCTTGTTGCAGAGCATGGGCTCTAGGCGCATGGGCTTCAGTAGTTGTGGCACGACACACTCCTGTTTATATAAGAGGAATCTCACATAGTTCTCAGAGCCTGGTGAAAAAGAACTCAAAGTGTGTCTGTGTTTGGGTTTGTCTGATGGTTTCTCCTATCTGTATGAATTTTGTATTTTATTTCAAAGAATTTAAATTTTAATTGATGTTAAATTCAAATAGACGAGTCTATTTGATAAAATTCTTTGGTGATAGGATCCTGTTTAACTTTATAGGTACTATATAAAGTCTTTTTATTCATGTTGGGAATAAAATACTACAAAGCCATTTTTTTTTTTCAATTCTGTTTTATCTCAATCCTGGACTTACTTGGCTATATTGTTTCTAATGCCCAGTTAACCCTTCTGTCACTCATCCTTTCTCCCACTCCACATTTTTTGCATTGTCTATAATTCATAGAATCATAGTTTGATAAAGCATTAGTACTGGAAGGGTCCTTAGATGTTAACTACCCAAGCTTAATTTTATAGATGAAAAAAGAGCCTACAAAAGTAACAGGATTAGGCCAAGGTCACATACCTGCCAGAGCTTAGGCTCACAAGTGTTTTTCCACCATACTACTCCAGACTCCATGTGTCAGGAATTTTCCAAAGCACTAGACTAATAATAGCTACTTCAACAGTCAGGAAGTGCATCTTACTGGAAAGGGCAGAGGTTTTGGAGCCAGAGATATTTTGGTTTGAATATCTTGTTCTGCCATCTACTGGCAGGGTAAATTGGGCAAGTAACTAAAGCTTTTAGGGACTCTGTTTCTTCATCTGTGATATGGGAATAATAATAATAATACTTTAGGGTTATTATGAGTATTGCACTATATGATCTATATAATGTGCCTGTTATACATATTGTGTTCAACAAATTATTATTATAAAAAATCTACTGATCATAGGAAATATTATCTCATATATATAAATAATAATTTAAAATAGGTATTTTCGGGCTTCCCTGGTGGCGCAGTGGTTGAGAGTCCGCCTGCTGATGCAGGGGACACGGGTTCGTGCCCCGGTCTGGGAAGATCCCACATGCCGCGGAGCGGCTGGGCCCGTGAGCCGTGGCCGCTAAGCCTGCGCGTCCTGAGCCTGTGCTCCGCAACGGGAGAGGCCACAACAGTGAGAGGCCCGTGTACCGCAAAAAAAAAAAGAAAGGTATTTTATAATTAGCTATTCTGAGCCGTTCTTATTCAATAGTATTCTCCTAAATTTAGCATTAAAATATGAATGGAGTGAGTTGTCCGGAAATGAATTCCTGAAAGTTATTTATACCATGACAGTGATTCATGCATTTCCCTTTTCTTTATAGCTTTCATCTGTACTTAGCTACAGTGTATCTTGTCCAAAAATTTTTGTACATGTTGAACTCACCCTAGGAAGACATCTGGAGTATACTTAGGCTTGGCCCCTGGTTTTCATTTAGCTAAACACTAGGATATAAATCTAGAATATAATCTACATAGAATGTTAAATTCATATTTTTGAGAAGCTTGAGATATTTAGTGTTATTCTGAAACTCTTTGTGTGATGAACAGCTTCGATGTGAAATTATATGTACCTGTTCGGAGTATAGGTTGAAGTTATCTTGTGTTCATCATAAAAGGGCCCAAGATTGTTCTGTTAAAAGGAAGTAGAACTACGTTGTTGAACCCAATAGCATGGGGAGGAGGAATGAGTTAGGAAACAGAAGCTAAGATTGAATTAGCAAAGGCCAGAAGCAACAAAAGAAAGTTTGGAAGCTTCAGGAGTGATTCAGGGGAATTTCAGTTGTGGGCCTCTCAGATTGCATAGATGTCGTTGGCCGACTGGAATGCACTTAAGCTTAAAGTGGATGGAAGGACCTTGAGAAACTAGACAGAAAAAATTTCGCTTCTCTAATAATGAGAGGGCTTGGGAGAAAGAGCTTTGGCTTAGATTTTAGACAGAAGTTAAGTGCAAGTAGAAAGAGGCACTATGTGCTTTCCTCCTTATGGAACCCTTACTTGCTAAGGCACTTTCAAGTTCATGTAATTTGGTCCATAACTATGGTTAGATACATAGACTTTTCTTTCCTTGGTCGCTTTTTCAGTAAGGTGAAAGTTAAAGAGTGCAGCAGTGGTGGAGAGTGGAGTGGATATTCCTTGTGCCTATTCCTACCCACTGTTATATATTAGGTTAAGAGCCTTAGGCCAGCAGTTTCTTAAAGATAAAAGTAGGCGTCAGTTTGGAGGAATATTGGATAATTGAATATGACCAGGAAGTAGAAGGTGCTATTTTGCTATATTTTGGGTTCATCCAGATGGGATCAAACCAGAGGAATTTGGCAAGCATTGGGACTCACCACTTAGAACCACACTGAAATAGTTGTGGTAGCAAAAGAATTTCTCCAGGAGACTTATTCCACTTGAGGCATAACAGCCAGAGATTCCTGGCCCTTGAGGGGAGAGTGCCAAAGCTGATAAATTTTAGAACAATCAACTGAAGTCTATAAACTCAGGAGAAGTAGTTCAATTCGATGGTACTGGGACTAAATTGTTTCCATAATTTTCACACAGAAGACATACTATGAGTAAATGTGTCCTATAATCCAGTGTTTAGAATTAGCTCCTCCCTAATATTATTTCCTTTCCTTGAGATTTAATATATTGCAGTTTCATAAATGAGAACATTATAGAAGAATTTAACTTTAAGAACTTGTGTTTGACTTCTTCTGTATTCGTGAAATTCTGACATATTAACCTTACCATTTTTTAAGACTTTCTGGAAGAGTTCTTCGTGACCTAAAATTTACCTTCCTGTTTAATCATTCTCTGCTTTTTATACTCTGGTAAAATTAACTACACTTCATCATCATCAGTATTGCTTATCCCTTGTCACCTGACATCTATCCCTGTATTGTCCAATTGTATCCCCTTCAATTGCCCAGTCCACTGACTTACATACATTAGGTTTTCATTAAATTTAATGGTGAATGAGGAAGTACTTTATATTTTAAACAACTGACTATTGTAGAGAAAGACAACACAACAGGAAGGAATTACTGTGGCTAAAGAGTCAAACAGGAGACTAAAAATGGGAGCTTTAAAATTTTTTAACAGCTTTATTGAGTCATAATTGACATCCAATAAAGAGCACATATTTAATACAATTTGATAAGTTTTAACATATGTATACACCCATGAAATCATCACCACAATCAAGATAATGAACATGTCCATCATCCCCAAAAGTTTCTATGTAGCTGTTTTAGTCCACCTCTCTCATCTTTCCCCACCTTACCCTCCTCAAGCAAACCACTCATCTGTTTTTGTCACTATAGATTAGTTTGCATTTTCTAGAGTCTTATATAAATAGAATCATACAGGGTAAACTCTCTTTGGTCTAGCTTTTTCACTCAGCTTAATTATTTTGAGATTCATCCATGGTGTTGCATCTATCATTATTTTATTGGTTTTTATTGTTAAGTAGTATTCCATTGTATGCATATAACACAATTTACTTATCCAGTCACCTATTGATGGATATTTTGGGTTCTTTCCAGTTTATGAATATTATATGAATATTATATGAATTTAATTTATTTATTAATATTCAAATATTAAATTAAATTAAATTAAATTAAATTAATTATTTAATAATTTAATTTATTTAATAATTTATTAAAATATTAAATTTTATTAAATTTAATTAATTTTATTTAAATTTAATTAATTTAATAAAATTTAATTTAATTTTATTAAATTTATTAAAATATTAAAATTTATTAAAATAATTTAATAAATTAAATTAATAAATTAAAATTAAATTAAAATTAAATTTAATTTATTAATATAATATTCAAAAATATTTATGAATTTAATTTATGAATATGAATATTATAAATTAAGCTATGAACACTTGACTACAAGTCATTGAATAGAGGTATGCTTTCTTTTTTCATGGATAAATACCTGAGAGTAGAATGGCTAGATTATGGGATGGTGCATGTTTAGCTTTGTAAGAAATAAACTGTCTTCCAAAGTGGCTGTACCCTTTTGCATTTCCCCAACAATGAAGTAGAGTTCCTGTTGTTCCACGTGCTTGTCGGCATTTAATAATGTTGGTGCTTTGAATCTTAGCCATTCTAATAGATGTTTAGTGGTATCTCATTATTATTTTAATTTTCAAGTCCCTAATGACATATGAGGTTGAGCATCTTTTAAAATACTTATTTGTCATCTGTATGTCTTATTTGGTGAGATGTCTATTAAGATCTTTTACCCATTTTTAAATCAGATTGTTTAAGAGTTTTTAGAGTCCCTTGAGTCCCTTGTATATTTTGGATACAAGTCCTGTATCCAGTATGTGTTTTACAAAGATTTTCTTTCAGTCTGTAGCTTGTCTTTTCATTCTCTTAACAGTGTCTTTTGCTGAGAAGTTTTTAATTTTAATGAAGTCCAGCTTGACAATGTTTTCTTTCATGCAGAGTGCTTTTGCTGTTATATCCAGAAACTCATGGCCACGCCCAAAGTCACCTAGCGTTTCTCCTATGTTATTGTCTAGAGTTTTATAGTTTTGTGTTTTATATTTAGTTCTATCATCCATTTTGAGTTAATTTTTGTGAAGGGTGTAAGGTAAGTGTCTAAATTATTTTTTGTTTTTTTTAATGTGGATGTCCAGTTGTTCCAGCACCATTTGTTAAAAAGATGATCCTTCTACATTGAATTGCCTTTGGCTCCTTTGTCAAAATTCAGTTAACTATATGTGAGTTATGAACTCTCTACTCTTTTCCATTGATCTAGTTATCCGTTCTTTCACTGAAAACACACTCCCTAGATTACTGTAGCTTTATAGTAAGCCTTGAAGTCGGGTAGTTTCAGTCCTCCATCTTTGTCTTTCTTCAATATTGTGTGGGCTACTATGGGTCTTTTGCCTTTCCATATAAGCTTTAGAATCAGTTTGTCCATATCCATTAAGTAATTTATTGGGATTGCATTGAATCTATAGATCGAGTTGGGAAGAATCAACATTTTGAGAATATTGGGTCTTCCTATCCACGGAATATCTCTCCATTTATTTAGATCTTCTTTGAGTTCTTTCGTCAGAGTTTTATAGTTTCCTCCTATAGATTTGTATATACTCTATTAGGTTTACACCTAAGTATTTCTCTCTCTTTCTCTGTCTCTCTGTCTCTCTGTGCCAAGATAAGTGGTGTTGTGTTTCTAATTTCGAATTCTAATTGTTCATTGCTGGTATATAAGGAAGCAATTGACTTTCATACATTAACCTTGTATCCTGTCTTCCTTTGGATTAAGTATTTTTTATGATTCCATTTTACATCTTTGATTGTCTTGTTAGCTATAACTTTATTTAGTTGTTTTGGAATTTATAGTGTACATCTTTAACTTATCACAGCCTATCTTTAACTGCTATTATGCCACTTCACATATAGTATAAGAATGTTACAGTAGCTGTATAGTAGTTGTCATATATTTTACTTATACATGTTATACATGTTATGAATCACACAATAAAGTTTTGTTTAAGCAGCGAGTTGTCTTTAAAATATATTTAAATAATAAAATATCATATATATTTACCTACTAGGTACCATTTCCATTGTTCTTTATTCCTTTGTATAGATCCAGATTTCCATCTGATGTTATTTTCCTTCTGCCTAAAGGACTTACTGTATTATTTCTTGTAGTGTAGGTAAGCTGGTGATGAATTTTTTCAGCTTTTGTATGTCTAAAGAGCTCCTTATTTTACCTTTGTTTTTTGGAAGATAGTTTTGCTGGGAATAGAATTCTCGGTTGACAGTTTTTTCTTTCAGGTTTTTGAAGTTGTGCTACTGTATTTCTATTTTCATTGTTTCCAGCTAGAAACTGCACTTATGTTTGTTTCTCTGTATATAAAGCGTCTTTTTCTCTTTTTCCTTTTAAGTTTTTTTCCTTTCACTGGTTTTGAGAAACTAATTATGATGTACCTTCATGTAATTTTCTCATGTTTTTTATGCTTGGGATTTGTTGAGCTTTTTCATATGAAGAGTTATAGTTTTCACCAAATTTGGGAAAATCCTGACCATTATTTTTTCAAAAGTTCTTTCTTCTATCCTCCTCCTTGGAGACTCCTATTACACATATAGTAAATCACCTGAAGTTGTCCCCCCCCACCCAATAGCTCACTGATGCTCTTTTCATTTGGCTGATTGTTTTCTGTTTCATTTTAGATAGTTTCTATTGCTGTAGCTTCAAGTTCATTAATTGTTTTTGTTTATTTCTATGTTTACTTAGTTTCTATTGTTGTGTCTTCACAACTTGTGTCTTCAAGTTCTCCAATGTGTAACCTACCATTAATTCCATCCAGTGTATTTGTCATCTCATATATCGTAGTGTTTATCTCTAAAAGTTTGATTTTGGGTCTTTTTGCTATCTCTAACTTTTCAAACATATAGAATATAGTTATAATAACTATTTTAATATCATTGTCTACTCATTCTAGCATCTGTGTCAGTTCTGAGTCCATTTCAGTGATTGAGTTTTCTCCTTATTATGGATCTCACTTTGCTGCTTCTATCTATGTCTGGTTATATTTGATTGGATGCCAGACATTGTGAATTTTACCTTCTTGGGTACATTGTGAATTTTACCTTCTTGGGTGCTGTATATTTTTGTACTCCTATAAATATTAAGCTTTGTTTTGGGATGTAGTTGAATTATTTGGAAACAGTTTGATCCTTTTGGATATTGCTTTTAAGTTTTTTGTGGGTTTTTTTGGCAGGACCAGAACCATTTGGTTTAAAGATAATTATTCTCCACTATCAAGGCAAGATCCTTCTGTATACTGTACTCAGTGCTCCATGATTTATGACATTTCCATTCTGGTTGATGAAGACAGGCATTACTCCTGGCTTTGTGTGAGTGCTAGGCTCTTCTCTTTACTTCTATCAAATCTTTCTTTCTCCAGCCTCAAGTAATTTCCTCACATGCATGTACTAATCAGTACTCTGCTGAGTATTTGAGGGAGACTCCACAGATCTCTCATGTGAATTCTAGCTGCCTTGTTCTTCCCAGGTCCTAGGTTCCATCTCCTCAACTTGAGTGGACTCCATCTGGGTTTCCTCTCCCTGCATCACAGCCTAGAAATTATTAGTAAGCTGGGACAGTCATAGAGCACTGCTCATTTTTTCCATCTCTAAGGGATCACTGTCTTTCATTGCCTGATGTCCAGTATCTTGGGGAAAAAAAGTTGTTTTATATGTTTTGTCTTAAAAATGTTTTTTTGGTTGTTTTAGGTGGTAGGGTAAATTTGATCCTGTTACTCCATCTTGGTCAGAAGAGAAAAAGCTTTTAAGTTTTCAATGGTGGTTATAGAAATGACCAATAGCAAGACAAGGAGTCTCTAACTGAAATACCCATGATGTTTCCTCATAAATTGAGAATTTGGAAAGAGAATTAATCTCAGAATTATCATTATTTTTTGTCCACTTACATCCATCACAGACATTTACATAACAAAATTCCTTGTACAAATGGTCGATCACATCAATGGGTAGATTATTGAATTTGAAGGGGAAAGACATACACAAGCCACTAGAATTATACATTTCATAGAACATATTATGTAATAAGGAAATGATGCCAAGTGAATTGAGTTGGTATCATAGTACAGTATTATTTTAATTTCTTTATATCAGTAAATAGCTGTGAGATTTTTGGTTTTGTTTATTTGCTTTATTTGTGCTTTACTGGGAAGCCAATTGATTTTTGGCAAGAAAAGAAGCAGAAAAAAATACCAAAATGCTAGAGAAATGTAGATTATCTCCTGTCTGTTCTTACAGCCCCTATAATGTCAGCCAAGTCAATAAATGTTTGCAAAATTCCAACTAGAATGTGATAAGGTACTTGCTGTAATTGCTTTCTCCTTTTATAGACAGTTTGAAAAATAGAGAAGTTCATGGATAAACAGCAGTAATTAGAATGCAATTGTGAATCTTGGGTGCAATTTGCATGTGTGAGTTTCAGATTGACTTGGGCCTTAGGGCAGAGAGACCCTTCTAAGACTAGTACCACAAAGATTTGGAGTTCATCTGCACAGTTTATGTGGCTAATTAGCACTTAGGGTTTCTTCAATAGGGGCTAGTGAAGTAAGAACTAGATAATATCTTGTAAGATCTTTTTTTCTTTTTTCTTTTTTTTTTTTTTTTTTTCCTATCTTGTACTTAGAAAAGGGGCTTGGACTGTTGAATTGGAATGGAACAATTAAACAGACTTTAAAATAAAGCACTGACATGCTGGCTGCTTGCCTGCTCTACTGGGGCAGCTCTGGTTCCAGGGAGAGAGAATGCTTTTTTTGTTTGTTTGTTTGTTTCCAGACAATTTCCTGCATCATCACATTTTTTGTGTGAGCCAAGTGTTTGAGGTTGGTGATGTTGACAGAGCCCTTGGAGAATGGAAGGAGTTCATCTCCACAGAGAAAGGCTTTTGTATTTCAAGTTTGAAAATTCCAGAATATTTTTCTATAACATTGTTATTGCTAGCTTTTTATTGCTGGTCTCCCCTTATCTAGTTAGCAGCTTTTTAGGTGGATTAATGTTTTAAGTCAAGAAAGCATTTTAGAAAAACTATTTCTCTTGGCATTTATGAAACTCGCAACCACATATCTTGCTCTGCTTGGGTCTAAGTTTGGCAAATTGTACATGTAGTATTCCCAGAAGGCTTAGGGTTTCTTTTTTTTAACTATAAATTCTATGTTTATTAATATTTAATTTCCCTATAATAGAATCATTGCATGCTGAGTGACATTTTCTCATGAATTGTTTGGGAAAATATAAAATATGTTTGAACTATAATTATTATGATTTTCATTTATTTACAAATTTCCTTTTATTAATAACGTACCCAAGGCTATTTTTGATCATTTAAAAACAGAAATTTTGTTATATATATATATTTTTTTTCTGGTATGATTTGGAACTCTTAATAAAGGTATAAACTCTTATTTAGAACTGAGTCCTCAGTCTGGTTCCATAGCACCTCTGATTCAAAGAGCGTGTTGCAGTTTATAAAAGACTTACTTTTGGTAGTGGAGGTGGTAGTTTTGGGAAAATGGGGATAGAGGGGGAGGCGTTAGGTACACACATATTTCTCTAACATCTGTTAATGTGCCAGGTGCTGACCCAGACATCTATGTTATCCTTTTGTAAACTGCCATTTCTGAATCTCAGAAAATGGCCTGATTAGGTGGGATCTGGAGAACTAGAAAATCTTACTATTATTATTTTTTAAACCTATACCTATAAGAGAGAGTTATTAAGAATTCATTTAGTATGATGCTTCTTTTTCTCTGTTTCAGATTTAAACTGATTTTCTATAAGCTAATCAATAGAGGGATGATAAACATTTTAAAGCATGTTATAGCAAAGGCGTGGCATTATGAAAAATGGGACATTACATGGAAGTAATAGAATAAAATGTATGGAATTAGGTAGTCTGAGAATTTTAGAACTAAATTTAGAAATCACTTGGACCATGTATTTCATCTGACAGATGAGAAAACTGCTATCCTCAACCTATCAGCCTTGCCCAACAGAGCTAGTTAGTGCAGATATAAGATGGAAACCTAGGTTGCTTAACTGCCAGTTCAGTATCCTTTCTATTATATTCTCATTCTGTTTTCTGCCTTCCACATGAGCTCTACATCCTAAATTAAAACAGTAACAACAGCAGTCACAAGTGATTGTGTTAAAAGTACAATTTAAACCTGTTTGTTGGTTGGTTGCTTTATAGCTGGCTTGTCAAAAAGTCTTAGGGAGTCAGGTATTGGGTAGGTCATGGCCTCTAATCTTATTTTCAAAGTTGGAGAGAAATCATTGGAGATGAATTATATAAACTTTTTTTTAATAAACTTTTAAACTATTCATTTGAATGTTTACGTAGTTGTGATCTCTGCTGTAATGGTCCTAGAAGACACTACTCAGGCCGCAGCTGGCTATTCTTGAGACCACAGAAAGAGAAAGAGCCTCTGCCCTGATGTATTCCATGAGGTGAATAATAGGCAACATTTAAGGAACACCTAGCTCATGGCAGACTATTCTCATCACACCCTTCCCACAGACTTTTTTCGTTCCCCACATCCCATACCAACCTTCCTTGACCAAATGCAATGAACAGGAGCTGTTGTATGAATTGGAAGGAAAATGTCTGAAATATATGAAGTTATAATGACTTGGTAAGTGCTATAAAAATACTCTATAACTGAGTTGGAAGTTGCATCATCCATGCCTGTGGCACTGTGGACTGGGCCCAAATGGTATAATTCTCTACTGTAACACTGAAGTCATGTTTACATCTGCCAAGAAAATATTTTAGATTTCAAACCTGTGAAATGGCCAGCTATAATTGGTCAATTCCAGTGAACCACAGGTATATTTAGTTTCCTTCCTTTACTTCTTACTGTCTTCTTTAAGTAGGCTGAGCCAACTAATTAAGGATTGTGCTCTTGTATGACTCTGCAAGGTGAGCTTTAAAGTCACTCAATATATTGAATGCCTACATATTACACAGCACTGCTCTCTTAAATGTACAAACTCCTTAATAGAGTGTAAGTCCATTTCATTTAGAGAAAACAATTATTTTCGTCTACATATGTCAGAGTAATGATCGAAGTGGCATATTGTAATGACAGAACATGAGGAGTCAGAAAATTTAGATTCATTTTCCCCCCTACTGTTGATTCTTCATTTGATCTGACTTGAATCATTTCCTTTTTCTTTAGTTTCTATATCTGCTGAAGGTGAATAATAATACTTTCATTTGCCACACAGAGGTGCTGGGAGAATGAAAGATAAATTTTTCCAAAGCACTTTGAGCTGCTTAAAAGAAAGACTTGTTTAAACAAAAGTTGATTCCATTTTCCGTCTTGTTATTTCTTATGTTCAGATACCATAGAAAGTGTTAGAAGAGACTCAAAAGGTTTGGTTGTTTTTTATAACTTCATTTATAGTAGGTAAGAAGGTGAGTATAATTGCTTGCATTTTACAAACAAGGAAACTGAAGCCCCAAAAGATTTGTTTATTTGGGGGCTTAAAAGGAATATCCCTTTATGAGAATTGGGGGAAATTAGTGAGAGTATAGCCAATAACATTGGCCATGAGTTGATAATTATTGAAGCTGTTAGTGGGTATATGGGGGATCATTATACTATCCTGTATACCTTGCCTGTGTTTGAAATTTTGCATAATAAAAAGTTTAAGATTGATTAAAAAAGAAAGAATAGCCCCTGTTTTTATTTACAAAGTCCTTTTCAAAAGCTTCTGAGTCCATTTATCTTATAGGCATGGAGAATCCTTTATTTCTTAGGGTTCAGCAAAAAATTGGAAAAAAAAAACTTACATGCATGGACCAGAGCACAGGCATTTTAGTTTTTCATATTTGGTGTTTATATTCTATTTCCAGTGCTTTCTGAGTCACTTGCTACTTTTATCACTTTTAATGTAATATACTATTTTTTAAGAATTAATAGATTACTTTTTTTTTCTTACTCCTGTTCCAGATACTCGTCACCTTCTCTTTGTTGTTGTTGATTTTAAATTTTCATTTTCCTATTTCTGGAAATTGTTGGGAATTATAAGCAGTCACTTATTAACCCAATTACTTTATGCTTCAGTAGACTTGTCAGTGGGCGGCCATGTGAATTATTTCGGCTTTTAGAGACACCGATCAACCTTGCTACCCCATACCCGCAATGGAAAGCTGCTGACCTCCCCATTGTAGGATCTTATAATCAAATGGCATTTGAAACATGTGAGAGCACTCATTAAACAAACAAACAAAAATCACCCTCAACCTGGGTTATTTTCACTGGTAGACTTGAATGGTTAGAGCTTGTCATTTCATAAGCTCCTAGATAACACAAATGCTGGACTGAAAATGCAACATACTCGGTATTCATTTGTTTTTAGACATCAAAGGAAATTAAATTAGAATGTAATCATAGAACTTTAGAGTTAAGAAAAATCTTGATAATCACTTGCTATAGCCCTTTCAGTTTATGTGTGAAAAAACTAAATATTAGAACAGCCAAGTAATTTGCTCAGTTACGTAACTTAGTACTGACAGAGCTGGAACTTGAACTCGAGTTTCTTAGCTTTCAATTTAGAGTTCTTAACTAGGTTGCCTCTCAAGTGCATTTAAGTCCTTGATGTTGTTTGTGAACACTAGATACGCCTCTGCTTTTTATAGCTTAGAGATTTTACTGTTCTGGAATGCCATGCTGAGCCATTTTGGAGCCTGGGGCAAAAGGAGAAATCGGTGATATTGACCCTGCCTTTATTTAAAATTGCGATGTTTTCTTCATCGTGGAATTTTGGCATTAATTTTGAGTTTTAAAATAGTCGTTAAAATATTATTTACCTTACTTCTACCTTGAATACTGAGTTTTACATCTGAGGTAGGTGTCTCACTAGATTCAACCTAGTCCCATCCTTGTTATTTTGATTTAATCCACTAGTTAATCCTTCTTTCAGTCTCTTGGCAGTTAAAAAAAAAAAATCAAGCTATGGAACCTTTATACTCAAAGCAAACCCTTACTGTTGGCCACCTAAAAATGATGGCAACAAAGAAAACATACCAGAATTTGCATGTGCTATTCATTGACATCATAGTAGGTAACTTAAAGCATAGTAATTTTTGGCTCCATGAATTTAAGCTCTTTTAGAATGTCTACCAGTTTATTGAAAAGAGCTCAAAGCCAAGTCATGGGTTCTGTTGTCTGATTCTTGACTGCATTGTGTTTTGAGGTCTTACGTAATTGTGTTTGTATTGATTTCTATAAATTGAGAGCCAGAAGAAGGAAGCTCTTTATAGCCTTATTGTGTTCATCATTTTACTTGGTCTTTTCAACAAGCGTTTGAGATAGGTAACTTACAGGTTAGGACTCTTTCAGTTCCAAGTGATAAAACCCAACTCAACACTGGCTTAAGTTAAAAGGGAATTCATTAGCTAACATAACTGAAGAACGTAAGGGGTAGATCTGACTTCAGGTATGACAAATCGTTTCATCAGGGCTTGGTCTCTCTACATCTCTTGAATCTGTTTTCCACTGGGTTGGTTTTTCCCACACAGAAGCTCCAACCTTATGGTCCTACTAGCTTAACAACTTCAGGAGAAAGGGAATGAATCTTTCCTCCTTCTCCAGCAAAAAGCCTCAGAATTGAATATAATTGGCCCAGCATGGGTCACATGCCCATCCGTGAACTATTAATTAATGCCCCGGGCATGCAGTTATTTCATTGGCTAAGCCGGCTTCATATGCTCAACCTTGGAGCAGGAGATAGACTGAGGGTGAAAAAGCTGTTTCCCCTAAAGGAGGAGAGGATTTCTTAACCCCTGCTCCCCAAAACGTATGCTGGAGGGCAAAGACAAATGTCTACTAGGATGTCGTTATACCCATTTCATTAATGAGGAAGTTGAGGCTTAATTAAGTTGATTTTCATAAGGCTACACTCTAATGAGTGAAAGAGTCTTAAGTTTGATTCCAGTCTGCCTAACTCTAAAGCCCATCCTTTTTACTTCACACCTTGTTGTATCCCCGGAATACTATGCCCCTTCTCCTGAATGAAACTATGGTGGTTGCCATTTCTTTCTAGCAGTTGTTTTCAGCTGAGGTGATTTTGCCTGCAGAGGAAATTTGGCAATGTCTGGGGACATTTTTTCGTTGTCAGAACGGTGCAGAGAGGTTGAAGGGGTACTACTGGGTGGAACCCAAGGATGCTGTTAAACATCCTACAGTGCACAGGACAACCCCTCATGTGAAGAATTACCCAGCCTAAAATGCCAATAGTGCTAAGGTTTAGAAACCCTGCTTTATAATAAGGTTCCATTTCCAGCCTATTACTATTAACAAAAATTTGAAAGAAAGATGTAATACAGAGCAAGATTGAAAGAATTCCAACATCCAGGTATAATTAACCTTTCAATTCAGGGAGACTTTGATTTATTTTCATAACACCCACTATTAGAATACTGAGTTCTCTTGTTTAATGGGTAAATTGAAATAGCACATTTAATACATTCCTTTTTAAAAAAATATTGTTTTATATAGGCTTTAGCTAAATTCTCAGGTATAATTTTTTTTATTCCAAAGCCATATACAATTTCCTTAAAATATAAATCTAGGGATATTTTAAATCAAATACTGAATGCTTTTATTAAAAAATTTTTTTCACAGTATATATCCATTTATTGTATCTTATTTGATTTCTTTCATCAGTTTTGAGTAGTTTTCAGCATACAAGTACTGTCATGTTTTGTTCGATTTATACCTGAGTATTTCATTTATTTTAGTGGTTATAAATAGTATTTTTCCTAGTTTTATTGAGGTATAATTGACAAGTAAAATTGTATGTGTTTAAAGTATACAACATGATGATTTGGTATATGTATACATTGTGAAATGATTACCACAATTAAGTTAATTAACACAGCCATCACGTCACATAGTTACCTCTTTTGTGTGTGTGGTGAGAAGGCTTAAAATCTATTCTCAGCAAATTTTAAGTATACAGTACAGTATTATTAACTATAGTCACCATGCTGTACAGTAGATTCCCAGAACTTATTCATCTTATAACTGAAAGTTTGTAGCCTTTGACCACCATCTCCCCATTTCTTCCCCCCACCCCAATGCCTGGCAACCACGATTCTACTCTCTGCTTCTCTGAGTTTGAATTTCCTTTTTTTAAATTCCACATATTGGTGAGATAATACAGTATTTTTCTTTCTCTGTCTGGCTTATTTCACTTAGCGTAATGTCTTCCACATTCATCCATGTTGTCACAAATGGCAGGATTTTCTTCCTTTTTTATGGCTTCTGTATCAAATTTTCTTTATTTATTCTCAATATTTAGGTTGTTTCCATATCTTGGCTGTTGTGAATAATGCTGCCATGAATGGGAATGCAGATATCTCGCCCTGATACTAATTTCATTTCCTTCAGATATATACACAGAAGTGGAATTGCTGGATCATATAGCAGGTCTCTTTTTAATTTAATTTCAGTGTCCCTGTGTTCATGCTAGTATATAGAAATGATTTTTGATTGTTTATCTTATATCCTGTGACCTTGCTAGAACTCACTTATTCGTTCTAAGAGGGTTTGTTGGGTATATTTATTAGTTTCCTTTTTTTTAATTCCAATACAGTTGATATACAATATTATTGTAGTTTCAGGTGTACAGCATAGTGATTTAACATTTAAATACATTATGAAATGATCACCACGATAAGTCTAGTAACCATCTGTCCCTACACAAAGTTTTTACAGTATCATTGATGATATTCCTTGTACTGTATATTAAAAATCCCTGTGACTTATTTATTTTATAACTGGAAGTTGGTACCTCTTAAATCCCTTCACTTATTTTGCCCATCTCCCCTGCGCCCTCCCCTCTGGCAACCACCTGTTTCTTCTCTGTATCTATGAGTCTATTTTCATTTTGTTTTTTAGATTCCACATGTAAATGAGATCGTATTTCCACATATAAGACATCTGACTTATTTCATTTAGTAGGTACCCTCTAGATCCATCCATGTTGTCACAAATGGCAAGATTTCATTCTTTTTTATGGCTGAGTAATAGTCCGTTGTGTGTGCGCGTGTGTGTGTGTGTGTATATACCACATCATCTTTCCATTCATCTATGGAGGGACACTTAAGTTGCTTCCATGAATACTGAATGCTTTTGAAACAAATATATAAGTTTATCTCGGAAGTCTTTTAAACATTTCAAATAGAAGATTCTATCCCAGAGGAAATACTTATTTTTAAACTCTCAGCCAAAGCATTTTTTAAAATTCTGATGCTAATAGGAGGTTTAATGTACTAGAAAATGTACAGCATTTTTTTCCCTATAAGCCTGTCCTTTGTGAAAGATTAATGAAGGCAGAAGAGTGCATTTAATATATTATAGCTGCTAGTTCTGGGGTTTGACACTTCAGAGAAATCAACCTGCTTGTTTAATGACAGGAAAATAGTTTGAACAGTCCACCTCCTTAAGACTGTGAGTGGTTTCTGGACTGTGCAAATCTGAATAATCCTAGGAAAGCTGTGCTAGTCACACCACACATAGTATTCCAGTAGAATAATTGAATGATTAGAGGGATACTGTAGTATTGGCATTGTAAGTAAGGCATTGACATGAGAAATCTTTCACAATCTAGCAAATCAAATTTATTATTGGAATTGGAAGATTTTGGACTTAACATTTTCTTTTTTTTAAAAATTTTATTTATTTATTTATTTTTGGCTGTGTTGGGTCTTCGTTTCTGTGCGTGGGCTTTCTCTAGTTGCGGCGAGCGGGGGCCACTCTTCATTGCGGTGCACGGGCCTCTCACTATCGCGGCCTCTCTTGTTGCGGAGCACAGGCTCCAGACGCGCAGCTCAGTAGCTGTGGCTCACGGGCCTAGTTGCTCTGAGGCAACGTGGGATCTTCCCAGACCAGGGCTCGAACCCGTGTCCCCTACATTGGCAGGCAGATTCCCAACCACTGCGCCACCAGGGAAGCCCAACATTTTCTAATTTTGCCAGTTTTACCCAAGTAATTTTTCAGTGTTATGTTCCAGGTGCCTCCCAATTCTGTGTGTGCACAGAATTACAAATCCATTTCTCTCTCTGACTGTTTTCAGCTTCACTGGACCCAAACCAAATCAACAACGTTTTCTCTGATTTCAACCACATAATTCCTGCTTGCCTTGATGTGTCACATGGGAGACCCTCCTCCTGTCTCTCTTAATCACTTGAGGTCCCTTCAGCTTATGCCTGTCATCCCCACTGGCTTGGCTTCATTCTTTACCTGACCACACTACCTAGTCCTACCGATTGCTTTCGTTTCTTCTGTATTCTACTGGCCTTACTTCCCTCCCCTTTATTATATTTCCTCCACACATATTAATCCTACCTCCTTCTGTGTTCCAAGCCTTATTTAGGAGCTCCATATCCCTAGACCTCCCCATTTCTTAGTTTGTGTCCTCACCTACTAAAGTGTCTGATGTCTACCCACCTAGCATATTTTAGTAAGGTATGTGTGTACAGAAAGGCCATCCATTCATTGTTAATAAAATCCAATTTGCAATTTCCTTGGAAATAAGGCAACTGCTGATCTTCAAACCACCCAAGGTCTTAGTCTGTAGAATGCAAGTTCCCTTGGCACAGTAGAAGGGGTCATAATTACATGTCTACAAAACATTTGGGGAAATTACCTTGATAAATGGTGCTGGGTAAAATGTTATAATTTATTAGTATAGTCCTGCTGTTTTCCTTGAGAAGAAATGTTCCTGGAGATTTGGAATTTCTTATCTCTCCACTGACACGTGTTTTCCTGGTGCTGTCAGAAGTTTACTCCTCCTCACAGCTTTGTGATGTAGGTTGGTATTCCCGGTTTTACAGAGCACAGAGAAGAGAGATCGCTTGACTAAACAAGTCATCTGACTTGTTTAGAATTTCACAGCAAGCTAATTGCAGAGACCTTGAGTTTCGTGCCTCTAGTTTCTGTGACATAAATGTAAAATGATTTATTTTGCATTGCTTATTTATATGAATGCCTTAGAGCATTTCCTTTCCTTTAATAACATTGTGAAAACTCTTACCTGGTAAAGAGATTGTTAGTATAGAAAAAAAATGAATTAGGGACAATGTACCTGAATTTGATTACTGCCTTTTCAACGGACTAGCTGTAAGAGATGTTGGTTCCTAGGCTCTCCTTTTGAATTTTGAAAGCTATACTCTACATTGGTGATGTTCCTTGAAGTCCTTTGAGAAAAACAAGACAAAACAGAAAGCTTAAAGTACAAAGTGTTATTATTGATTAACTTAAAATGACCCTTGTGTGTTTGCAAAGCTCCAGTTTTGCTGCAGCAGGTGATCCCATTGGTGAGCACTGTGGAGTGTGGTGGGAAGCAGCCAGGTCTCAGTAATTTCTTCTGGATTTCTAGAACTGTTTTTCTGTTGAGTTGAAGTGAGGAAACAGCTGGTGGAACTGCTTTTGGTGCTGCCATGAACGTGTATGGGAAGAAAAGGGTGCATTCCGATGGTATGTTAGGGGGATGTTAGCTGTTCAGGAAAAATAACCCTTACCAAAGTTAATGGCTCCCACTAGCATTTTCAGTAACATGTACCAGATGTGGGTAGTTAATTATTCTCAGATCTGATAAGTACCTGCCAGCCAAGGCTAATTTTATTTTCAGTAAACAGTGGCCAAAGGTCCTAGCTGTTCATTTGATAGGATGGGGCCTGTTTGCACTTATCTATTAATAAAAGCACAACACTCCTTTAGTTTTCCTTTCCCAGGGCCAGATAAAACATTTCAGACACTCAAGGTATTTGTCTCAGTAAATCAGACAAAGTAAACAAATCTGGTGGATTAACTTGGTAAACAGAGAGTGGTTAAGTGTTACCTTTCGAGTTTAGCTCAGTGCCATATAAATAGCATTAATCGCATGGTATTTTCAATAACCTTTATAGGGCAAGACAGAGTTGTTGTTGTTTTTTTCTTTTTCCTTTCTTTCTTTCAACCACTAGGGATATAGTGTGTTTCTTAAGTACTTTCAGATGTCCTTCAGTAGGAAGGTTTGAAAATAACTTTAAGATGAAATTTATTCTTTTGTCCCATTAGTAACGCATCGGGAAACTTGCACCCATTAATGTCGTGTGTAAACCTGGAACTCTCTGTGGTTCATCTTAGAGAGAAAGTAGGACTGCACAGTGGCATGCAGGCTTTGCCAGATAGAGATAACAGACATCTAGAGGTTATTGATTTGGATGGAACAGTGGGAAGGGGGTCAGCTTTTAGGGTGGGGAGAGGGGTAGGTAGGCAGAAATTCAGACTTTATTCTTCCAGAATTTTTCTCTTGGACAGATTCCTATTAGGGTCAGAAGTGCTATTTATTTTGTGATGTAGATGCTTGTCTTGTGAGAACTGGCACGAAACAGACGAGTTATTTCACACTAGCCAACAAAGCACTATTATTTCAAAGTAACTTCCAGTCACACCAGGCCTGGACTGGATTCGTACTGGTGACCTGGTGGTGTAGGGCTCCAGTCTCATGCCAGCTCTCTGTATCATCTTGTCTCCCTCATTAAACTTTCCTTTTTTAGTAATGATCAAACCCAACTCTCTTTAACCAAGATATATTGTCTTTTGCATTGGCTTTATACTTGAGATTGTAAGTACTTTATAAATTTTTTTTAGTTTTTCATGCTATGGAATAATCCACTTAATTTGGTGAACATGGTACATAAAAGAAATAGCTGAAAGGCCTTAGAGAAAATCCCCTACTCACACCTCCATCCCCATTCCTCTGTCGCTGGATGACTGCAGTTGTCTTCTTGCCACCAGACTTACCCAACTGCAGTCTATTCTCATACCATTTCCAGATTAACCTTCCCAAAATGCAAGTCATAAAAGTATTAATTTCTCACTTAAAAAAATTTGGCAGTGGCTTCTTGTGTTCCTACAAGAGAAGATTTAAACTCCTTATATTGATTATCATTGTCTTCATGATCTTTGCCTTGTTTCTGGCTTTGAATCCTCTCATTGGCCTATGCTTCCTTCAGCCACGTTGAAAGTTTGTGGGTTCCTGAACATACATGTTGTTGAACACTCTACAGTTTCTCCATCCACTTCTTTGATGAATACCTATTGATTTTTTAAAACCCCAGTTTCAGCACAAAGTCTCTTGTGACTCAAGTGGAATTGATTACTTTTGTCTCATCATACCCTGTGCATACTTTTTATATCGTTCCTATGAAACCTGTGGCACATGTGTGTATTTCCTTTTCTTCCTGCTTGATTACTGGAGGGATTGTATCTTGTCCAATTTTGTAGTTCCATGTCCAGCTGAGTGGATGGCACAGAGGTAGGACTTGGTTGATGGATGGATGGATAGATGGTTGAATGTATGCATGGATGGATGAAGTAAAGTCCTGTGACCATATCTGTGTGCTCAAATTCCACTCCCTTTTCAGTGTTGCATGGAAATGGCCCTTAAAAGTACCCAGATTAAGATTTGATAGGTAGACTTGCTCTTTCCTTGTATGATTGAAGGACCAACATGAATGCTCCCATAACCCTTATACCTACCCAGAGACTTCATAGTCTGAAATTTCACCTTGAAGACTCATTTATCAGTCTTCTGATATTCCACCTACACTCCCTGCCCTCTTTAGAACTTTATACATATTTGCCAAGTCCTTCCATAAGCATTGTCTTACTTAGTTTTGAAAACAACCTTATTAGATAGATTTTTATCATATATATTTTAGAGGTAAAGAAATGTAACTTCAAAGCAATTCAGTCATCTGCCTAAGGTCATTCCATTGTCATGCACAAGCTAGGGCTGAGACCAGGTCTGCTTACCCTAACATCCTCTTTTCCTTAGCCCCTTGCCTTAGAAGGAGACACAAATCTATTCGGCATTAAATACCTCAGGATATATTCATCAAGCAGATCACTTTCTCCATGCCAGCTTATCAGAATTCTGAGGAAATAAGAGTTCTGATTTCTAAATTGGGAAGGAGAAGTAGTATGGAGAGAGAAGGTGGAGGATAATTTGGAGACTTGGTCAAGCACAGGGAGTTTGATTAGATGTGACATTGGGCCTAGGATGGACACTATCTGAACATAAATATACCAAATTTATATTTCTTAATTCACTACTTCTTTAGTAAACTACATTTTAACTTTAATAAAAGGTACATAGAAGTTTCTGTCATCATTATATTGATAATCATCCAGATCTTATCAAAGTATAAGATGCTAAATATTGAAAATCATATCCTTAATATCCCCAGAAGTGTCCTTTAAACATCTTTAATATAGTTGTTTCATTGGGAAACACAGACTATTTTTATGACACAGGTAACACTGGTGGGACTATGATTTGCTCTTTGTCTTTCATGTCAGAGGCTTTCTTTCAAAAATCTGATGTTCTTTGGCAGTCCGTTCATGTTGAAGAGTAAGAGGTGCATGCACATGTGTGGGCATGCTCACGTGTGTGTCACACACACACAGGTGCTCTAGGTATATGGCCAGTTTTATTGATTGGTGTCTTCATTAGAAGGTTTTTGGCACAGACCCCACTGTTTTGTGGGTGGACCTTCAAAAGTCTGGAACTGTATGTCTTTTCTCTACAGCTCATCTTTTTGTCCAGGGAGGACTTTAGCAATTTTCTTTTTGAGGGTTAAGCAGCTGGTTGTCAGAGTTTAGGGAGCTGAAGGAGGGAAAGAGGCTAGAGGTGGGGATGTTGTCTCTCCCAGGATGTAGACTCTTACTTAAATCTTCCATTTCAGTTCAATTCAATTACCTCCTCCAGCCCCATCCTCTACCTTTGAGTCCAGAACCCCTTTACATCCATTTCACAGGGAATAAACCTCTGAAGTATGTGTAGGATGTCACAGCTAAACTCATAAAGTGTGGGTAGGATTTGAACACAAGGAGATCAGAAAAGCTTTCTGCAAAAGGAATAATGCAAACAAAGACATGAATTCGGAGGAAAAAACGGAGTAAGTGGGAAACAGCCAGTAATTCACTTTTCGTAGAGTGAAGCACGGAAGAAGATCTGTATTTGAGGAGAAATGAATGTAGGAACAGAGGCTGAAGCTTCAAAGACTAAGAAGCCTGGACTTTCTTCTGGAGGTGTTAAAGAGACAGCTTCTGCACACTCATTCATTAATTTATTAAGATGGTTTCTGAGTGCCTGGTAGATCACTAGTGGGGGGTTAAAATGAGTTAGACTGGACTGCTGCTCTGTGACTTTGACATAATTCACTGTTTTTCAGTTGAGGTCTCAACATGGGAAGAGTTCATATTTCTTATGTATAATGTTGGAACTCACAGATTCTAAGAAGCTTGTCACACTTGGGAGACTTGATATTGTTTTTGTAATCTGCATTTCTCCAACAATGAGACCGTTTCGTTAGAATGTGAGAGCTTAGAAATGTCTTTCATCATCTTGGCAGTCAATGTGATTAGTTACAGCACAAGTATCACTTCTTGGGGTGGGCCACATGATCATGGAACCAGAGACACTTGGATGGGAAGAGGCTCGAAAGAACATTATCACTTTGTAAATGGAATTAAATTTAATGTTTAATAGAAATGGACTTCTAGGATGTTATGCCATCTGACCAGGACCAAAATGCAAGGCAAAACTGTTGTGTATTGCCTAGCATGGTGTTCAGTTCTGCAAAGTCCCTTTATGCTTTTGATGATGACAGCGGTGAAAATTTAGAAGTAGTTTTTGCCCACATATGTATACCATGGTAAAGCAGTTTTCTTCCTTAGCAATCTAGGAAGAACATTATATTTATAGATCTCAGCTACAAATTCTCTCCTTCAGACTGTTTGCCTGAGCCTTAAAAATATGGCATGATTACACAAGCACTCTGGAATTTAGATTAAACAGCATTCAATTTGAAAATCTAATCATATCATCTAAATATCATTAAGTTATAATAGGCTGATTGATAGGGACCAACACTGTTTTTGCCTGGTGCTGCATGCCTTTCACTCAGCCAGCCTTTTCCAGCTAAGATGTTGATAAAGGCAACTATAAATCTTAATAGTTGGAGACAGTTTAAAAGCATAGTTCACTAGGTAAGGTCACACCCACTTAAGTGACCTATTTTGTATACTTTTCAAAAATAGGTTAATTAACTTAATAGAAATAATAGGACTCTCGTATTGATGTGCAATTACTACTAAAACAAGTTTTTTTTCTTTCCAAGTGAACATGATGTTCATGAAATTGAGGGCATCATAGCCATGACAAGAACCAGGCTTAGCAAGGCAGGTCATGTTCGGCAAGTATATTTCAGACTTGCCCTTTAAAACCTGCCTTTATTCCAGTCCTAGGACATGGGCGTACCTCCACCAAAGCCTTTCATTCCTGGCACGTTGCTGTTTCAGTTTTCAGGAGGGATTATCCTCGCTGCTTTGTTTTCCTAATCACTATCACAGCGGTTTATACAGCCCTGTTCCCTGAAGACTCCAGTGTGCGCAGGACGCTCCATGAATTTTGGTCTCTGTTCTTTTTCATCTGAGACTGTTTTCTTCATTCTTCTAATAGATGATTCATCTGGTACCCTGGGAGAAGCATGGTTTCAGAGGAGGCTGCAGTGAAGGAGGGCAAGGGAGTGCCCAGGCCAGAGTCATATTTGGGACAAGTTATATTATCTTAAAATGACCTGGTTTCATTTTATTGTTTAGGGCCTGATTCCAGTTTTCTGCACTCAAAGCGTTTTACCCTAGTCTTAGACCTCTTGTTGATGGGTACGACCTTCTTATTCTATTATTGGTCACTAACTTTGCATAATTTGATTTTTCCATTTATCTATTCCTTAAAATATACCTCAGTGTTTTATATCTCAAGTTGATTATATGGGTGTTTATTATTTTTCAGAACTTTTAAATATATTTAAAATAGCATATTACATTTTAAGAAGTTAATCTCCTCCCTCTTGCGGCCCAGGTAGTCTGAGAGGTAGTTAGTGATACACATATACACGAGGGCAGGACACATTTTGAACTAATGGGCACATGTTGAACTGGTGGTCCTAGGTGGACCGTTCATCTTACGGCAATGCTGTTTCTCTACTTGCTTACACAGCCCTGCCAACACAGCGTTTCCTAAACAGAAACAAATCTTGTTTGTATGTATGTGTGCGTGCACATAAAAAAAAGCAGGTAATACTTAGCTGTGATGAAAAGAGCCTTTTAACTATCTCCCTGCCTTAGGTTCTTCATTAGGAAAATGCCTTTCTTACAGAGGGTTACAATGATTGTGAAGTTCAGTTTTCAGTCTTCTCTGTTAAAACAGAGGTAGATGAGAGAACTCTTTAGTTTTCTGTTGAGCAATGGAATGGTTCACTCTCCAGTGCAGGATGGAACCCACCCCACTTGAATATGCCATATCCCTCTATTTCCTAGGTTAATGTTAGTGATTTTCCCTCCCAAGCATTCTCTCTAGAGTTTAGCAGCATTCCTTTCTTGGAAGCAAAGACCTCATTTCCTATTTCTTTCACATCCTCTAATTTGCCTAGTACAGGGTCCAACTGAGAGCAAGCATTCATTAAAAACATTTTAGATAATTAACTACAAAACGTCTGGCTTGGGTTTTGGAGAGAATGAAAGATTGGGCAGGCGAAGTCCTGGCCCATGGGAGAATTGAAATCAAGAGGATATCTTTTTGTTACTATTTTTCTTTAATAATAAAAGAATTATAAATACCTTGTAATATAAAATTTGGGAGCACAAAAATGTTTTAAAAATAGACCCATCTGCTCCTAGGTGTATGCTTAAGATAATTGAAAATAAGTTGTACACAAATGTTCATAGCATCATTATTTGTAATACCCCAAAAGTGGACATACCTTAAATATCCATCAATGGATGAAGGAATAAACAAAACGTGGCATGTCCATACAATGGAATATTATTTGATGATAAAGAGAAGGGAAGTACTGATACATGTTACAACGTCGATGAACCTTGAAAGCATTATGCTAAGTGAAAGAAGTTATTGACCAAAGACCACACATTATATGATTCTATTTGTGTGAAATGTCCAGAACAGTGAAATCTATAGAAACAGAAATTAGATTAGTGGCTGCTTAGGGATGGGAGTGGGTGGGCTTGTGGATAATAGCTAAAGGGTACAGGGTATCTTTTTGAAGTGATAAAAATGTTCTAAAATTGATTGTGGTAATGATTGTACAGCTCAGTGAATATTTTAAAAACCATTGAAATTTTTTCAGCGGGTAAATTGTATGGTATGTGAATTATATCTCAATAAAGCTGAGATAATTTTTTAATTAATAAAATATTAATTACCTAAAACCCCACCCTTAAATGTCTACTGTTAATAACATTTTGTTATATTTGCTTCATCTTATTTTACATATTTAAATTTTTACATAGTTTTATATAGTATTTCCACTTACCATTTTGTCATGAACATTTTCTCATCCTATTAAAAATTTTTTTGTAAACAGACTTCTAATGGCCACATAATAAATTCTTTCACTGTAACATAATTTGCATAACTGTTCTTCTAGATGTTTTACATTTAGGTTGTGTCTGTTTTTCACAATTGTAAATAGAAAGTTGCATTTTGGAAAGACTATGAAAACTTTTATTTTCATTTCTGAACATAAAGGGTTTAAGTAAAAGAAAAAAAAAGTGTAGAGAATAATGCCTTCATTGAGTTTTAGACCCAGGTTTCCCAAAATAAAAGCTTTGTGTCTTGGTTTTAGCCTTTGGGTAGGACAAAGTGAATTTTCATCAGGAGTCATTAAAGGAGCAAGCCCCACCTGCCCAGGGAGAGTTTTAGGTCAACATACAAATTAGCTCCTCTTCCACACTGCAGCAAGTAGCACAAGTCTTTTGGTTTTCTGTGTGAAGAGGTAGACAGGTTCTCAGCCTGACTGAGTTCATGTCTTTATATAATAGGTTCTCTTTTTCCTGTGAGCTTCTACCGTATTTGATCCTTCATCATTTTCTGTTACTTGTAACTCTGGAGCCTGACAGTATGAAAGGGAAATAAGGCATTTCTAGAGTAGAGTAGGAGAAAAGGATTAAAGTTTTGTTCACTAGAAATTTTTGTTTTCTAATTTTCTAAAGTAAAAATTAAATGCAGTGTTTTAGGCAGTGATTACCTTTCATCTTATTCATCATATCTCATATTCTTATCTTAGGCTGATGAAAATATTTAAAACTTGAACATCTCTGTATTATAACCCCATTTAAATTTGTATACCCACCAGCCAATTTTAATATACTTCTTTCTATTACATTCTGTTTGGTCTCCAGTTTCAATTTGTAGCTTCCCTTCTCCCTTAAATTGTCCAGTTCTCGGTCAGAAGGGGTAAGGAAATGCTCGGTCAGTTGTTGAGAGGAGGATGTGGGTCTTATATGTTTTGCTGTCATTACATTCTTAACTTGTTACATGTGTATTTGTCCTGTCCTCACTGACTTGACCTCTGATCACATTGCAAAGTACAAACATATTATAAGGAAAGTAGAGCCAAGGGGCTAATGGGCTTGTGCCTTCGTTAGCCAGGACTCACTTCATAATTTCTTTTTTCTAAATTGGGGGACTAAGAAGCTTAGCTAGATTAAGAGACTTGTCTAAGTCACATAGCAAGAAGCTGAGATCAGGCTTGAGAACTGTTGCCAAACTCTTCCACTAGAATCTATAAACTTATGGGAGCTCAATCATACAATATATGAGTTTGTATAAATAAGAAAAATAATTAAGTCTCTATGTATCCAGGTTGAATTGATCTCTCACAAATTTCAAGTGAAGAAAGACCCTTAAAGGAAGAATTTAAGAGAATTCAAATGATGTGACCTGAACCATGGTTCCTTTCTCATTCAATTATTTCCTTTTAACCACTGATGGCTTTTTGTGCTTGGCTGGGTATGTTTCCAGCTAGTCAAGCTTATGTTATGAAAGAGAAATAAGACACTTAATCCTGTTAATGATTAACCTGCATTGGCCTCCTCCCTAGGAGCTTGCCCTTCCTGTATTGTAGTCTGTTTACTCGTTTCTGAGCCACATCTCCAAGGTCTCTTACTGAGTGTAGGGCCATCTGGATCAGGAGTGGGGCCTTTGTTTTATTCTGAAGATGAGGTGACTGATTATACAGCTGTAGGCATTTGCATTGTTCACAGGCATTTTTAAGTTTATTGCTTGTGAAAACCCAGTTATAGTAAAATATCACTTTAAAAAGTTTACAGATGAGGAAGTTGAAGTCAGGGAAGTTTTCACTTGCCAAAAAAAGTTCCCCAACAAGTCAGTGGCAGAATTCAAATGGGTGTACATTCTTATATACTTAGCCCAGTGTCTAATTCATTGAGGCATGTATTTGTTTCTTATTTATAAAGCCAAGTAGGGCTGGCTTGAATCATTTGTAGTTAATAAGTTTTTGTGTTTGATCTGTTGCTACTGAAGCCCAGGTCAGACTTTAAGATAGAGTTATATTCTCTGCATTCTTTGCAAAGAGCTGATTGCTATTTTGTCATACTGTCTGTGGGAGAAACTCGACCTGAGAACCAAAACTTTATTCTCCACGACTGACCGTAGTCAGTAGGTGCAATGAGACCTGAGGGATAACCTTTGGGCTGTAAATTCTCCTTCTGTGAATAGGAAGACCTAACCAGGAGCCCAGAGGTGACAAGAACAGAGTGATATAGATTCTGATACTGATACTGATATAGATTCCGGGGTTTGGGCACCTTTTGTGGGATAAGAATCACATGGAATATGAGTAATTATTTTTTAACATCTTTACTGGAGTATAATTGCTTTACAATGTTATGTTAGTTTCTACTGTGTAACAAAGTGAATCGGCTATACATATACATATATCCCCATATCCCCTCCCTCTTGCATCTCCCTCCCACCCTCCCTATCCCACCCCTCTAGGTGGTCATAAAGAACTGAGCCCATCTCCCTGTGCTATGCAGCTGCTTCCCACTAGCTATCTCTTTTACATTTGGTAGTGTATATATGTCCATGCCACTCTCTCACTTCGTCCCCACTTACCCTTCCCCCTCTCCATACCCTCAAGTCCATTCTCTATGTCTATCTCTTTATTCCTGTCCTGCCTCTAGGTTCTTCGGAACCATTTTGTTTGTTTGTTTTAGATTCCATATATGTGTGTTAGCATACAGTATGCTTTTTGCTTTCTGACTTACTTCACTCTGTATGACAGACTCTAAGTCCATCCACCTCACTACAAATAACTCAATTTCGTTTCTTCTTATGGCTGAGTAATATTCCATTGTATATATGTGCCACATCTTCTTTATCCATTCATCTGTTGATGGACACTTAGGTTGCTTCCATGTCCTGGCTGTTGTAAATAGAGCTGCAATGAACATTTTGGTACATGACTCTCTTTGAATTATGGTTTTCTCAGGGTATAGGCCCAGTAGTGGGATTGCTGGGTCATATGGTAGTTCTATGTTTAGTTTTTTAAGGAACCTCCGTACTGTTCTCCATGGTGGCTGTATCAACTTACATTCCCACCAACAGTGCAAGAGGGTTCCCTTTTCTCCACACCCTCTCCAGCATTTATTGTTTGTAGATTTTTTGATGATGGCCATTCTGACTGGTGTGAGATGATATCTCATTGTAGTTTTGATTTGCATTTCTCTAATGATTAGTGATGTTGAGCATTCTTTCATGTGTTTGTTGGCAATCTGTATATCTTCTTTGGAGAAATGTCTATTTAGATCTTCTGCCCATTTTTAGATTGAGTTGTTTGTTTTTTTTGATATTGAGCTGCATGACCTGATTGTAAATTTGGAGATTAATCCTTTGTTAGTTGCATCATTTGCAAATGTTTTCTCCCATTCTGAGAGTTGTCTTTTCGTCTTGTTTATGCTTTCCTTTGCTGTGCAAAAGCTCTTAAGTTTCATTAGGTCCCATTTGTTTATTTTTGTTCTTATTACCATTTCTCTAGAGGGTGGGTCTAAAAGGATCTTGCTGTTATTTATTTCATAGAGTGTTCTGCCTATGTTTTCCTCTAAGAGTTTTACACTGTGTAGCCTTACATTTAGGTCTTTAATCCATTTTGAGTTTATTTTTGTGTCTGGTGTTAGGGAGTGTTCTAATTTCATTCTTTTACATGTGGCTGTCCAGTTTTCCCAGCACCACTTACTGAAGAGGCTGTCTTTTCTCCATTGTATATTCGTGCCTCCTTTATCAAAGAAAAGGTGACCATATGTGCATGGGTTTATCTCTGCACTTTCTATCCTGTTCCATTGGTCTATATTTCTGTTTTTGTGCCAGTACCATTCTGTCTTGATTACTGTAGCTTTGTAGTATAGTCTGAAGTCCAGGAGCCTGATTCCTCCACCTACGTTTTTCTTTCTCAAGATTGCTTTGGCTATTCGGGGTCTTTTGTGTTTCGATACAAATTGTGAATTTTTTGTTCTAGTTCTGTGAAAAATGCCAGTGGTAGTTTGATAGGGATTGCATTGAATCTGTAGATTGCTTTGGGTAGTATAGTCATTTTCACAATGTTGATTCTTCCAATCCAGGAACATGGTATATCTCTCCATCTGTTAGTATCATCTTTAATTTCTTTCATCCATGTCTTATAGTTTTCTGCATATGGGTCTTTTGTCTCCTTAGGTAGGTTTATTCCTAGGTATTTTGTTGTTTTTGTTGCAATGGAGTGTTTCCTTAATTTCTGTTTCAGATTTTTCATCATTAGTGTATAGTCATGCAAGAGATTTCTGTGTGTTAATTTTGTATCCTGCTACTTTACCAAATGCATTGATTAGCTCTAGTAGTTTTCTGGTAGCATCTTTGGGATTCTCTTTGTATAGTATCATGTCATCTGCAAACCATGACAGCTTTACTTTTTCTTTTCCAATTTGGATTCCTTTTATTTCTTTTTCCTCTCAGATTGCTGTGGCCAACATTATGTTGAATAATAATGGTGAGAGTAGACAACCTTGTCTTGTTCCTGATCTTAGAGGAAATGGTTTCAGTTTTTCACCATAGATAATGATGTTGGCTGTGGGTTTGTCATATATGGCCTTTATTATGTTGAGGTAAGTTTCCTCTAAGCCTACTTTCTGGAGAGTTTTTGTCATAAATCGGCGTTGAATTTTGTCGAAAGCTTTTTCTGCATCTATAGATAATCATGGTTTTTCTCCTTTGATTTGTTAATATGATATATCACATTGACTGATTTGTGTATATTGAAGAATCCTTGCATTCCTGGGATAAACCCCTCTTGATCATGGTGTATAATCCTTTTAATGTGCTGTTGGATTCTGTTTGCTAGTATTTTGTTGAGGATTTTTGCATCTATGTTCATCAGTGATATTGGCCTGTGGTTTTCTTTCTTTCTGACATCTTTGTCTGGTTTTGGCATCAGGGTGATGGTGGCCTCGTAGAATGAGTTTGGGAGTGTTCTTCCCTCTGCTATATTTTGGAAGAGTTTGAGAAGGATAGCTGTTAGCTCTTCTCTAAATGTTTGATAGAATTTGCCTGTGATGCTATCTGGTCCTAAGCTTTTGTTTCTTGGAAGATATTTAATCACAGTCCCAATTTCAGTGCTTGTGATTGGTCTGTTCTTATTTTCTATTTCTTCCTCGTTCAGTCTCAGACGGCTGTGCTCTTCTAAGAATTTGTCCATTTCTTCCAGGTTGTCCATTTTATTGGCATATAGTTGCTTGT
Source organism: Aethalodelphis obliquidens (assembly GCF_003676395.1). Classification (NCBI taxonomy): domain Eukaryota; kingdom Metazoa; phylum Chordata; class Mammalia; order Artiodactyla; family Delphinidae; genus Aethalodelphis; species Aethalodelphis obliquidens. The sequence goes on from NW_020837954.1 coordinate 41,215,722, forward strand.
AGTAATCTCTCATGATCCTTTGTATTTCTGCAGGTCAGTTATTACTTCTCCTTTTTCATTTCTAATTCTATTGATTTGAGTCTTCTCCCTTTTTTTCTTGATGAGTCTGGTTAATGGTTTATCAATTTTGTTTATCTTCTTAACGAACCAGCCTTTAGTTTTATTGATCTTTGCTATTGTTTCCTTCATTTCTTTTTCATTTATTTCTCATCTGATCATTTTGATTTCTTTCCTTCTGCTAACTTTGGGGATTTTTTGTTCTTCTTTCTCTGATTGCTTTAGGTGTAAGGTTAGGTTGTTTATTTGAGATGTTTCTTGTTTCTTGAGGTAGGATTGTATTGCTATAAACTTCCCTCTTAGAACTGCTTTTGCTGCATCCCATAGGTGTTAGGTCGTCATTGTTTTCATTGTCATTTGTTTTTAGGTATTTTTTGATTTCCTCTTTGATTTCTTCAGTGATCTCTTGGTTATTTAGTAGTGTATTGTTTAGCCTCCATGTGTTTGTATTTTTTACAGATTTTTTTCCTGTAATTGATATGTAGTCTTATAACGTTGTGGTCGGAAAAGATAGTTGATATGATTTCAATTTTCTTAAATTTACCAAGGCTTGATTTGTGACCCAAGATATGATCTATCCTGGAGAATGTTCATGAGCACTTGAGAAGAAAGTGCAATCTGCTGTTTTTGGATGGAATGTCCTATAAATATCAATTAAGTCCATCTTGTTCAGTGTATCATTTAAAGCTTGTGTTTCCTTATTTATTTTCATTTTGGATGATGTCTCCATTGGTGAAAGTAGGGTGTTAAAGTCCCCTACTATGATTGTGTTACTGTCGATTTCCCCTTTTATGGCTGTTAGCATTTGCCTTATGTATTGAGGTGCTCCAATGTTGAGTGCATAAATATTTAGAATTGTTATATCTTCTTCTTGGATTGATCCCTTGATCATTGTGTAGTGTCCTTCTTTGTCTCTTGTAATAGTCTTTATTTTAAAGTCTATTTTATCTGATATGAGAATTGCTACTCCAGCTTTCTTTTGATTTCCATTTGCATAGAATATCTTTTTCCATCCCCTCACTTTCAGTCTGTATGTGTCCCTAGGTCTGAAGTGGGTTTCTTGTAGACAGCATATATATGGGTCTTGTTTTTGTATCCATTCAGCCTGTCTTTGTCTTTTGGTTGGAGCATTTAATCCATTTACATTTAAGGTAATTATCGATATGTATGTTCCTATTACCATTTTCTTAATTGTTTTGGGTTTGCTAATGTATGTCTTTTCCTTCTCTTGTGTTTCCTGCCTAGAGAAGTTCCTTTAGCATTTGTTGTAAAGCTGGTTTGGTGGTGCTGAATTCTATTAGCTTTTGCTTGTCTGTAAAGGTTTTTATTTTCCATCGAATCTGAATGAGATCCTTGCTGGGTAGAGTAATCTTGGTTGTAGGTTTTTCCCTTTCATCACTTTAAATATGCACTGCCACTCCCTTCTGGCTTGCAGAGTTTCTGCTGAAAGATCACCTGTCAACCTTATGGGGATTCCTTTGTATGTTACTTGTTGTTTTTCCATTGCTGCTTTTAATATTTTTTCTTTGTAGTTAATTTTTGATAGTTTGATTAATATGTGTCTTGGCATGTTTCTCCTTGGATTTATCCTGTATGGGACTCTGTATACTTCCTGGACTTGATTGACTCTTTCCTTTCCCATATTAGTGAAGTTTTCAACTATAATCTCTTCAAATATTTTCTCAGTCCGTTTCTTTTTCTCTTCTTCTTCTGGGACCCTTATAATTCGAATGTTGGTCTGTTTAATGTTGTCCCAGAGGTCTCTGAGACTGTCCTCAATTCTTTTCATTCTTTTTTCTTTATTCTGCTCTGCGGTAGTTTTTCCACTCTTTTATCTTCCTGGTCACTTATCCATTCTTCTGCCTCAGTTATTCTGCTATTGATTCCTTCTAGAGAATTTTTTATTTCATTTATTGTGTTGTCTTCATTGTTTGTTTGCTCTTTAGTTCTTCTAGGTCCTTGTTAAACGTTTCTTGTATTTTCTCTGTTCTATTTCCAAGATTTTGGATCATCTTTACTATCATTCCTCTGAATTCTTTTGCAGGTAGACTGCCTATTTCCTCTTCATTTGTTTGGTCTGGTGGGTTTTTACCTTGGTCGTTCATCTGCTGTGTGTTTCTCTGTCTTTTCATTTTGCTTAACTTACTGTGTTTGGGGTCTCCTTTTCGCAGGCTGCAGGTTCATAGTTTCTGTTGTTTTTGGTGTCTGTCCCCAGTGGCTAAGGTTGGTTCAGTGGGTTGTGGAGGGGACTGGTGCCTGTGTTCTGGTGGATGAGGCTGGATCTTGTCTTTCTGGTGGGCAGGACCGCATCCGGTGGTGTGTTTTGGGGTGTCTGTGACCTTATTATGAGTTTAGGCAGCCTCTCTGCTAATGGGTGGGATTTTCTTCCTGTCTTGCTTTGCATAGGATGTCCAGCACTGTAGCTTGCTGGTCGTTGAGTGGAGCTGGTCTTAGCGTTGGGATGGAGATCTCTGGGAGAGCTTTCGCTGTTTGATGTTACATAGAGCTGGAAGTCTCTGGTGGACCAATGTCCTGAACTTGGCTCTTCCACCTCAGAGGCCCAGACCTGACACCTGGCCAGAGCACCAAGATCCTGTCAGCCACACACCATGTGTTCTTTTAAGAGCACTCTTAAGTAACATCCTGATTGTGTGCAGTACAACGGCGAGGGTAAACAGCTGGGGCGGGGCAAGCAGGGTGAGCAGTGGAATATGAGTAATTTTGTGTAAAGGTCTCTAGAACTTGGTCGAGGGGCATAGACTGTCTCAGTTCCTTAGTAGAGGGACCTAAGAGGAGAAATGACTCTCACGTTGACCTATTGAAGAGCAGTAGCAGAATATGGGGTGATATCCCTGTTTCCTGGCTTCTTTCCTTGGGCTGTAACCACTAGACAATGTAGATAAATATTTACTCAAGGAAGAACGCATAGCATTGAAAGAGTGAAGTCTTAAGATGGGTAAAATATACAAAATACTCCTACATACGTTATTATATTGACATCTGTGGCCACATATTGGTCTGTGACAGGGAACGTTCTAGCCACAGAAACCTCAACCACTAGAAACTTACTCTGCGGGGCGTCTTTGTAATTATGGCGCTGACTAGCCCAAGTCTTAGATTATTTCATCATGATGTTTCCAGTTTAGCGTTGACTGCACAGGTGATTAGCAGCTCCTATTAATTCCTACTCCTCCCCCTATCTTCCTAATGACCTTTACGTATTTTGTTATTTGTTTTTGCTCTGCCCACATTAGTTGCTACTCCGCACATTTAGACTCTGGTGGAGGTGCTGGTGAGTTCTACTTTCTGGTAGATTTTAGGGTCCAGGATAGTTAAGAAATAAAGAACAACAATGAGAAAGAAAAAATATATCAGTTTGACTAAGACAAGGATATATAATCTTGATGGGCCTCAGTGACCCTGGGCTAAAGATCAGAGCAGCTTAGATTTAGTGTTATGAACCCTTTAATGGAAGCTATTTAAAAATAAAGCATACGAACCTAAGACAAGCTATGCTGGAAGTATGGAACAATGCTGGAGTACAGCCAAGAGCATGTGGTGAGACTCCATCCAGTGGGGCCAAGGTTAGGGGCTTTGGGTTGGATCAAGGTTAGTGACTAAAATGCTGTTCTTCCTGATATACACATAAGTAACTCCCTCACCCCCTTCCAGTCTTTACTTAAATGTCACCTTCTAAATGAGACCTACACATCTGTTCTGACGCATCTATTTGAAATTGCAGTGAATAGAATGAGTTAATTAAACCTCGTGTTGATTAATCCTGCATTACACAAGAAAACTTAATGCTATAGATGGTGAGCTCAGTGGTATTATAATCTACCTCTCAGTTTTTAGTTTAATAATCCTTGCAAATACTGGTTCTCTCCCTTTCTCCAGCCATATTTTGAATCCTGGTGATCAGGATTTTCCTGAAAGATTCAACTAAAAATGAAACAAAGCAACAGACTGATTTGGTTTAAAATACATGATCTTTGTGTAAACTAATTTACTGTATTTTGTCATTTCATTTCTTTTTTCCCCCATGTTTTTTTTTCCCCCCTCCTCAATGGAGGCTCACAACCTCAAACTCCTTTTTAATCCTTTTGCTGTCAGTGGTGAGGGAGACTTCAAGATGCTTTTGCTGAACTTAAATGTAGTTGGTATGTTTATGATAGAAATAAAGCCTACCAAGAGGCACAGTATTTGAGTTTCATCGGTCATGCAGGGTAATTTAAGTATTAAATTCATCAGACTGATTATTTCCACTTTCTTCATTGTAGGCATAGCCTATAAGGACTTGGTATGTGCACTTGTTCATGGTCCTCCCGCCTGTGTTTGGGATGAGCTCATCATACCTTATAAACATAGCTGACAGCAGTAATCTTTACATGGAAAGTAACTAAGAAACACCTATTTTGGGTTGTATCGGATGAACTATTACTGATTCACTCTGTGATGCTTTTCTGTCTAAATCAGTACTGGAGCGTGATACTAAGTGTGCCAGTGCCTCGGCAGTAGGACCAGAGTTCTTTTATGGTTCCCAAGTCAAATTCAAGTTCTGGAATTTATGGTGTCTGTTTAAATTCAAGGTGGCTGAGATAAGTTCTCAGTTAACATTTACACATTGGGTCATCATCGTCTAGTAAGTTCACAGTATTGGTAGAAAATGTATGGATCGGTCTGACCTGGGTTCAAATCTTTCTACTACTACTTATTGTATGAATTCTCTTGGGTGAACCTCTTTGTGCCTCTACTTCCTCATCTGAAAATTTCACAGTTCAAAGACAATGGCTTCATGATTTCTCGACTGCATATTCACTTCTTAGAATAGTTACAAAGAATTTGCAGTATCTATCATTGAGGTGTTGCCTTTTTCCTTCCTTTGCTCTTCTATTGCAGTATCTGATATAGCAGGCTGCTCACTGCAGGCATCAGGAAATCGTCAGGCATGTGCTCTAATCTGCTCGCTCCTCCTCCCGATCTGGGACTCCATTTGGGTGCTGTGTTCTATTAGCTGGGTTCTGGGTGTGTGTCGATTTGCCAATCTATCTAATTCTAAACAGTAGAAGATAAGGAGGAGGCAGATTTTGTCTCTTAGGTGTATGTGTCTTGGGAAACACATCAACTCACACTTATCTACTTTTCTGGGGCTTTGCATGAAGGGTGGAAAGTGAGACATGAGAGGTTAAGTCACTTATCCAAGATCCACAACAGTAAATAGTGGAAAAGTAATTCAAACACAGGTCCAGCTAGTTCCAAAACCTGCACTCTTAGCTCTCAAATACTTTGTCATTTCTAAAAATAAGGTAATACAATCTAGTGCTGAAATAGTGAATTAGGAAATTCAGATTTCACTTCTCAGCTTCACCACTGCCTTTACCTCAGGCAACTCAATTATCCTCGGATGATTTGTCCATGAGGATAGTGAGGATCGTAATGTCTGCCATTCAGGGGTAGAATAAGCATTAAAAACTAAAACAAAATAGCATCAATAAAGACCTTTGGTCTCCAGAGAGGATGAACATTGCATGAATTTACACTTGTTAATGTTGCATATTGAAGACTTCTGAACACATCCATTTTAAATACAAAAAGGCAAACTTTGGACCATGAATATACAGATTCTGGGAATCAAATGGTAACCAACCTTGAAATAGTTATAATAGTGCCAAAACAGGGTAGGATAACAGAACGGTAACACCCAGGTAACTACCAGAGAAGGCTGCTGGATTGTTTCAATTAGCAGCAAGAGTATGTATTTCATGGGCCCGGAGCATATTAATCAACTGCACTGTGCCAAGACTTGAGTTCTGTTTTTTACTAGAGATCTGTTCTGAATCACTTTGTTCCTAATATTGTCATCAAGTTTGCCATCCACAATTGAGGCACATCACGAAATGAGCAAAGGAGATTTTCCCAAGGTGTAACTACCAGAAGGAGCCAAGAAAGATAATATTGAGCATTCAGCCTTGTTTCTGTGAAAGGTTTTTCTTCCAGACTCTAGAATGCCACTGAGTGTACATTGCCACATCTACTTTCAAGGGCAAACAGCACAGAATGCTGTACACTGACATACTCACTGATGTTTCTCCTGGAAACTTTTAAAGGTACCATCTTTTCCTGGATGCCAGAAAGACAGCAGCTGCCTCTGTTTATATGGGTGTGTGCACAAAAAGTCACCTAGGTTCTTGTTTTTAGAGAATGATCTTGTTTTTTCAGAATGATCTTGCTTTTTAGAATGATCCTCGTTGCTGGCCAGTACCAGAGTAATCTAGTTACATATACCTTACTGATTCCCATCTACCAAAATCCATTTTTCAAGTTTAATTACGTTTCTTCAGTGGACTTTTCCTTAAAAACATGCAGTTAATCACAAGCAGTTATCTTTTCTCTCACTAGGATTGCACTGAAGTCCATTCATAAGGAGAAAATATATAAAACCGTTTTGATTTGGGCAATATCATTGAAGTTTCTCCAAGCAATTCTAAATTGATTTGAGAGAGAGAGAGAAAAGGAAAGAGAGAAAGGAGGAGGAGGAGGGAGAGAGGGAGGAGGGAAGCAAAAGGGGAGAGAGAGAGAGGTGGGGGGAAGAAATGGAAATAAAAAGCAATGAAGCTTTAAAAAAAAAAATGAGCTGAAACTCCTGGCAACACATATAAATAAGATTGCTTTAAGAAAGCCTCCCAAGGGTTAAAAGAATTGAATTCTCCAGCCAAGAGGTTCAGATCTTCTGACCTTTGACCAACCTTTCACCTTGTCCTGTCTATTGTTTGTTGAGTCTCTGTTGAGATAACCAGATATCCAGGCGCTGAGTATACTTTAAAGGAAGTTACCTTGCTGGAGAACATTTTCCTACTCAGGTATCTTTAACAGCTCAGTGCACATGACTTTGGCATTGCCTGAAAGAGGCAGCTCATCCAAGTGGGTAGAATACCAGATCATCTCGGCAGTACTTTCATTCATAATGCCCTTTTCTAACGTTGAGCTCGTGACTGTGCTGCCCTCTTCATTTTGCAGTAATCAGGGTCTTCTCTTTCCCTTTCTCACCCTTTCCTGCCCTGAGGCTGTTTTGACAACAGCAAGTATAAACCGGAAACCCATCTCTTTGCAAAGCAAAGACCTAGAATTAATTAATTGATAAATAGCTTTTTTTAGTATTTAACCTTGGACTCATTTATCAAAATTCTAAATAAAATTCTTTCCTGCTGACCCAATTAATTGAAATATGCTTTCTGAAGCTGTAGGAGAGACTGTTATTATTTTACCTGCTTTAGTGTTAGTTTAGTTGTATACCACTTTCCATGTTGCAGTGTGCTGTACATCCTGTCTTTTTTCTGTCATCCTCTCCCTGCCTCTACTCTGTCTCATGAATGAAGAAATGGGGTTAGTGCTTGACCATAATCACATGAGGAGCTGGCATCGGAGACTGGATTAAGATTTCGATCATCCAGGTAAACAGCCTATTGAATCACATTCCCTCCCAAATCCTTCTTTGCTAAAAGTTTGAAGGTCAGGCTTTTTGATGTTCTCTTACTCCTGTAAGTCAACCAAGGAACTTTTAGGCTCTGCATCTGGAAGGTTGTGACTTCTTCCCAGTCCTGGCCCGTAACTAGCATATTGGAAATTGGCAGGAAGTAGGGTCGAGAGAGAAGGGAGCTCTCAGTAAAGCACCGTGAAAGCCCTCCTCTCCACACTAACACATCCATTTCATTGCCCCTGTTTCGTGTGGTTGGCAATTGATGTTGTTTGGGTTGTAAAAAATTCATCTTGCCCCACTTTTTCTAGGCAGACTCTAGACAGGATTCTTTGAGGTCAGAACTCAAGCAACATATTTGGTTTTGTTGAAGAAGCTGAAATAGGAAACACTTGAATGAAATGCGTAGATAAAAATGTTGCTCTGTTCTGAATCACAGAGAATGCCAAGTGTTCAGCTGTCAAAGTATCGTGGGAGTGTGTTTCTATATTGGCATTTTGACATAGAAGTAGAGATCAGTGCCACCTTCCTGCAGAGTACACTAAAACCCCTTCTTCTTTCATTAATATTTTTCCTTTGAATATAAAGGAGCTGCTTCCAGTATGTGTGAGCATTCCTTTTACTGTTTATTGGTATGTGATTTCCTTGTTATACTTGCATGTGGTAGATACTCTTCATATATAATCCCTAGATTACAGGCTTTGTTTTTTTGTTTGTTTGTTTGTTTTTTGCGGTACGCGGGCCTCTCACAGCTGTGGCCTCTTCCGTTGCGGAGCACAGGCTCCGGACGCGCAGGCTCAGTGGCCATGGCTCACGGGCCCAGCCGCTCCGCGGCATGTGGGATCTTCCCGGACCAGGGCACGAACCCATGTCCCCTGCATTGGCAGGCGGACTCTCAACCACTGCGCCACCAGGGAAGCCCAGGCTTTGTTTTTAAGATGAGGCTCTGTTATCTTTTTTCTTTCTTGGCAAGAATCTGGGGATAAGACACATTTCATTCAGCAAATTAAAAATAAATATTTAAATTCAATTTTTTTTTTCTTTACCTAAAAAGCTCAGAGCACTTATAGCTAATATTACCCTCAGGGCAATCCAAAGGGCTAGATATATTTATTTTTTCTCTGACCTACAGATAGGAAATCGAAGTGCAGAATAGTAAAGGCCTAGTATCACATGACTTGTACTTACTAGGTTCTCAATAAATGTTTGGAGCTTATTAAATGGTAGGTTTCTTTCTGATATTAGTCTAGAGCAATGCTTCACAACCTTTCTATGCCATGGCACACACAGAAATTGATACTATTTACTCTATGGTACCTGGATTATTTTTTTCAAAGGACATCTCTATTGATAACAATTTAGAGAGGTGGGCAACTTAAAAATATTATGCTACATTATTATTGTATGTGTTGGGAGTAATACTGCCAAAGGGCTCATGTGTTAGAGTGCTAGTCTGTGACATGGGTAAACAGACAACACATCCTGCACACCATAGGAGTGTTATGCCAACATCATGCTGGACACACAGATGGCTTACAAGGAGCCACAAAAAGCTAGGACTCCAGCCAGTTCAGGTCTTACTTCAAGACAGTTGGTTCCTGTGCAAATGGTAGAAAGTGTCGTGTCTATGTGTGTATTGCTCCCTGCCATTCCGTGACTAGAGCTGGGCCTTTGGTACCAACAGTTTCTCAGTCCTGAAGAACATGTATAGGCCAGAGCATTGCCTGACTCAAATAGTCATCCTAACGGTCAAGGAAAGGAGTTTCAGCACCTGTCACATTAAAATATCCCAACTTTGGCTAGATTCTGAACCATCACCTACATTTTTAGAGCATTTAGTTTGATGGAGTACAGAGTGTTTTGAGAGCTCCACCTCAATCATCTTTATTTTGCCCTTGAGTAATATTTTGCCCAAACTTGTTTATCCTATAGCATGCTTGCAAGTGCCTCCATTTGCCCTTGCTCGATGTGCTCTGGGAGTAGCAGCTCATCCTGCCCACTGATAGTGAGGCTGTACTGTTAGAGAGGACCAATCAGAGGAATACTCTTTTTAAGGAAAGTACTCAGTATTGGTAATGGAAGTATCATCATGATCATCATCATGCTTTCCAGCATTTCAGGCACTGTTCTAAGATCATATATTTGATCTTTTTTATTATTATTATTTTTTTTGCGGTACGCAGGCCTCTCAGTGTTGTGGCCTCTCCCGTTGCGGAGCACAGGCTCTGGACGCGCAGGCTCAGCGGCCATGGCTCACGGGCCCAGCCACTTTGCAGCATGTGGGATCCTCCCGGACCAGGGCACGAACCCGCGTCCCCTGCATTGGCAGGCAGACTCTCAACCACTACGCCACCAGGGAAGCCCTATTTGATCTTTTAAAAAAAAATAAAATTATATTGAAGTATAGCTCATTTACAGTGTTGTGTTAATTTCTGCTGTACAGCAAAGTGATTCAGTTTTTTATATATATATATATATATATATATATATATATATTCTTTTTCATATTCTTTTCCATTATGGTTTGTCACAGGATATTGAATGTAGTTCCCTGTGCTATACAGTAGGACCTTGTTGTTTATCCATCCTATATATACTAGCTTGCATCTGCTAATCCCAAACTCCCAATCCATCCCTCCCCCATCCCTCCTCCCTCTCGGCAACCACAAGTATGTTCTCTATGTCTATGAGTCTGTTTCTGTTTCATAGATGTGTTCATTTGTGTTGTATTTTAGATGCCACATAGGAGCGATATCATATGGTATTTATCTTTCTCTTTCTGACTTACTTTGCTTAGTACAATAATCTCTAGGTCCATCCATGTTGCTGCAAATAGCATTATTTTATTCTTTTTTATGGCTGAGTAATAGTCCATTGTGTGTGTGTGTTTATCCATTCACCTGTTGATAGACATTTAGGTTGTTTCCATGTCTTGGCTATTGTAAATTGTGCTGCTATGAACATAGGGGTGCATGCATCTTTTCAAATTAGAGTTTTGTCTGGATATATGCCCAGGAGTGGGATTGCTGGATCATATGGCAACTCTCCACACTGTTTTCCATAGTGACTGCACCAATTTACATTCGCACCAACAGTGTAAGAGGGTTCCCTTTTCTTCACAGCCTCTCCAACATTTATTATTTGTAGACTTTTTAGTGATGGCCATTCTGACCAGTGTGAGGTGTTACCTCATTGTAGTTTTGATTTGCATTTCTCTAATAATTAATGATGTTGAGCATCTTTTCATGTGCCTATTGGCCATCTGTATGTCTTCTTTGGAGAAATGTCTATTTAGGTCTTCTGCCCATTTTTCGATTAGGTTGTTGTTTTTCTTGCTGTTGTTGAGTGCATATGAACTGTTTGTATCACTGTTTGTATCATATATTTGATCTTTACAACTCTTTGAGGTAGCTGCCGTCATTGCCATCATTTTACAAATAAGGAAACTGAAGCAAAGAGAGGCTAAGTAACTTTTCCAAGGGCATACAGGCCATGAATTGCAGAGCCAGAATGCAAAAGTAGAATGTCTAGCTCCAGAGCCCCGGCCTTATGCTCTGTTTCTTCTTTAAGTAGGTGGGAGTGGGGAGAGTTACCTTAGGGAACAGATGTATAGAATAATAGAGTAATCATAGTGGCTAGGTGAGCCCTTATGCTGAATTATATACTTCAAGAGGTAAGGAAAAGAGATGGGGAAATGTGGAAAGACAAAAGGGTTTTTCTGGGCAAAAGCAGCCATACGACCACCATGGGGAGGTTGGATCCTTCCTAGGGGCTACAGTGAGACTTCTTGTCCATATATGTTTGGAGCACTAAGATGGGGAACTGGCAAGACAAGCCAGCATCACCTCCATGCGGCTGCTGAGGAAAGGGAGGCAACAGTACAGGCATGGGGTGTTTTGTATTTAGGTGAGCACACAGCCTAAGGTGAAAACTCACTCATTAGTTACATCAACATTTGGATGCTCTTTGAAAGGCTTCTGGGAGAGGTATGAGAATGATTGGAGGGTGGGTTTTGGTCTTGACCCTGTGCCACAGCAAACAAAATGAAACTCTCCTTGAGCTAAAGGTAATCAAGATGAAAGTGTGTTTACATAGATGAGCAGTGGGATTTATCCAGAGACTCTGGAAGGTAATCCCAGGGTTCAGCGCTCCATGAATACCATGCCCTGTTCCTAAGCTGGTAAATTATTGGGAGCTTTTATGAGAATGGATTGTGGGAAACGTCTAGATGAAATTCAGCCTGTTTCACCTCAAGTCCAGGGCCCACTAATGCACTCCAGGTGTGCAGGCTGCCTAGGCTTTCTGCCTTGGAAGCCTCAAAGAAGAACTTTCATCCCACAAGGGAAGCTTTGAAGAATACCAAGGGCCTTTCTATCTCTCCTTGTTTTTTTGTATTTTGTCTGCCCACATTTGGTAATCGGAGATATTTGTGGTGTTAAAGCCGGACTTGTTCCTTCTCAGCCTGCCCTTCCAACAGTGAAATTTTAAGCCTGTGGCTTCAATTGTGCACAGCAGTGATTTCTCTGCAGTGTCCCTCAGATGTAAAAGGAGAATGGCTGAAACACTAGAAAGGGGGATATAGGAAATCACCAAACAACAATTTTCCACGTCTATAGATCCTTTCATCTGAGGGCAAAAGAAGCTGGAAAGGGTGCCTCCAAAAGGATTGGCAGGGGGGCCCACAATTTAAAACTCTCTGGTTAAGGGCTCATGAACTAAAGATCAAAGGACTGTGTCCTCAGAATTACACGGTGAGTCACTGGAAAAACTCTGAGTAAAAAATCAGGCATCCAGTTCTCCAATCTTATATGTCTAATAAGTACAATTGACTTTAAACAGTACGTTTATTTTTTTCATTTAGATCCAATACCTTCCTAAAGAATATAATTATATGTGCATTATAGATTAAGAATTTCAAGCCCTAGAGCAGTCTGAGGTATTTTGTCGTGATGACATAGCGGTTGAAGTGAAAAGGGACTTGAGAAGCCGCATGTCTATTGTGTGGTCCCTGTGCTCTCATGGGATGTTGGCCCCCCTTACAAACTGCTGCCATTATTCAGGCCATCTTGTGGCTTCCATTTAGAGGTTCTCCTTTAGGAGAGATTTTTTCCAAAGCTAAATTAACAGCTATGAAGGGTACCGAGTAAGTCTGTGATTTCCTTTTTCCAGTTTTGACTGCTGTAAGCATTTCAGTCTGTTGCCCACTAGTTCAGATCAGCATGTTGGTTTTAACTTTATCTCCAAATGTAATGCTTTCACATATTATAACAAATGTGTTTGTAGATTTGAGGGCAGCAGGGTTTTCTTAAACAGGGAATATGTAAGTTCTGTAAATATTTTAATATCCCCATTTAATTTGGATTCTTTTTCATATGTCCTCTGGGTGTATGCCAGTTTCTGATGATGGGTGATCCGGCTTGAAGGTCAGGTGACTTGAAGTGCAGGTGGCTAACGTGTGCATGTGGTAAAATTGAGCCAGAGATGTTAATCTTCTCACTACCTGCCAGAAGCTGGAAGAAACATCCACTGTAGAGAAGAGTTTTAAGTATCTTCTCCAAGCATGTTCTAAGTGGCCACCTCCCAGGGAAAATGTTGAGGCCTTTGCCTCTTTGTTTCTTGGAGATTTAAAGAGTGTTGACTCTCTGACTGCACCTAGACTGGTGAGACACGGGGCTGTCACCTTTGGGGCCATTCAAGAAGTGTATTAGGGTCAGGGAAACTTTTGCAAATCCCTTGAGATGCATGCAAATATCAAGGTAGCAAGAATACAGTGAAAAGAACATGAGCTTTGCAGTGAGGCAGATGAGAGCTTCATGCGGGCCCTACCACTTCCTGGATGTATAACTTTCGGTTGATTACTTAATTGCCATGATCCTAAGCTTCTTCTTTTGTAAAAATGAGAATAACAATAAGTACCACACAGATTTGTTGTGAGGATTAACTAAGAATATATACGTGAAGGCTTCTAGGATATAGTAGACTTTCTAGAAATATTAGTTTTACTTTCCCTCTGTCTTAACCACCTTCTTGCTCTATCCTTACATGGCCAGTAGGAAGAGAAGAAAGCTCTCTTGTGTCTCTTCTGGTAAGGACACTAATCCCATCATGAGGGCTCTACCCTCATGACCTAATTACCTCCCAAAGGCCCCATCTTCAAATACCATCACACTGGGAATTAGGGTTTCAATATGTGAATTTTGGGGGGACACAAGCATGTAATTCATAACACCTTCCCTTTCTCCCTTTTGCATATCTGATTGGAAAATCTATATGCTATAATTTGTTTTAATTATGTTTTTCCCACCATAAAATACTATCAAAGTCTTCTCAAAACTTGAGTAGACATTTGGATTTTGTTGCATCTTTTCATGATTTGCTTATAACACATGTATGATTCCATCTGTCATTTGACTTTCTCAACCTGTGTGAAATTCAGAGTAAGAGTTCACTGACAGGAAGTAATTCAGCGTGATGTTGGCATTTGCCTATCAAAGCCTGGTCAGCAGTTAATGGCCCTAGATTGAGGAAGACAGGCTGATCCATGACTATGTCAGGGTCTGGCCTTGCCCACAGGGACTGGCTGATTTGTCACCTAACACTAATAGTTGTCATACATAAACCCCCAAATCTCAATGACTGAATGAATACAAATTTATTTCTTGCTCTCATCAAATTTAATTAGATGTTTTTAATTGGTGGGAGGCTCTTCTCCAAGCAGAAATTCCTTCCACTTGTAGCTTAACCATTTTCAACAAACGACTTCCAAGGTCACTTTGGAAGAAAAAAGAATATGAAGAATTGCAAATGGGAGGTTTGTAGGGGCCAAGCCTGGAAGTGTCTCAGATCAGTACCATCCATATTCCATTGGCTTGGACTTAACATGGCCGTACTGAACGTAAGGACAACTAAAAAATGTGACATACTATTGTCCAAGAAGAAGAGGAAACAGGCTCTGTGATCAGCCAGCCATCTCTGACAGGTGTATTTGTTGGTTTAGCCTCATCCTTCTGGACTTGTATTTCTTTCCTCGATTGACCCTTGTTCCAACTTATGACATTAGTGATTTTGATTCTAGTTTGGTTAACAACTTACTTAAGGGATTTTGACTTACTTAACTTGCCCTCATCTTATATCCTTCTGACTCATTCTTGACCCTGCCCTCTGGCCACTTTTCATTCAGAGAAGATTAGAATTGTTTCAGAGTTAAAGAGAATTTTAGAGATCATTGAGTTCAACAGTCATTTTTATACTAGAGGTGTTTATTTCCAAAGACCATTGGTAAGTTTACTGAGTACATAGAAACAAAATATGAACATATCAGAATCTGCGTTTCTGAAGCTTTCTTCTTTATAATGCTTGGGCATTTTGAAAGAGGGAAAGGTTGGTAGGAAGGAAGGAGCTTCCTGCTGTGATGGAAAGTGTTCATGGGTTTCAGCCCTAGCTTCGACTCTCATTAGCCGTGTGAAAATTTCCGCATTTTAAAATGGGCTTAATAGAATACAGAGAAGAAATATTGGAAACCTGTACAACCAAGGAGTAACAATGTTATGTCTGGTGGTAAGACTATGAATGAGTTTTTGTTTGGTTTGGTTCTGTTTTGGTTTTTTACTGTTTTTTTTTTTTTCTCCAAATTTTATGCACTGGGAATGCATTCCTTTTCTATTTACTGCCCCCCTCCAAGCTCAATATCTCTTCAAATGTAAAAATCATGAACAAAAAAGATGGAGATAATTTCCAGCTCCAACTACTTCACAGAGTTATGAGAATCCCATGAAACAAGATTTACATCTTGTTTCCAGTTTTGACTGCTGTAAGCATTTGCTGTAAGTGTGCTCTTACGAGCACACTTTGAAAAATGAAGACTAACTATATAATAAGGTATTTCTGGCAGGTTATTGCTGGCACATTAGACTTAGCCTTAAAAATTCAGAGTTTCTGCGCAGGGTAAATGGAACACATGCAGACATCTTGAATCTCTTCAATTCACCATTTCGGTTTATTGCTCCTCCAAGAGGAAGAAATTCTGTAGGCCCAACATGAATATATGTTTCTCACAAAGACAAAAACTAAAAATTATTTGCTGCTTGTACAGACTGACAGTAAATTAATCAGTATTAAAATCATCATTTTAATGTCCACAGGGAAAAAATTATCTTAGCAAGGAATTACACCATTGTTCTTGAATAAAATGTGGAGGTAGATGAGGATTGCCTGCTAATCTGGAAATCCTGCCTTTGATATGTTATGCTGACCACATAGAAATGTGGCGAACCTCTTTGTTAAAGGTGACTGTCACTTGGAGGCGCTTTAGTTCAGTTATCTGGCTTCCCACAACCTTTGTGATTATAGGCCACCAGCTAAAGACTATTTAAATCACATTGATCCTTCAATGGTTTTTCTGTTTGTAAAAGTCAAACATACTCATAAAATTCGGACCCTTAGGAATTATATTATGGAGAAAAAGAAAAAGTCCCCCATTATCTTAGACTTAACTGCTGATAGCAGGTTTGTATATAGTCCTTCACATTTCTTCAATGCATATATGAATGTATTTACTATGCATTTTCTGAACAAAAATGTGTTTCTCTCTTGCATACTGTTTTGCACTTTTTTTTTCTTGTATTACATCATTACATCTTGGACATATTTCATAGGAGGATTTTTGATAACCAGTTTCCTTACTTTTCTCATATTCTTTCGAGCCCTTTAGACCCTGATTTGGATGGTAAATACCTTACAAAGTGAAAAACAAGAGAGCTGGAGGGTGATTAAAAAAAAAAAAAACCAAAGAAAAGCAACCTTTTTTAAAGCAAGAGCTTTTTCAGTTTGGCCATGGCCCTACAGTCATATTGGCCAAACTATTACTTGTGATTGTTGTATTGGTAGTGTGAGTCTTGAATTAATGACTTCAGAAAAGTAACTCCCCCCACCCACCCCACCCCCGTCCTGGCATTCTTTCCAGCACGGGGCTTGTGAAAACTAATCAAATTTAAGGGTGATGTTGATCTGCCCTGGAAAGACAGAATGAGTTATCCACTGAGAAATACATCTGATCCAGCCACTCTCCTATTTAAAAACATCTCTCGACTTCTCTACAGGATAGAATCCAGATTTATTAGCTTGATATGTCAGATTTTCTTGGCCTGTCTCTCCAGTCTCAACTCCCAGCATCCCATTCCATGTACGCATGCTTCACACACTGCATTTCTTGCTGTCTCTCACCTTTGTGTCTTTGCATTGACTTACCCTCTGCTAGGATGCATTTTGCTAGCTTCTTTGCTTGGTGCTCATCAGTTCTTTGCTGAGGCTTTGCTAGACTTCCTAGGCAGAGTAAGCAACTCCTCTCTCTTCTCCACTTCTATTATGGTGGTTCTGATGCTAGAGTATAACTTACCTTATCTGTCTGAATTCATACCTGGACTGTGAGCCTTCAGAATTTAGGAACCATATTTTATTCATTCTTTATCTCCAGAGATACTCAGTAAGTGCTTGAGTGAATTAGTGACAACTATCATTTCCTCAGTCCATCTAGTGCTGATTTCTTTATGGGAAGGGTGGTTGTTTTATTTTAAGACTGTGAAACCAAGTATATTTGTTTACTACCTCGCCACTAGCCTCAAAAGTTAAGAGATATAACCTAAAATAGTGTTGGTTTCCTCAGTGGCAATTATGGATCCATGAAGAAAAACAAATTTCATCCATTTATCTACCCATTTGATAAAGTTTTACTAGAAGCTATAAATCTTAAGACTTGAGGTATTAGCAAAGAGATATGGTTAGGTTCAAACTGCCTTTTCTTTATTATTTATTCCGTGTAGTAAAAAGCAGCTGACCCTTCCCTTAAATTCCTAAATCTAGGTTTAGATTGCTTAAGTAATGGAAATGGATGTTTAATTTCAAAATTACTTTTTCCACTAAGAGTTGCTGACATATTAAAGGAGATGGTATTTATGTATTTTTTTAAGCTAAATATCAGAAAACTTGCTCAGAGTAATTTGATTTAACAAAAGGGTTTAGTAGTCTTCCTTGAAAAATGATCCTGAAATCAATTCCTTTAATTTACATTAGGCTCTCCAAGGAAATAAACACACTTCCCTATTTAAAATGAGGCTGGCCCAGGTACCTTTTCTGTGCTAGAAAAATCCAGGCTGAAACAATACTTTGTATTGATTCAGATTATAAACTCTTCTTTGAAAAGTATATATAGAAATAGGTAAATAATAGCACCAAACAGGCATGTTTTTTCTACTGTCCTTATGGACCGAGATGACTTTCTCCCTTCTTGGCCTGTCTTAGTTTTTATTATACGACTGCCCTTCTTCCATTAATTAATTAAGCAACCAGTTAGCTCATTCATTCACATTGTCATTGTTGATGCCTATTTTATGTTCAAGGTACTCTGTACTCTGGGGACACAAAGATGACAAGTTCAGATTAAAATTTTATCTCACCTCTCTATTCTTAAAAAATTAATTTTTACTCCCTGTGGCTAATTGGCTCAATTTAGCCAGTGTCCATTTAGGATCTATTCTATGCTCAGTATTGTTCAAGATCATAATCCATAACCTTTCTAGAAGCTAGCAATTTATCCCATTAATTTAAATGATGACTAATGAATTTTAAGTTCTTTGTGTTAATGTCATAGATTTCTTTAAAAAAATTTATTTGTTGAAGTATAGTTGATTTACAATGTTGTGTTAGTTTCAGGTATATATATATATATATATACACACACACATATATATATATTCCTTTTCACATTCTTCTCCCATATAGGTTATTACAGAATTTTGAGTAGAGTTCCCTGTGCTATATACAGTAGGTCCTTGTTGTTTATCTATTTTATATATAGTAGTGTGTATATGTTACTCCCTAATTTATCTCCCACACCCACCTTTCCCCTTTGGTAACCATAAGTTTGTTTTCTATGTCTAGGAGTCTGTTTCTGTTTTGTAAATAAGTTTGTATCATGTATTTTATTAGTAATAATGATTGGAAGATTCATACAAACTCTTCTATCCTGGGAAATATGTATCTCCTTAGTTCTCAATATTAATTGTCCAGATGCTTTTAGTTAATGCTATATTACTGCAGCCTTTTTGAAATATACAAAAAGAATGTATCTGTGTTAGATAAATGTTATTGTTCATCTTTAGAGGGATTGAGTGATTTGTTGGCAGAGTTGGGAACAGAAATGCAATTGCTTAAATCTTAAATTGTGTTAAGATGTGAACTGGTTATGATAAACAGACAAAAATTAATCATATGTGCCTTGATTATGGTTTTATAGAGGCCATAGATCTGCTTTATGGAAACTTGAGTTTCTGTGTAACAGAGTTTGAAGTTATTACGTGATCAGGCCACTTAATAGGACAACCCAATAAAAGGTAATTTGATCCTATGATAAGAAACTAAGAACTAAGTGGCATGACTACTTACCAGTTGAAATGAGAAAAGTCAGGCTCTCCTTTAGTTTTCATCATCTGTTATGGGCAGGGGGAAAATAGTTCTTAGAATCAGGTCTTGACCTATCTAAGACTGAGGGGACACCAGCAGCTTCTCAGAGTATACTTTCTGGGGAATGAGATAATGCAAGATCCTTTCTTCCTTGTCTTATGTGGTCTCTCTTTTGAGAGCCCAGGTCTTACTCAAGCATAGATTCTCATACTCAGAGAAAACTCAGATTGCTTTGGTCTTAACCTATAAATCAAGAGGTAAAGCCTTTTCCAGCTCTCCTTAAGAGTTCTGCCCTCAGTAAAGGGTGGAGAAAGAGTTTATGTCATTAATCACTCAGGAATTGTTTACCACGTTAATCTAGAGGGCACTTGCCCATGGCGGGCAGTAAAGTTACCTTGGTTGTTTAAGAATAACATGAGTGGTTTACTCAGACTGTTCGCAAATGTTTGGACATTATTCAAGGGCTGTCCTAGACTGACCAATTACCCTTATTTTTCACTGCTCTTCTCAGATTCACCTTTACACCGTCCAATCACATTGAGAGGAGCAGGGGTTCCTGAAATTGCAACATTACTGACTTTCCAGCCATGTGACATAGCTTTTCAGACACCGAGTTAAATTTCAACCCAGACATCTCTCTTCAATTCAGGTCACCTACAGGCCAGACAAAAACCAAGGTCATGTGTTGAACCAATATAAGGAGTTTTGTTGGTTGCAATAACCATAATGTTATTCACTGTTTGAAATACTATACCGTGGTTAATCATAAGTTGCAGCTGTTGTGTCCTTTTATTTATGAGCCCTGAACCAAGAGGACACAGCAAGGGCCACTGTTTGAAAGGAGCCTTTCATGAGCTCTTCCTTTTGGATGCTCCGTCATCTTTCATTGTGAAAAGAAGAGGACTTTGTGTTGACTTGCAAAAGTTATTGAATATTGTATATTTTTCCTCTTGGAAAAAAGACTTTGCTGTTCTGAATTTAAATGATCATATTATAAACTTTATGTTTCAGTTAATGACCAATAGAACACTAAGCCAGTGCTCTCCAGACTGTTCCTTTCAATTGGTCCCAAACTTGATTCGTTCTTAAATGTCAGCCACCAAAATTATATATTGGTTCTCTGAAAGCAGATTTTTCTATCCAGAATTCAGGTGGTCTGTTTTTAACCATATATTTCAGCTGATGTTAATGTAAACAGACCAGATCTCTCCAGGCAGCTCTTCTTAATTGCCTCCCCAACCTAATGGTTGAGAACTTAGATGTCAGTCTCTCCCTCTCTCTCTTGCTCTCTCTTTTAAACTTTTATATCCTACCTCATTTTATGAGAATTCATCTTGTGAGTTTCCCTTGTTAAGAGGCAGTCAGGGCTTCCCTGGTGGTGCAGTGGTTGAGAGTCCGCCTGCCGATGTAGGGGACACGGGTTCGTGCCCCGGTCCGGGAAGATCCCACATGCCGCGGAGGGGCTGGGCCCATGAGCCATGGCCATTGAGCCTGCGCGTCCGGAGCCTGTGCTCCGCAACGGGAGAGGCCACAACAGTGAGAGGCCCGCGTACCGCAAAAAAAAAAAAGAGGCGGTCATATCCAGGAATTTGGATAGGATCATTTTATGAATGAATTTTGGAATCGATCATTTATGTGAATGGATTTTTTAAATCTAAGAATTAAATAATAAGTTATGTTTTCAGATTTGTTGATTTGTCAGCTTCATCCTAAATTGGATTTTTAATACTAAGGCTGGTGTAAATGCTTTTTCTTCGAGGTACTCAAAATGTTTCTAAACTTTAAAGTCACATTTATTTTTTACTGGTAGCTTCTTGTGGATTTCATTCATGTGAGCTTGCACTCTTCAGTTGATGCTCCCTTGTGAGCCCTCTGCTCCACCCATATTGGTTTCATGTGGTTCCCTGAGTACAGCGTACATTTACATACCTGTGTGGCTTGGATTATGCTGTTACTGTTAATGACTAGGGTTCTGGGCCTCCTTAATCGATAGAAATTGATAAGAGGCCAGACAAGAAACTCAGGCAAAGCTTTATTGGGGCTCCTGCTGCAGCAGGAGGGAGTGAGAACAAATAACAGGTTCCCTTGCTCACTCGTTCCCTGATGGGGGGCGAGCTGGTTCCTTATATGGGGTGAGGGTAGGGGCAGGTCCAGGGGTCGGGCCGGAGGCATGGTTTAGGTGGTCTGCCCCTCCCTCTGGTGGTGGTGTGTGCAGGGGGCATGCGCAGTACCCTGCTTTTGCTCCCAGCTCTTCAGAAGTGGCAGTTGGGTTTTTGGTCTTTTTGTATCTTGTCCGTAATTTGCCCCAACTGCCCATGTATGCAGTTAATTTTAGTCCCTTATAGTTTCTTTGTATTTTGTTGCTTGAGGAGACATTTGTCCGGGTGCAAGTACTGCAGCAAAGGGTCCCAGGTCCATGTCCCAGTCTGTTTCATTACTGCCAACTGGTGTTCTCTTATCTTCTACAATACTTGGCATCCTTCAAGAAGGCTCAAATACTCCTTCCATCACTAAATTCTGCCCTCTGCTTTCCACTTGGACTTAAATGCCGCTCGTTGTACCATTTTATCTGACCTGTAATTGAAGCACTTATTTCACTCTACCTTGTGTTTTAATCAGTTTTGTACACATTTTCCTCCTCTAGGAGAGGCAAACTTCTTGAGGACCAGGACTCTATCTTCAGGCAGCATCCAACTTGGCTTGGCACCAAGTTGTGTGCATCTCTTGTTTTCTCATCAACATATGGAAACAGTGATACTTTGATTTCTCAGAACTGCTCTGAGGAAGGGCTAAGAGACAGAGAGTAAAACTCTCGATCAGATTCAAAATTCCCTTTACAATAGTATTGTTCTTAAAAGGAATACTTCAAGTTTTCAGTGACAGAGTATGACATAACAGATATACATTTTTCTAAGATACCTAAAAATCAAGATGGATAGTTGGACAGAACAGGAGGTGATATCTGCCTCCAGTTTGTTTTAACCAAATCAGGTTGAGGCAAAGGTGCTGAGGAATGAGCTTTTCTAACTGAACATGTTTGTTTAGGCCTCCTTCAAGCCTCTTAACTCTGGGCTTCCTCTCTGCTTGTACCTACATTTTCAGTGCGCTTTTTGTGTGGGATAGCATGTTAGCTATAAGAGATAATAGGAATTGTATTCATTGCACCAACAACAATCTGTCTTAGTGTGATCACTCGCACTGGACAAATTACTACAGGAACTTGGGGGAAAGAGTGTGGGACATTAAAACAAACAAACACGCCAAGAGGGCTGTCTGGGACCTAAGGAACCAAGTTACTGGATTTGTGTAAAGAATTAAGCTTATGAGCTACACTTTCCACCTTTGCAGCACAGATAAAAATCTTTACTTGAGGGACATTTCAACAGCACAGCTGCATGTGTAACTTACAAAGGAAAATGTATTTCACTTTGGAAAGAGCAATTGCTATTTTGTAATGGAAGACTGGGAGATAAAACTTGCATGCAAGACCAGCACAGCTACATGAAGGGAGCAGGGTCTAGTGTAACAACCTCTAAGTCAGGAGATCTCCATTTTAATCTTACTGGTAGTCCGGTCAAGAAACGTCGTGTCTACTATGTTCGGGACTGCTAAGCATCATGGACAGTATACTAAAAATAGAAGACACCATGTCTGCCCCTGACGGAGAGGAAATTTAATAAGCAGCCCATATGTACCCAGATCAACAAAGTATGGTGTTAGTTAGGCAGGGTGTCATCAAGGTGCCACATGGCTAACTACAAACCAGAAGGCAAGGGGTGGATTGCTGTAGATTCTGCTGCTAGTGGGCTTTAGATTTCTTGGACATTCTTCATGACTCATTTACTTTCTTTTAAACTGAGGATTACACCTGCTCTCTACCAAGTATATGGGAGTAATCAAGGTAACGTTGAGGCTGTGAATTTAGAACTTTGGGTCTCTTGCACACTGGCAAACAGAGTGAGAAGGAGGTATGACGGTGTGGTATGACAGTGTGGTAGAAGAGGACTCTTGAAGATTGTTTAGTGCTCTGCAGTTAAAAGAGTAAGAGTGCTTTTTGTATGATTACAGTTAAAGAGATTTTTCTTTTAGTTTTGGAAAATGTGACTTTTCATTAATAAGTGGCAACTTATTAGAAAGATCTATCAAGTTGATTTGCTCTTCCTTGACTTTAAGAAACACAGGACATTTCATTTTCCTATAAGACTATTTTTTCATTTTTATTTTACTCCATTCATTAACTCATTCAGCGTATAATTACTGAGCATATACTACTTGTCAGGAATATAAAGCTGAAGAAGAAATGGGCCTTGTCACTAAAAAGCTCATCAGAGACTGAAGAAACCGAGGGTGAGCAGGGGAGTTTTTACTGTTTTGAGTAGTTAGGATAGACTTTTTTCTATAGGTAAGTATGAAGAAAACAGGGAATTTTAGCTAGGTTTACTGTGCCGTCTTCACTTACTCATTTTTCCCTTCACTCATTTGTTCATTTTTTCAAGTTAATAGATACTAGAAACCTGAGTCACTCTTGACATCTACATTTCATTTGCCCTTGAAATACAAATGATCCCCAAGTGCTTTTTGATGTCTATCTCCAGGATATGTGTTAAATCTGTCCACTTCTCAACTTATTTACCCTCCTGACTGCTCCATTCACATCCTAACTGGTCTCCCAGTTTTTGCCCTTAATTTCCTCTCATTAGAGGCTTTCAACATTTTTTGACTGTGACTCACAAGAAAAAATACATTCATGATGCTCCCAGTACACATATGTCTGTGTGCTGTGTTTTTATAAGTAACTCTGAAACAAAAGAGTCATAAAATAATACTTAATCTATACTCTGTATGACACAGTTTGATATATTTTTAAAAAAATTTTTTTTCTTTTTTTCATGCTGGGCATGATCAACCAGATTCACTTCATGATCCACTAATGGGTTGAAATACACTGTTCTGATCCTTTTCAACACAGTAGGCAGCGTGATGGTCTTATACCATTTCCCTGCTTAAAATCTTTAAATCTTTCATTGGCTTCCTGTTGCATTTAGGATGAAATGTGGAGATAAAAGTGTGGTCCACGCGGTCCTGCATGATCCCACCTCCGCTTCCCTATCTCTCAGCACATTTACACGTGTTCTTTCCTCTCCCTGGAGTAGTCTTCCTTCCCCTGGTCTTTACCCGGCCGCTCCTCTCATCCTCCTCCAGGACTCTGTGTAAAGATCACTCCCTTATGAAAATTAGATTTCCTCTTATAATCCTTCATCTTCTTCTTTACTTTTTATTCATTATATTTGTTATAGTTTTATGATTATGTGTTCCTTTGTATGGCTTTTTGTTTAATATTGATGGCTCCTCCTAGATTGTAAATTCCATGAAAGCTAAGGCCAGGCCTGTTTTGTTTATTGCTCCATCCACAGCACCTCGGACAGTCCCAGCATGGTTAGCAAATATTTTTGAGCACCTACTTTGTGTCAGGCTCTGTACTTGGCCCTAGGAGTGCAAAGGTGAATAAGTCATAGACCCTGCCCTCAAGATTTGGCTTTTTTTGGCATGTGGTGTGTCTGAAGACAAGCTATCTAGAAGGCAAAAGAGGTTAAAAAAAAATTAGGAAGGGTATTAGAATGCTTGAATTCCTACAGATAATGGTTTCTTTAGTTTAAGAGTAACTGGAGCAAGGTTTTCCATATTTACTCGTAATACAAACTCAATAAACTATAGTGGTATTGTGGAATGACAAGCAAATGATATGTGCCTTTTCTTTGGAATGTTATTTATGTCTCATTATGTAGTTCTTAGGCTCAGAATCTCTTTTTTTTAAAAAAAAAATTATTTATTTATTTATTTAGGCTGCACCAGGTCTTAGTTGTGGCACGCGGGATCTTTGTTGGGGCATGCAGGCTCTTAGTTGAGGCATGCGGACTTCTTTTGAGGCATGCGTGCGGGATCTGGTTCCCGACCAGGGATTGAACTCAGGCCTCCTGCATTGGGAGCACGGAGGCTTACACACTGGACCACCAGGGAAGTCCCTAGGCTCAGAATCTTAAAGTCTGAAAGACTCTAACAAGGCATTGAGACCAGTCTCCCATTGAATGCTGGAACACTCAATTATAACATCCCTGACAGGTGCTCATTAGACCTTGAACCCTTTCAATGGTGGAGAAGTAACTCTTACACAAAACAGCCTATTCCATTTTGGAACAGTTTGAATTGTTAGAAAATGTTTTATTATTGTGAGTTATTTTTCTGGCCATTTGTCTGCCCTTTGGAGTCATGGAGATAAGTTTGCTCCTTCTTCACAAAACAACTCTCCAGCTATTTGCAGATAGCTCACCTGCCTATGATGTTCTTTTTTCCCAGGTGAAACAGTTTTGGTTTCTCCAATTATTCCTCATGTGACAGGATTTCCATACCCTTTCTCTTCCTGTGACACTCCTCATATGTTCTAGGTTTTTCCATGTATGCTTTAAAACACAGCACCCAGAATGGAGACAGCACTCCAGCTGTGTCTGGACCAGTGCAGGGAGACTATTTTTTTTCTTACTCTGAACACTATACTTCTGCTAATCTGGCCTTAAATTGCATTGGATTTTTCGGCAGCCAAGTCACGCTGTTGGCTCACATAATGTTCACAGTCAACTAAAACCCCCTAGATCTTTTTCACATGAACTCTCGTTCCGCCTGGTCACTCTCCCATCCTGACCTTAAGCATGTAATAGTTTTCTTTCTTGTATCCATGTAATAGGTTTTTACGTTTATTCCCATTCAGTCTCATCTTACTAACTTCAGACCAACATTCCCTTCAGTCGCTTGTGGAGTCTACAGGCTTGGCAAAAGAAAAAAAAACTCCAGCTCCAGTGAATACCACAAACAGTTATTTGCTTTAGGTTCAGGAAATGAAAAGTTGTGCTGGTTTTAAGTTTCTCCATTTGCCTTCCTCGTCCCTCCCCCATTCCATCCCCCCGCCTTCAGTGTTTTGGTCTGAGGCCCAGTGCAGGATGTCTGCCACTTAGACTCTCTTTAGGGAGGGCCCAGCTCTCATCCTCCACACACTGCCGTGCAGGGGTAGCCGGGGTCTGTCTTGGCTCAGCCGAGGGAACATCCCTTAGCCTTGCCGAGAGAACCTTTGCTGCCTAGGGATGTGAAACATGCCGCCCACTTGCTCTGTGCCATCGTGCAACAGACTGGCTCATTGTCTCTCCCAGAGGGACACAGAGCAACTCCCCTTCCCCCACCATCCCCTTTGTCCCCACAGTCCCGCTCTGGAAAATATCTGAAGGCCACAGAAGTGGGAGTACCCTTTGATGTTTCTATTGGCTGGCTCCTTTTCCTTTTTCTTTTTTTTTCAATAATCATAGTAGTAGAAAACGTGGAGAATTAACCGCATAACAGCAGCAGCAGAATTCATTAAAAAAGCTGAGATGAATTCTGCTCAGATTTCAGGCTCTCAGACAGGAGTCACAAAGGAGTAATCGTCTTCTAGTTGTTTTTAATCATTTCTTTTGTGGCACCTTCCTTGTCCATGAAACCAATCTCAGTGTCCAGCATGAGGGAGCCTGAGAACACAGGCCGTCAGAATGGAGGCTTTGATTTGGGGATTACTACAGCGATATTAACTACTTCCTTCTAACTCCCTTTGATGGAACTTGTCTGTCTTGGAGAGGGCAATGGACAGTGCTATGTCATTGTTTTTATTTCAAATGTTACCCATTAACTTTTTGTTTTAAAACTGTAAATAATGTGCATAAAGCTTTACTACAGAAAATTCTTAACTTGACAAAAAAAAGGCTGAGGAACCAAATTTTGCAAGTGTGTTTTCTAGCTTAATCCTCAGAGGCCCTTCCTTTTATCAGCCTCAAAGGCAGCTCTGGTGATGGTTTTGCCCATGACTTAGTTAATATATGCTTAAAATTTTACTTGAAGGAACTTGTAAAATAAAACATTGATTTTCTCTATAAATGCATAAAGGCAGTAGTAGCTGGATTTCCAGAAGCTATGGTAGGATTAAAATTTTACTCCAAAGTAGTCCTGACTGCTTTGCTTAAATATTGGATCTTCACTGCTATTCTATTTACTCACAAATCTGTTTTTAAAATGCAATCATAAAAAAATGCAATCATATTAGGAAGTTTCATATTGAAACTATTTAAGAGAAAAATCTTTTCTCAAGCACTTTCATACACTTCAGAAGTTCCTATTAATATATAATGTATTGATCTTATAAATATAAATCATTTGCATCTATTTATTAAAGCAGTTTCTATAAAGTCCCCTCTCAGACCTTTCAGTGCAGTTCTAGAAAAACAGATCTACCTGAAAGCAATGAAAAGGACAGTTCTTGAATCTTAGTGATAGTTTTGGAAAGAGAATTCATTAACCTGAAGTACTCATGCAGGTAATTAATTTAAAAGCCATTTGGTTTTAACTTTAAGCTAACCCAGTCAGCATGTGCTTTCATCAGACATTTAGGGCCTAACAGGGGCGGATTTAGTATCACAGAAAATTTCCCAGGGAACGCTCTTCTCGGGGCTCATCTTAGGGCACAGAGTCAGACTCAGAGACTCTGAACCAGACTGTTGGCAATTAAATTACCTTTTCATGTCATGTTTCTCCTACCTGCCAAGTGGAGATGCAGGTACTTGTTATCTGCTTGTCAACGAGAGAAAATGTACCCCATCTTTTTTGTGTCAGTGGTTAGCAGGAAGGAGTGATAACTGTGGTCTGCAGTATTTATAGGGAAGGCCCTATGGAAGACGGGAGACTTGAGCGAGGATTGGGAGAATAAATAGGACGTTAGTTATTCCAAAACCATTTTTTGAGGACTTTTGATACATGGACATTTAAGATTTGTTGCCTGTTTCTGGTTTGGATTGGCACAGAGGAGTCATGAAGGCAACAAGAGAAAGGGAGTAAAAGCATAGGAGCCAAAAAGCTCATAGTGTGTTTTGTATTAAGTAGTGGACGATATGATTCAATTTAAGTTGTAAAAAAACAGCCATTCATCCTAAGGAGGTCGTTAAGAAATGAGTACAAATATATTTATACAAATATTTTTATTTGTGCTATTTATAAGAATGAAAAATTGGGGAAAAAAGCCTCAGAGAACTGATTAAAGAAGATTATAAGTATAGAATGGAATGCTCTACAGATATTAAAATCATATTGTATAAAAATATTTATTCACGGATTTCCCTGGTGGTGCAGTGGATAAGAATCCGCCTGATAATGCAGGGACATGGGTTCGATCCCTGGTCCGGGAAGATCCCCATGCCACGGAGCAAGTAACTCCGTGCACCACAACTACTGAGCCTGCACTCTACAGCTCACGTGCCACAACTACTGAGCCTGCGTGCCGCAACTACTGAAGCTCATGTGCCTAGAGCCCATGCTCCGAAACAAGAGAAGCCACCGCAAGGAGAAGCCCACGCAGCACAATGAAGGGTAGCCCCCACTTGCCGTAACTAGAGAAAGCCTGTATGCAGCAACAAAAACCCAACACAGCCAAAAATAAAATTAAATCTTTAAAAATATATATTTATTCAAATGGGGAAATACTCATGGTATAGGGAGGAGTGGAAAATGTAGGTTATAAAATAGAATGTACATTATGATCCAGATTTTGTAAGGTGTTTATATTTATTACGTGGGAAAAAATCAGAGAAGATACACAACAAACTGTTAGCAGTAGTTATGTGTATGTTCTGAGACTGTGAGTTACTTTGACTTTCTTCTTTGGGCTCTTTGGTGTTTTCAACTCTCTTCTACCAACAAAATGCAATTAATTTTTTTTTAAGTTAGGCACTTATTTTTGATTGATTTATTCATTTATATGAGGCAATGTAGAGTCCACTGTGAAAATTTGAGTCGATGAGTGACACCATGAAAGTAATATTGTTGGGAGACAAATATGATAAATAAATGTTGGGATGCCCAAAAAGTTCGTTTGTGTTTTTTCATAAGATGTTACAGAAAAACTCAAATGAACTTTTTGGCCAACCCAGTATAAGATGTTTCAGGGTAGAGAGCCTAGGGTTGGAGTGACGAATCTGCAGATTGCAGCAATATATTATTGTAAAATGATAGATGTTTGAAATAAGGTAGTTGTAAGAATTCAAAAGAAGGGGTGGGAGGAGCTTCAAGATGGTGGAAGAGTAAGACGTGGAGATCACCTTCCTCCCCACAAATACATCTACATGTGGAACAACTCCTACAGAACACCTACTGAATGCTGGCAGAAGACCTCAGACCTCCCAAAAGGCAAGAAACTCCCCACGTACCTGGAAAGGGAAAAAGAAAAAACAGAGACAAAAGAATAGGGACGGGACCTGCACCAGTGGGAGGGAGCCGTGAAGGAGGAAAGGTTTCCACACACTAGGAAGCCCCTTCGCGGGCGGAGACGGCAGGTGGCGGGGGGGTTGCTTCCGAGACACAGAGGAGAGCGCAGTCACAGGGGTGCGGAGGGCAAAGCGGAGAGATTCCCGCACAGAGGATCGGTGCCGACCAGCACCCACCAGCCCGAGAGGCTTGTCTGCTCACCAGCCGGGGCGGGAGCTGAGGCTCAGGCTTCGGTGGGATCCCAGGGAGAGGACTGAGGTTGGCTGCGTGAACACAGCTTGAAGGGGGCTAGTGCGCCACAGCTAGCTGGGAGAGAGTCTGGGAAAAAGTCTGGAGCTGCCGAAGAGGCAAGAGACTTTTTCTTGCCTCTTTGTTTCCTGGTGCGCGAGGAGAGGGAATTCAGAGTGCCGCTTAAAGGAGCTCCAGAGACGGGCGCGAGCCGTGGCTAAAAGCACGGACCCCAGAGACGGGCATGAGACGCTAAGGCTGCTGCTGCTGCCACCAGGAAGCCTGTGTGCAAGCACAGGTCACTATCCACACCTCCCCTCCTGGGAGCCTGTGTAGCATGCCACTGCCAGGGTCCCGTGATCCAGGGACAACTTCCCCGGGAGAACGCACAGCGCGCCTCAGGCTGCTACAATGTCATGGTGGCCTCTGCCGCCGCAGGCGCTCGCCCCGCATCCCTACCTCTCCCTCCCCCCGGCCTGAGTGAGCCAGAGCCCCCGAATCAGCGGCTCCTTTAACCCTGTCCTGTCTGAACGAAGAACAGATGCCCTCAGGCGCCCTGCACGCAGAGGTGGGGCCAAATCCAAAGCGGAACCCCGGGAGCTGTGCGAACAAAGAAGAGAAAGAGAAATCTCTCCCAGCAGCCTCAAGAGCAGAGGATTAAATCTCCACAATCAACTTGATGTACCCTGCATCTGTGGAATACCTGAATAGACAATGAATCATCCCAAATTGAGGAGGTGGACTTTGGGAGCAACGATATATTTTTTTTCCCCCTTTTTCTCTTTTTGTGAGTGTGTATGTGTATGCTTCTGTGTGTGATTTTGTCTGTATACTTTGCTTTTACCACCTGTCCTAGGGTTCTGTCTGTCCGTTTTTGTTTTATTACTTAAATTTTTTTTTCTAAATAATTATTTTTAAATTATTTTATTTTATTTTATTTTATTTATCTTCCTCTTTCTTTTTTTTCTCCCTTTTATTCTGAGCCATGTGGAATACAGGCTCTTGGTGCTCCAGCCAGGCATCAGGGCTGTGCCACTGAGGTGGGAGAGCCAAGTTCAGGACACTGGTCCACAAGACCTCCCAGCTCCACATAATATCCAACAGCGAACATCTCCCAGAGATCTCCGTCTCAATGCCAAGACCCAGCTCCATTCAAGGAGCAGCAAGTTACAGTGAAGGACACCCTATTCCAAACAACTAGCAAGACATGAACACAACCCCATCCATTATCAAGAGGCTGCCTAAAATCATAACAAGGCCACAGACACCCCAAAACACACCACCAGACGTGGACCTGCCCACCAGAAAGACAAGATCCAGCCTCATCCACCAGAACACAGTCACTAGTCCCCTCCACCAGGAAGCCTACACAACCCACTGAGCCAACCTTAGCCACTGGGGACAGACACCAAAAACAACGGAAACTATGAACCTGCAGCCTGCGAAAAGGAGACCCCAAACACAGTAAGTTAAGCAAAATGAGAAGACAGAGAAACACACAGCAGATGAAGGAGCAAGGTAAAAACACACCAGACCTAACAAATGAAGAGGAAATAGGCAGTCTACCTGCAAAAGAATTCAGAGGAATGATAGTAAAGATGATCCAAAATCTTGGAAATAGAACAGAGAAAATACAAGAAACGTTTAACAAGGACCTAGAAGAACTAAAGAGCAAACAGACAGTGATGAACAACACAATAAATGAAATTTAACAATCTCTAGAAGGGATCAATAGCAGAATAACTGAGTCAGAAGAACAGATAAGTGACCTGGAATATAAAATAGTGGAAATAACTACTGCAGAGCAGAATAAAGAAAAAAGAATGAAAAGAATTGAGGACAGTCTCAGAGACCTCTGGGACAAATTAAACACATCAGCCTTCGAATTATAGGGGTCCCAGAAGAGGAAAAGAAAAAGAAAGGGACTGAGAAAATATTTGAAGAGATTATAGTTGAAAACTTCCCTAATACGGGAAAGGAAATAGTTAATCAAGTCCAGGAAGCACAGAGAGTCCCACACAGGATAAATCCCAGGAGAAACACGCCAAGACACATATTAATCAAACTATCAAAAATTAACTACAAAGAAAAAATATTAAAAGCAGCAAGGGAAAAACAACAAATAACACATAAAGAAATCCCCATAAGGTTAACAGCTGATCTTTCAGCAGAAACTCTGCAAGCCAGAAGGGAGTCGCAGGACATATTTAAAGTGATGAAGGAGAAAAATGTACAACCAAGATTACTCTACCCAGCAAGGATCTCATTCAGATTTAATGGAGAAATTAAAAGCCTTACAGGCAAGCAAAAGCTAAGAGAATTCAGCACCACCAAACCAGCTTTACAACAAATGCTAAAGGAACTTCTCTAGGCAGGGAACACAAGAGAAGGAAAAGACCTGCAATAATAAACGCAAAACAGTTAAGAAAATGGTAATAGGAACATACATATCGATAATTACCTTAAATGTAAAGGGAATAAATGCTCCACCAAAAGACATAGACTGGCTGAATAGATACAAAAACAAGACCCGTATATATGCTGTCTACAAGAGACCCACTTCAGACCTAGGAACACCTACAGACTGAAAGTGAGGGGATGGAAAAAGATGTTCCATGCAAATGGAAATCAAAAGAAAGCTGAAGTAGTAATCCTCATATCAGACAAAATAGACTTTAAAATAAAGACTATTATAAGAGGCAAAGAAGGACACTACATAATGATCAAGGGATCAATCCAATAAGATATAACAATTGTAAATATCTATGCACCCAACATAGGAGCACCTCAATACATAAGGCAAATGCTAACAGCCATAAAAAGGGAAATTGACAGTAACACGATCATAGTAGGGGACTTGAACACACCACTTTCACCAATGGACAGATCATTCAAAATGAAAATAAATAAGGAAACACAAGCTTTAAATGATACATTAAGCAAGATGGACTTAATTGCTATTTATAGGATATTCCATCCAAAAACAACAGAATACACATTCTTCTCAGGTACTCATGGAACATTCTCCAGGATAGATCATATCTTGGGTCACAAATCAAGCCTTGGTAAATTTAAGAAAATTGAAATCATATCAAGTATCTTTTCTGACCACAATGCTATGAGACAACATATCAATTACAGGAAAAAATCTGTAAGAAATACAAACACATGGAGGCTAAACAACACACTACTTAATAACCAAGAGATCACTGAAGAAATCAAAGAGGAAATCAAAAGATACGTAGAAACAAATGACAGTGGAAACACAACGACCCAAACCCTATGGGATGCAGCAAAAGCAGTTCTAAGAGGGAAGTTTATAGCAATACAGTCCTACCTTAAGAACCAAGAAACATCTCAAATAAACAACCTAACTTTACACCTAAAGCAATTAGAGAAAGAAGAACAAAAAAACCCCCAAAGTTAGCAGAAGGAAAGAAATCATAAAGATCAGATCAGAAATAAAAGAAAAAGAAATGAAGGAAACTGTAGCAGAGATCGATAAAACTAGAAGTTGGTTCTTTGAGAAGATAAACAAAATTGCTAAACCATTAGCCAGACTCATCAAGAAAAAAAGGGAGAAGACTCAAATCAATAGAATTAGATATGAAACAGGAGAAGTACCAACTGACATGTCAGAAGTACAAAGCATCCTAAGAGACTACTACAAGCAACTTTATGCCAATAAAATGGACAACCTGGAAGAAATGGACAAATTCTTAGAAAGGTATAACCTCCCAAGACTGAACCAGGAAGAAACAGAAAATATGAACAGACCAATCACAAGTAATGAAATTGAAACTGTGATTAAAAATCTTCCACCAAACAAAAGCCCAGGACCAGGTGGCTTCACAGGCGAATTTTATCAAACATTTAGAGAAGTGTTAACACCTATCCTTCTCAACCTCTTCCAAAATATAGCAGAGGGAGGAACACTCCCAAACTCATTCTACGAGGCCACCATCACTCTGCTACCAAAACCAGACAAAGATGTCACAAAGAAAGAAAACTACAGGCCAATATCACTGATGAACATAGATTCAAAAATCCTCAACAGGGCTTCCCTGGTGGCGCAGTGGTTGGGAGTCCGCCTGTTGATGCAGGGGGCGCGGGTTTGTGCCCCGGTGTGGGAGGATCCCGCGTGCCGCGGAGCGGCTGGGCCTGTGAGCCATGGCCGCGAAGCCTGCGTGTCCAGATCCTGTGCTCTGCAGCGGTAGAGTACAGTGAGGGGCACACGCAAAGAAAAAAAAAAAAAAAAAAAAAAAAAATCCTCAACAAAGTACTAGAAAACAGAATCCAGCAGCACATTAAAAGGATCATACACTATGATCAGGTGGAGTTTATCCCAGCAATGCAAGGATTCTTCAATATACGCAAGTCAATGAACGTGATACACCATATTAACAAATTGAAGGAGAAAAACCATATGATCATCTCAATAGATGCAGAGAAAGCTTTCAACAAAATTCAGCACCCATTTATGATAAAAACCCTCCAGAAAGTAGGCATAGAGGGAACTTTCCTCAACATAATAAAAGCCATATATGACAAACCCACAGCCAACATTGTCCTCAATGGTGAAAAACTGAAACGATTTCCACTAAGATCAGGAACAAGACAAGGTTGCCCACTCTCACTACTGTTATTCAACATAGTTTTGGAAGTTTGAGCCACAGCAATCAGAGAAGAAAAAGAAATAAAAGGAATCCAAATTGGAAAAGAAAAAGTAAAACGGTCACTGTTTGCAGACGACATGATACTATACATAGAGAATCCTAAAGATGCTACCAGAAAATTACTAGAGCTAATCAGTGAATGTGGTAAAGTAGCAGGATACAAAATTAATGCACAGAAATCTCTTGTGTTCCTATACACTAATGATGAAAAATCTGAAAGTGAAATTAAGAAAACACTCCCATTTACCATTGCAACAACAAGAATAAAATATCTAGGAATAAACCTACCTAAGGAGACAAAAGACCTGTATGCAGAAAATTATAAGGCCATGATGAAAGAAATTAAAGATGATACAAATAGATGGAGAGATATACCATGTTCTTAGATTGGAAGAACCAACAATGTGAAAATGACTCTACTACCCAAGCAATCTACAGATTCAATGCAATCCCTATCAAACTACCACTGGCATTTTTCACTGAACTAGAACAAAAAATTTCACAATTTGTATGGAAACACAAAAGACCCCGAATAGCCAAAGCAATCTTGAGTAGGAAAAATGGAGCTGGAGGAATCAGGTTGCTGGACTTCAGACTATACTACAAAGCTACTGTAGTCACGACAGGATGATACTGGCACAAAAACAGAAATATAGATCAATGGAACAGGATAGAAAGCCCAGAAATAAACCCACGCACATATGGTCACCTTATCTTTGATAAAGGAGTCAAGAATATACAGTGCAGAAAAGACAGCCTCTTCAGTAAGTCATGCTGGGGAAACTGGACAGCTACATGTAAAAGAATGAAATTAGAACACTCCGTAACACCATACACAAAAATAAACTCAAAATGGATTAAAGACCTAAATGTAAGGCCAGACACCATAAAACTCTTAGAGGAAAACATAGGCAGAACACTCTATGACATAAATCACAGCAAGATCCTTTTTGACCCACCTCCTAGAGTAATGGAAATAAAAACAAAAATAAACAAATGGGACCTAATGAAACATAAAAGCTTTTGCACAGCAAAGGAAACCATAAACAAGACCAAAAGGCAGCCCTCAGAATGGGAGAAAATATTTGCAAATGAAGCAACTGACCAAGGATTAATCCCCAAAACATACTAGCAGGTCATGCAGCTCAATATCAAAAAAACAAACACCCCAATCCAAAAATGGGCAGCAGACCTAAATAGACATTTTTTTCCAAAGAAGATATACAGATTGCCAACAAACACATGAAAGAATGCTCAACATCATTAATCATTAGAGCAAATCAAAACTACAATGAGGTATCACCTCACACCAGTCAGAATGGCCATCATCAAAAAATCTACAAACAGTAAATGCTGGAGAGGGTGTGGAGAAAAGGGAACAGTCTTGAACTGTTGGCAGGAATGTAAATTGATGCAGCCACTATGGAGAACAGTATGGAGGTTCCTTAAAAAACTACAAATAGAACTACCATACGACCCAGCAATCCCACTACTGGGCATATACCCTGAGAAAACCATAATTCAAAGAGAGTCATGTACCAAAATGTTCATTGCAGCTCTATTTACGATAGGCAGGACATGGAAGCAACCTAAGTGTCCATCAACAGATGAATGGATAAAGAAGATGTGGCACATATATACAATGGAATATTACTCAGCCATAAAAAGGAATGAAACTGGATCATTTGTAGAGACGTGGATGGACCTAGAGACTGTCATACAGAGTGAAGAAAGTCAGAAAGAGAAAAACAAATACCATATGCTAACACATATATATGGAATCTAAAAAAAAAGAAAAAAAAATCAGAAAAAACTAGGGATAAGATGGGAATAAAGATGCACACCTAGTAGAGAATGGACTTGAGGGTATGGGGAGGGGGAAGTGTAAGCTGGGACAAAGTGAGAGAGTGGAATGGACATATATACACTACCAAATGTAAAATAGATAGCTAGTGGGAAGCAGCCGCATAGCACAGGGAGATCAGCTCCGTGCTTTGTGACCACCTAGAGGGGTGGGATAGGGAGGGTGGGGGGAGGGAAGGAGACGCAAGGGGGAAGAGATATGGGGACATATGTATATGTATAAGTGATTCACTTTGTTATAAAGCAGAAAGTAACACACCATTGTAAAGCAATTATACTCCAATAAAGATGTTAAAAAAAAGGGGGGGATGGATGTGAAACATTATTAAGAGTGAATAGGCAGTATATGGTGACATGGCTCTGAGAGGTGGGAGGAGAGAAGAGTATGAGGAAAAATGCAATATTTTAAGCTTGCTTGGGGGAATAAAGTCAACAGAAGACAGAGATCACTCTCTTCGAAGTAGGGATAAATGGTTTTCAGTCCAGGTTGGTTGATTGGTTGCTTTTTGTGTTTTTTTTAAATTGATTAATTAATTAATCTATTTTTGTCTGTGTTGGGTCTTTGTTGCTGCGTGCGGGCTTTCTCTAGTTGAGGCGAGTGGGGGCCCCTCTTCGATGCAGTGCGCTGGCTTCTCATTGCAGTGGCCTCTCCCGTTGAGGAGTACAGGCTCCAGGTGGGTGGGCTTCAGTAGTTGTGGCACTCAGGCTCAGCAGTTGTGGCCCACAGGCTCCAGAATGCAGGCTCAGCAGTTGTGGCTCGCAGGCCCAGCTGTTCCGCAGCATGTGGGATCTTCCCAGACCAGGGCTCGAACCCATGTCCCCTGCATTGGCAGGTGGACCCTTAACCACTGTGCCACCAGGGAAGTCCCGTGTTTTGGTTTTTTACTTTTTACTTGGAATTGCAGAAAAGTTGCAAAATAAAAATAGTATACTCAAATCCGCCTGCCGATGCAGGGGATACGGGTTCGTGCCCCGGTCCGGGAGGATCCCACATGCCGCGGAGCGGCTGGGTGCGTGAGCCATGGCCACTGAGGCTGTGCATCCGGAGCCTGTGCTCTGCAACGGGAGAGGCCACAGCAGTGAGAGGCCCGCATACCCCCCCCCAAAAAGATAGTATACTCAAATACGTTTACCCAGATTCATCTATTGCTAATATTTTATCACATTTGCTTTATAATTTATTCTGTTTATCTATCAGTTGTCTGTGTACATATACATAATATTTTTCTGATGCATTCATCTTCATCCTTTACCCCCAAATACTTGAGTATATATTTCAAAGAAAGTGGATGTTCTCTTACATAACCATTGTAGAGAGTTATCTACTTTAGTAAATTTGATTATATACTTTTATCTACACTATCATTCATATTTCACTTTTGTCACTTAACCCAGTAATGTAATAGTGTCCTTTATAGCATTTTTTTTTTTCCCTCTAGCACAGGAAAAAAGTCTAGGTTTAGGTATTGCAGTTAGTTGTCATTTCTCTTTAGTCTCCTTTAAGCTGGAACTGGAACATATTCACAGCCTTTCTTTTTCTTTTATGACTGACATTTTGAAGAATATGGTCTGTCTGTCCACCGCTACACTCCCCCCCTCCCCCCACTTTAAAAAAGAAATTTGTCTGATGTTTCCTCATGCTTAGATTCGGGTTATGCCTTGTCAGCCGGGTGGTGTTTTTTCCTTCTCAGGTTATCATGTCTGGAGACACATAATGTCCATCTGCTTCTCACTGGAGATGTAAATTTTGATCACCAGGTCTAGGTAGTATTAAATTTTTCTCTATATAGGTACTCTTTCTCCCTTGTAAGCACTAAGCAGTCAGTAGGAAGCAAATATCTTGCTCCTCATTGTTCACCCAGATTTAGTGTCCATTAATGATTCTTGCATAATTCAAGCTTTTTTTTTTTTTTTTTTTGACTGCGTTGGGTCTTTGTTTCTGCGTGAGGGCTTTCTCTAGTTGTGGCGAGCGGGGGCTACTCTTAGTTGCGGTGCGCGGGCTTCTCATTGCGGTGGCTTCTCTTGCTGCGGAGCATGGGCTCTAGGCGCACAGGCTTCAGTAGTTGCAGCATGCGGGCTCAGTAGTTGTGGCACGCAGACCCTAGAGCGCACAGGCTTCAGTAGTTGTGGCACATGGGCTCAGTAGTTACGGCTCGCAGGCTCAGTAGTTGTGGTGCATGGGCTTAGTTGCTCCACAGCATGTGAGATCTTCTTGGACCAGGGCTCGAACCCGTGTCCCCTGCATTGGCAAGCGGATTCTTAACCACTGCGCCACCAGGGAAGTCCATCAAGCTAATTTTAAGGTAGTTGCAAAATCACGATTTTCCAACTATCATATTCCCTCCACATTTACCAGCCATCACTAGACATTTTCCTGTGAGCTAGAGAGCTCTATCTTTTCCTCGTCTATTTATTCATCCATCTCTTCCTCCATCCATCCCTTACCAGTTTGGGTTGATGGATTCCTGGTTTTTTTCAGTGGTTAATACTGTACTGAATTACTTTGGTGCTCAAATTGTCCCAGATTTAGCCAATGTATTCTTGTGTCATATCCCCATCATTCTTTTTCTTTTTTTCCTTTCTTTTTAAAAATAATTCCTTACTTTTTGGCATAATAACTTATCTTAGGCTCCTCTTGTACCTATCCCTTCCTAGTCCTCAAATTGCACATTTCTCCAAGAATCCCCAGTTGTTTTTTTAGTGGAAATGGTATTAGAGACTAAATTCCGGGAATAGGTACGCTCGTTGCTACTGTGGTATCTTTGATTCTTGGCCCTTTAGTGGACAGAGCTGAGAAATATATACATACACACACACACACACACACACACACATACATATACATATTTTAGAAATTGTGAATTCATTCTGACAGTTTTGATTTTAGTTCATTTCTACAGGGTTCTTTCTTGCTTGATTCAGTTGTCTGTGACTTCCAGTTTGATATAATGGTAAGGTAAAAAGGTAAAGCAGTCCAACGTACAGTGGGGAAGACAGAAAATGGAAACTCACAGGAAAGGGTCAAGCTTAGTGATTAAGATTAGGGTGTCAGGGCTTCCCTGGTGGCGCAGTGATTGACAGCCCACCTGCCGATGCAGGGCACACGGGTTCGTGCCCTGGTCTGGGAAGATCCCACATGCCACGGAGCAGCTGGGCCCGTGAGCCACAGCCGCTGAGCCTGCGCGTCCGGAGCCTGTGCTCCGCAACGGGAGAGGCCACAACAGTGAGAGGCCTGTGTACCGCAAAAAAAAAAAAAAAAAGATTAGGGTGTCATCCACACAGAGTAAGGCATAAGTAGAGTTTGCCAAATCCAAAGGTGAGACTGTGAGAGAAAGATACGGAAAGAGGGAGCAGAGGATGGCCACTGAATTTTAAGTTACATGAAGAAGTTATAGTAGGAGGAGGAGCCAAATTAGAATAGGTCAGGAGAGGAGACAGAGAAAATGAAGTCGCAAAAGAAGGAGCAGCCAGTACTAAGTAGAGTCATAATGGTCAAGACTGGAAAGATTTTTAGTAGTCAACTACTTAAAAATGGTCAGAGAAAATTGAAGACTGAACCTAGGCCTTTGGATTTGATACCTGATTACCAAAGAGTTTTAAAACTGGAGCTCATTTGAGATTTTTTGAGAGTACAACTTTAAAGTAGCCATGTAGCTCAGGCTAATTAATATTTGATTCATGTTTGGGGAACATTTACATTTAGTTTTTCTTAACCTTTTAGATATGTTCACCAAATATTATTTTGTTTCTAATTACATGCGAAGCAAGTACGTATAAAGTGACCAAATCTAAGAGGCATTGTAGACGGCCTATTTTTAGGGAACTCATGTTTTTCTTTAAAAGCTCAGTTAGCATTTGGAATCGTTATACAGTATAATATTTAAAAGAAAAACAACATATTTCCTCATCCCCCAAGAGGTTTCTTAAAATAGCATGTAATTTTACCTACAGTGGGAAAAGTCTCAAAATTTATAAATTGGGTTGAATCTAACTCAGATTACCTGACCAGGAGAGCCCCCAAGAAAAACAAGGTGTGGTAAAGGTTATAGTCATGGTAATTAAGAAATTTGTGTTCTGCATGCTGGGCCTCCCTCACCAAAGGCAGTGACCTAGCCTGTGGCTATTGGCACCATTTCTACTGCTGAGACATGCTGTCTTTTTAGACAGAAGTCCAAACCAAATCTTTGCTCATTCTGAAAGCCAAAATATTCTTCTCATTCCTTTCAGCCACAGAAAGGGCTGAGCTTTTTGCTAATGGGACCCATGTCTCTGCGACCTGTTGATGCATCAACCTGTTTTCTTCCATGACCTGTAAGCAATAAAGGGTTTAATTTTAGTTGTGTTTCTTTACAGAGTCATGGAGTGTTAGAAGTGCTAGAAGCCAGAAAGGATCTTTGAGGTCAACTGCTTTAAGCCTCGCACTTTCCAGATGAAAACACCAAGGCTCAGAGAGGTGAAATAATGTGGCCATGGCCCTACAGCTGGAAGGTGGTAGAGCTTGAATTCAGGCCAGCTGACCCTCCTCCCAGGTCTGCAGCTATACCATACATCATAGCATCGCTATTCAACAGCAGAACCTCTTTGGGGTTGTGCGTTATACTCTAGATGTTGTGTACCAAATCTGTGTGGTGACAAGCTGTCGCGTAATAGAGTCATACTGTGCTTAGCAACAGTTTGGTGGCCAGCACCCACAAGCAAACCCTGAGGGCAATCTGAAAGTACTGTCTCTTCTGAGTTGAATGGAATCTGTGGAGATCTTTGATAGGCTTGTCGTGAGGTGAAGTTCTGTTTTGTTGAGTGGTTGAAGATATTTTCTAGGCTTTAGCGCTTCATGGAAGCCCTTTCTTCCTTAGTGATGGATGATCCATTTTGGGGACTCTGATGGACTAGGAGGATTTTCTCATCCTTCACGTTACAAGACTCAAAGACATTAGGTTCAAAATAGTATTTCTTTCTCCTTTCTTCCAATCGC
This sequence comes from Aethalodelphis obliquidens, assembly GCF_003676395.1. Classification (NCBI taxonomy): domain Eukaryota; kingdom Metazoa; phylum Chordata; class Mammalia; order Artiodactyla; family Delphinidae; genus Aethalodelphis; species Aethalodelphis obliquidens. The sequence continues at coordinate 41,256,778 of NW_020837954.1, forward strand.
GAACAATTCTACGTTAGTATGCTAACGTCTAAAACTTTGGGACATATGGGAGCCTGTTTCCATTTTATCTGATTTTAGTCAACAAATATTTACAGAATGCTGTGTGAGCCAGGCACCATGCTAGGCACTGTGAGATGAACAAGGGCATTTGAGAACTGCTCGTGTCCCTCCTGAGTTGAGGGTAGTGACCAAGTGTGCAGCAGCCACTGCTGACTGTCTCTGAGTGGCCTTTGCTGGGCGACCTCTTTGGTTCCCAGGGCCTTGTATTTTCACAGCTTCACTGATACTCCCTCAGGGGAAGTTGTCCCTCCCACTAAGACTCCTTTCAAAAAGATGAGGTTTTCCAAGAGAATTTAAAATTTTTCTTTGTTGTCTTGTTCATTTCATTTGTCTTCAACATTTGAAAGAACTGAAGTCCGGAGAAAGAAGAATATTTAGGTCTGAAAAATGTGAAAATCCCCTTTAAATCTACTGTTGAGAAAATGATTGAAAAATATTCAATACCCTCAGGGATCTACTGCCCTTTGAATACTCATGCCTTAACTACCATCATGTTAGAAGATGCTGAGTTTAGACTTCAAAGAAAGGCATTATCCTGAGAACTTTTAGTAATGACTCTTTTATTGTAACCTTGGTTTTCTTCCTCCTGCTAATCTTTTTAAATGGGTATTGCAGGAAGCTGCTTGCCAGGGTGTAATATACCTCCAGGGAATGTAGCACATGATCTTTCTCCTTATTTGGCACTGAAATTTTATCAGGCTATATTAATCTGAGTGAAACACACTCTAGGAATATCTTTAGGTCCCTAGTTAGAAAAGTTGAGACCAGGTAACAGTGGAACCACAGGTTTTAGATGCATGCCTGAAGCAAATACAAATGACCAGTATTTGTGTTGCAGTATCACATACACCAGGGCCAAAGAGATAGGACTATCTTATATCTTGTCTATGTGTGTTTTATTTTAAAGATGTTAGGGATGATAACTCAGCGTAGTGTACATAGACACGAATCATTGCGAAACCGGGCTTGCTTATTTGGTTGACTAGCCCTCGGACTAATTAAGGTAGTGGAGTGATCATCATTTGTGTCTTGGTTGCCTTTGGTGATGTCTGGGTGGATTGTGGTAGCAGCCCCGGCTGCTGTAGTATCACAGAAAAAAACCCTGAATTTAAAGCAGTTTCCTTACCTGTAACAGACAATAATCTCTACCTCACAGAGTTTGTGTGAGGGTTAAATGAGAAAATGGGCAAGTGCTTTGTCATCTCCATAGCACTCTGCAGAAGCAAAGAAATGTGCTTGTGATCATTATCACAATGACGTGGAGTGAGTTATTCCCCAGATATTTATGAGAAGGTTGTCAGAATAGAGTAGGTAGGTCACTCTACCAGACAGGATTCTGTATGTGTTACAGAAATTCCCAGTTTGAGTCACAGAGTAAAATGAAAGGCAATGAGAAGTGAACTCCATTTAAAATGTTATTTCATTTTCACATTCCATTCTTTACCAGCAAACTCTTTCACTTCATTTCCAGTCACTTTCACTTTCAAGTTCTCAAGCTTCAGTTCAGTGTCAGTGATGTTCCCACACTTAAAAATTTGCATTGTCCTCCTTGATCTTCTCTCTGAGAAGTCTGTTTATCTGACTAATGCACTGTGGTCAGAATGAGAGCATTGCTTATGGTGCATTTCCTAGGTAGGAATGTCTAAAATCAACAAGTGGCCTAACCCAGAACATTTTCTATGACCTTTCCTCCTCCCCTCCTCCCCCAGTGCCTACTGACTCTGATTTGTTTGCATGTAGGGCTACTTCCATTTTTAGTTCAAGGGCCTGACTGCCTGTGCACAGGACCCTTTCCATGTACTGTGGTTTGGAGCCCTTATTAGTGTCTGGCTACCTGCTTTCTTCTCTAAGTGAGAGCGTTAGAACAAGGCAGTAAACCCATCCACGACAGACCCTTGAGGATCCAGGGGGTGTTCTGGCTCAATCTCAGGAATCATAGTCTAGAAAAAATGCATAGCATATGTCTTTCTGTCATCTTTCAGCATCTTTCTGATAAACCCTAGAAAATATTTAGCTCAGAAGAAAAGCCAAGCAAGTAGGGTTATGCTTTGCTTAGTATCTAAGCTGGCATGAGTCCTCTAAGTGTCTAAGGGGAAGCAGGATGAGATGTGTCCCTGGGGCCCAAGAGATAGAGCCAAGGCCATGGGCAGAAGCTACACAGAGACAGATTTTGAACTTAATAATATGAAGATTGTTCTAATGGAGCTGTCCATAGGCGGGATGAATTGCCTCAAGAGTCTGTGAGTTTCCATTACTGGAGGTGTTTAAGAGTAAACTAGACAACCAGTGAAGGTATGCTGTAGAGAAGATTTATATCAATATTATTGGACTACGTAACTTTTATTTTTTTAAAGCATTGGAATTTTTAACCATGAAAGTAACACATGCATTTTATAACAAATAAAATAACCCAGAGCTATATAAAGAATAAGTTAGTAATCCTTTTTCTTTCTCTTCTCTCTGATCACATTGCCCTTTCTCTGTACCCTTTCCCCAGTGAAACCACTGTTTGGAGAAGATAGGAGAAAAAACATCTCAAATCCTATTTCTGTACTAAAAATGAAAATAAAAAAGATATTAGGAGAGCGCCTAGTTTTCTTAACTGAGTCAAAGGCTTTAGGCCAGAACTAATTATATTATAGAGCATAGACTAGATATGGGGGTTACTCAAGGACTTGGTTGGCAAATAAATTTATATGTATATATCTCCATCCATCAGAGGATGGAGCAGAGCAGAGTTGTGGACAGTCACCTAAAGGGAGTGATAGTCTCTAGGACAAAGACTGTCATAAACATGAGTAAAACACAGATGTGATGTGTCAGAAAGGAAGCTAGTCAACATCAGAAGCACCCAAAGTGAATACTGGTTGTGCCCTGTGCCCCCAGTAATGTCTATAGGAATGGGAGTCTTCCAAGTTTCAGTTCCCCTGTCAAGAGTCCTCCTCTGTAGGAAATTCAATTCAGTATTCAAGTCCTATAGCAAACTCCTCTTTCTGATGCTTCATGATTACAATTTGCTTCTGTAGGTAGAACTGTCTGAAGGGGAAAATGCTCTGGTCAGAATGTTATGAGTATCTAGTCTGTGTGATAGATACATCACTACTGTAAATCAGTAAATTGGCATTCTGGTTTGCTGCGCCAGTTTATTATGAACTTGGTTAGGGCGAGGTGTGAGATTTAAGCCTCGTCAACTCTGGGATACTGACAATGTCAAGTTTCTGGGCCTGCAAGGCTGGAACTGGACCCACCTGTATAGTTTATGTAGCCTTAGGGTGCCATTTAGTACGAAAGAGAGATAATATGCCCTTGGATAGAAGTTTGGTCTCTAGAGTCTGATTTGGGTTTGAATGCTTGATCAGCCATTTATAAAATGTACGAACTAAGTCTGTTTCCTTCTCTGTAAAAAGGGAGAGAGAGAATCATAATCCCAACCTCAAAGGGTTGTCTTGAGGATGAAATTAGATAGTCTATGTAAAATGCTTGGCTCAGAGCCTTACATATAGCTGCTCTCATCACCACCACCAAGGCAAATGACACCTTGTGATGATTATTAAAAGACAATATGAGCTTATTAAAGCAAAGCATTCCTATTTCCTTCTTTCACAGTTCATCTGATTAGTTATGGGAATGTCATGAAGTAGACTTTTATTTCTGGGAGGAGTCTGGCAGACATTTTTATTATATTCTTGTTGTCTAGTTGGGTTAATTAAGTAGACTCATAGCTGGTTGAACAAATGTAACCAAGTGGTTTTTGAGCTGATGGATGATGGACTGATGTCCATCTGGAAGGAGATCATCACAGTAAGGAATGTTTGCTGATACTATTCTGTCCAATTTTCTCACTTAGAACTTTGATGGAAACAGAAAAGACGTGATTCTGTAATATATGGTTGCCTGAAAGTTGAAAGAGAAGGCTAACACATCCAAGAAGAGAGACCGGATTTAAAATGATCTGTGTAGGTTGATGGGATGGGTTTGCTAATAACAATCACAAATACATTTATTGAGCATTTACTATATGCCAGGCCGAATGCTAAATGTGTTATGTGGATTCCCTCATTTAATCCTCACAGTGACCCTCTGAGGTCTATACTATTAATATTCCATTTGATAGGATGGTATAGAAGCACAGAGATATTAAGTTATTTACTCAAGTCCCCCAGCCAAAGTGGCACAGCTGGAACAGGGACCAATTGTCTGACACCAAAGCCTATGCTCTTAACCACTGTAATAAGCTATCAGAGCCAGTGAGTCTAAATTTTAAATACAGAGGTCAATGTAAATTTCCACACTTAGGTTAGCAAAATATTATAAGTCCTAAAAGGAAGGTGGGAGCTTGGTTTGATAGCAAGTAATGAGGAGAAGTTTTAGGGATGTTTGTTGATGGGTAACTCAGTGAAAGTCAATACTGTCATGTACTTGCTTAAAAAAAAAAAGAACAATGTCTTCCATACTCTGAATGAGAGAGAAGGGAGCCTATTTCACGTCTGCCCAAAAATCCTTCTCGGAATCCTTTAACAGGGCTGCAAAAAAGACCAGAATGTTACTCTAACAGAAGGCCCCTCAGGGAAGCCTCAGGGCAAGGGAATTGTGTTAGCCCCAGTACTGGTCAACTGTGAGTCCAGGGCCAACCAAGTTAGTGGGGCACTCTTGTCCCTGAACTGTCCAGTCTCTTTATGGATTTGTGTGAAGACGACTCTGCCAGCAAGGGGAGGTGTGGGAGCTAGATGACTTCTAAGGCCCCCTCCCTAAGATTCTCTGAGATCAGTTATAACACACATAGAACAACAACTCTGAGTTAAGCAAGTCAGTTGTTTAAGGGCTGAGTTTGAGCAATGAGAGATGGCCGATGTTCTGAGTGTTATGGCTGGTCACGTTTTGCATGTGGCTTTGCTCCAGCTGTTTGTTCACCAGAGTTTTGAATTAAAGGGAATGACGGTCTAGAAATTTATGCACATGACACTTCACAGAATAGAAGAGGCCAGCTTCTGGCCTCTGATATGCACATGCAGCAACCATAACTTGCATCCTTCCCCCAGGACTCAATTTGCTGCACTGTGCTGTAGTAACAATCTCCCAGTGTTGTGTGCTGTGAAACCACCTTCTCCGTTATTTCAACTTTGTTGTTGTTTTGCATTTATACAATGAATTAAATGATCCTTTAGGGGTTCCAAATATATTACGGAAGAAAAACCTTGGAGTTCTGAGAACCTGAAGAACATTTTATTTTTCTCAGCTAGATATTTAGGACCTTTAGGACTTAGTTATCATTTTCCAAAAATGTCAAGATTAATCATCCCTGTCACCTCAAATGTCAGAGATAGTATATTCAATTCTCTCTTGAGTTATCCTCATAATAACCCCACATTCTTACATGGTCTTTTACATTTTCCCAAATGCTATTTCACCCATGATAATCATCACAAATAATACTGTCTGGAAGGTCGAACAGAGGAAACAAGACAGGTATTATTGCCCCATTCCAGAAACAGAGAACGTGAAACCAAGAGATTAGTGGTGGTAACAATTAGATATTTTCTGAAAACCAACTCTGTGCTAACTACCTGCAATAGTTTATTTAATTCTTGCAGTAATAGTTCTGTAAATTCGGTATTATCATCTCCATTTTGAGATGGGGAAGCTGTGGCTCAGAGAGTGACTTGCTCAAGGTCACACAGTAGTAAGCAGAAGAACCAGAATCAAACCTAGGGTTTTTGCTTCTGAAATCCAGGCTCTTAATCGATAGATTATTACCACCAGAGAGGTTATGAACCTGCCCAAGGCCATCTGGCTGCCCAGTGGCCACGGCCAGGCCAGAATCTATGTCTTTAGACTGCTCAGCTCATTTTCTACTACGTATATACTGCAGCTGCTTCACTGGTTTTCATTAACATTGGTTCTTTTCAGTATACGAAGAGGAAACAAATGAAAGCTGAGCCAAACTGTGCCCTTATAACATAGAGGAAGTCACTCAGAACCAAAGAGAACCTCAGGCTCTTAGGGGATTTTTAAGTGCCTAATGGTCTCTTCATCGTCTATTACTTTTCACCATCATTTAATGCAAGTGGTTCTTGTCTGATAGCTATTCACATGTGGTCCTGCGCTAGGTACACCTGTTTTACTGGGTTTGGCATTTATAGAGGCAGTATGTTTTTCAACCAATTTGGGGGAAATAAGTTCTGATATTAACTGTAGTAGAAAAACAGATAGGAGAGACAATAGGTTTAGCAGAACGAGCTCAAACCGACCTTTGGCATCAGTGTAAACAGAGTTAAAAATCCCAGCTCAGCCTCTTCCTAAAAGAGACACCTTAAATAAGTTACTGAATCTCACTACAAATCTATTTCTGCATTTTAAAATGGAGATAACACTTGACTCCTGGGTTTGTTGTAAAGAACAAATGAAAATGGTAATTAAGTGTTTATTGGGCATGTACTCTGTGGTAGGTGCTGTGCTTGCATTATTTATTTATTTATTACATCATTTAATCCTCATGACAGCCCTAGGAGATAGGTGTTATTAGATTTTTTTCCCCACTTCTAACCACTTGACAGATAAGGGAACTGAATCTCAAGGAGATTCTATAACTTTCCCGAGGTGAATTGTACCGTGGTGTCTTAGAAAAGTTTAAGAGGGCATCATATCAAACATACCTATATCAATTTTCCAAAAGCCATGAAGAATCCTTGATTCCCCAAAATGTTTCCCAAATGAGGCTGTCAAAATCTTCTTAAAGAATGTCACCTAACGTCCATTATCCTAGCTGTTTCTTCACCTTTTAATTTGTTACCATAGAATTATTTAGATTTAAAATTACATAGAAAAACTTTTAAATGTATAGCATATTCCTCTGTCATATGGATTTATGTATCACCTCCTACATCATCAGGAATCAAGACGAGTATATGTACTTGGATAAGATCTTCCTTCACTGGACTTCACTGCACACTCCATTATCAGGGGTCAAGGGGAACCCAGGTAATCACCCCTCTCTGACCCCATTCTCAGCCTAGTCATCAGTCTCTGCCTCCAGTAATGCAGATCTGATCTCATTGTACTTTGATCACTGTTTAGATGTCACAAGAAGCCCAACTTGTAGGAAACCCTTTACCTCGCAAACTCTGATTTCTCTCGTCCACATCTCTCCCCCCACCAAGTCCTGTATCTCTAGAATTCAGAATCTGACATCAGCAAAATATCCTATATCCTCAGCCTCTTCTTGGAACATTCCTTTCACCTTCTAACTCTAGGAGAACTTTGCTTCTCATGCATCTAAGCATGCTGCCCTCTTAAGTGGTGGTGGTTATTTTCCAGTCTCCTACGATGAGCCCTGGATGTGGGGTAGGTATCATCTGTTTCCTCATTGCTGCTTTCTGATCATTCTTCATTCCTCCTTCCTAAAAACCTCCAGCCTTGAATCTCAGTGGAGATTTCAGAGAGCTTAATCCCACACAGTGTAAAGGCATATCATTTGTGGTTGATTAATATAGAGAGAGTGGCTCCTTTACGGAGGATACTTTGTAAAAGGTCCCTTGATCAAGAACATAACTGCTATTTTAGTCAGTCAGTGTTCTATAATAGGGCTGTGCAAGACAGGGGAAATGGGTTCAGCTTCCATCAGACTGATTGGGGGTTGGCACCATAACCCACGAAGAGCGCAAGAACAGCTGTATTAACAGGTGGACACACTGTCTGAAGCGCTACTGGGATCTGTTCTGAACTCTGGAAATATACAATTCCTGCCCTAGAGCGATATTCACAAGACTTTTTACCTGTGGGACTGTGTGGCTCTGGGCTAAATTAAATTTGACATAAACCCATTTTCATAGTCTCTGTGGAGGAATGGGACCTACAAAATGTGGTGCAGAGAGTTGGGCACCGATGCAGAAGAATGTTTCTCTAAAACAGAGGAAGTCATGGAAGACTCAGGGTCTGAACTGTAAAGTGTTTGTCTACCTAATTTTGAAAGGACAGCTATGTAGAAATTAGCAAAGCCTTCTTGTTGAAGGTTAGTCTCAAAAAGTAAGAGGGCCTTGTTGGATTTCTCCATAATTCTCAGTAGTTCCCAGAGGTCAGAACTACTCCTTATCTGTAAGTGGCAGGTCTTTAGACTGTAGACCTAGTGGGGATATAACTTTAATGTTGTACAGTTAAACCAACTTCACACTGTTTACAAGACATGTCATACAACACTGAAAACAAGAAATTAGAGTATGTGGAAACTATGCTACTAAAATTAAGCAGCATAAGGAAAATTAATATAACCCTGTAAGTCACAGCTTGACTTCTGTCTCAGGAGCCGACCCAGAGGCAATGGAGCCAAAAACAACTTTAAGACCTGTTCTGTTCTGACTTGTAAAGATTATTTGATGTTATCCCACTACCCCCATCTCAATTCCAAGTTAGTACTAGGGGTTAAGGAAAAGATTGTAATATTTCCTGATTCATTTCTGGTCTAACTTTGATTCTGGCTACAGTAAGGTGAGATGTCTACTTTTTGTTATCACTGGCAGTTGGCAGTACATTTGGCTGCCAGTATATTTGTGATACTCTGAGGATAGACACTAAGGAAATATGTGCTTATTGGAAGGTATGCCCGTTTGTAAGTGATGACTTAATTTTGCTATTACCTGAGCATGAGTGCTATTGATGCGGAGTGATCTTTTAATCAAGAGCAGAAATTTCAAGTGTATAATTATGACATGAGTATATTGGTCTCTCTTTAGAGATAAAAATCATACAGTTAAGAGCTGTGAAAAGTTGCCCTAATTATTTCAGAAAATTAATAGTTCTGTATTGAAAAAGTAGATAACTAATATAATCCAAAAGCTTGATTTCGTGGAATTTTTAATATGAAAATATGATGTATTAGATGAGGGGGTGTATATATATTATCAAGGCAGAACTTGGAATATCGATATTCTAACCTGGCACTACTAGACATGGTAGATTACGCAGTTGTCATGGAGGGGAGCAGAAGGGGTTCAGTGAAGCACGAAGTCTGGCAACAGGGCAATGGGAAAATTCCAACAGTCTGACAGACTGGTTAGGTGGATAAAAGGCTGATAGCAGAGATACTTTCAGAATTAGGGAAAAACTACCAAATTCTGGAAAGATGGGAAAAACTACAAAATTCTGGAAAGACTACTAAAGAGAAAGGGAACTTCTAAGCAGCTCAAACTCCCAGTATGGGTGTGTTGTTGACAGAACACCTGAATCTTGTGTATCAGAGCTTCTGAGTTCATTTGGAGCAGGAGAATTTGATTTTTTTTTCTCCCATAAGGATGACTTATAAAGGAAAACAATAGGAAATTGGAATTATCCTAAATAAATTTACTTTAACATAAACCCGGCTGGACTTCATCTAGTCCATAACATGTCTTTCCATTTTTCCCTCTCAGTTACCTTAAATCAGAAAGGGTGTCCTCCTCTAGAGTAGCATGATGACAGATTCACAGATGTGGCTTTGAAAACATTCTCAAAGTCCTGAAGCCTCTGCCCTTATTTTAGAGATCTTCAGAGGTGGTAGAGAGCCCACAGCCTCTTTTAGTAACCTTGCCCTTTGTCAAACTCTCACTTTAAGGAGGCTCTTTCTTGTGTCTGTCCTGAGTCCCTTTATTATCTTTTGAGCCCTCTTTCTTCTGCTCTATCTTCAGAGGAGATGGAAAGCAGTGGGTTACTATTCTCTGCTTAAGAACCCTTTTATATGTGAAGAAACTGTTATTAAATCACCCCCTTTGACTTTGGATTTTTAGGTAGAATCACTCCCATATCTTTGGTATTCCATATAAGTCTTATTTTTCAAGCCTAATCAACTTTGTGGCTGTCCTGTAAACCGTCTGGATCCCAGAACTTGATGCTATAGTCCATAGGGTCTGGCCAATCCTTTAATAAAAAGAACATTGTTTTGTGATTCCTGAGTACTTCTTCTTATGAGTCTCATTGCTTGCTTGATTTTGTTTTGGCTGTACTGCGTGGCATACAGGATCTTAGTTCCCCAACCAGGGATCAAACCCCTGCCCCTTGCAGTGGAAGTGTGGATTCTGAACTCCTGGACTGCCAAGGAAGTCTGCTTGCTTGATTTTTTAACTTGAAATTTTTAATTAAACTATAATTCACATACCATAAAATTCGCCCATTTGAAGTATACAATTCAGTGGCTTTTTAGTATGTTCACTGGATTGAACAACCGTCACTACTATCTAATTCTAGAACATTTTCATCCCTCCAGAAATGAAACCCAGTCAGTGCCCATTAGCTGTCACACTCCATTCTCCCTCCCCCAAGCTGCTGGCAATCACTAACCTATTTTCCGTGTCTGTGAATTTGCAAATTCTAGACATTTCATATAAAAATGTATGTTGCCTTTTGTGTCTGGCTTTTTTCTTTGAGCATAATGTTTCAAGGTTCATGCATGCTGTAGTATGAGTCAGGACCTCATTCCTTTTATGGCTGAATAATATTCCATTGCATGGATATACCATATTTTGCTTGTTCTCACTTGGTTGTTAAACTCAGTTATATTAATGTCAAATATTCTAATCCTCCCTCAGGATACTCCGTCAAATTTGAGTTTTTGAATCTTATTTAGCTTTTCAATTCTTTATTCTCCAATTTTATAAGATTCTTTTGAATCCCAAATTTTACTGCCCAACACAGTATTCTTTACAAACTGAAGAAAAGACCCAAGGCCAGCCTGCAGAACCTGCATCAAACATTACTTGTTTCATTTTTTTTTTTTAATAGACATGTTCATTATGTGATGGATACAACAACCCCTTCTCATTTGTCAAGTTTTCATTCCTTAAAAGTTTGGGCCTTTACTAGATAGTCTTAGTGCTTCTCAAAGCATGCTAACTCACTAGTCCTGGGAGTAGGTAGGCGTGGATGAGGGTGTTTGATGGCAGATCCTCAGTTATTACAAAACCTACCTCCTTTCACTGATGGTATCATTTGTTCCCTCTTCATGAGGACTGGACATATAGAGACAGCATGAGGACTTCTATTTTTTTTTTATACATTTATTTATTTTTGGCTGTGTTGGGTCTTCGTTGCTGCACGCAGGCTTTCTCCAGTTGGGGCGAGCGGGGGCTACTCTTCATTGCATTGCATGGGCTTCTCATTGCGGTGGCTGCTCTTGTTGCAGAGCACAGGCTCTAGGTGCGTGGGCTTCCGTAGTTGTGGCTCGCAGGCTCTAGAGCACAGGCTTAGTAGTTGTGGCTCATGGGCTTAGTTGCTCCGTGACATGTGGGATCTTCCCGGACCAGGGCTCGAACCCGTGTCCCCTGCATTGGCAGGTGGATTCTTAACCACGGCGCCACGAGAGAAGTCCCAGCATGAGGACTTTTAAAAGAGCATGGATTTACTCCTGTGAACATGAGGTACATTTGGCTTTGTGTCTTGGTTATGCTGTCTGGCAGCAGTTGTATCCTAATTGTTGCATCTATGAACTGGAGTAGTAATACCAACCTTGTACAGTTGTTGTGATGTTTAAATGAAATAACGTCTGTAAAGCCCTTCCAGATAATGCCTGGATGTGCTCAATAAATGATAGTTATTATTCTCATGTAGAGTCTTGAGAACTTAAAAAAGAAATACATGGTATAGTGGCCTCTAACTTCAAGGAGCTTAGTGTTCTAATGGCAGAGAGAAAACTGACAATTGATAATCCTAAATTTAAGAACAAAATGAAAAACTAGGAAAATGTACTGGGAAGGCATAGAAAGTATCACACAATATTTTCTGTGTCACTTTGGTAAATTTTGGGGGTGAATGTAGAGGACGTACCACTGATGTCAAGAAAGAAATTTGTCTTACTCAAGTACCTGTAAAAGTAATCTCCTCGAGGGCCGGAACTCCCATCTTTGCCTCTATGCCTGGAAGTACCTCATAAAATGACTACACAGAGTGGTCACCCAAGGGGGGTTTATTGAATCACAGTCATCCTTGGTTCTCTTCTCACTGTGCATTCTCGCTGGGAGATCTCTCATTTATGCTTGCAGAATCCACCCACGCCCCGACCAGTATCAGATCACTACCTCTAGACCAGACTTGCCTCCTAAGCTCCAGGCTCATGTGTCCACGTGTCCACGTGTTTGCTGGAAATCTACTAGATGTCGTGTAGCTGCCTGTAGCTCAGAATGCCCAGGTCTGGACTGTTAGTCTTTCTTTCCAAAATGACCATCTCTCACATTTTTCCTATTTTTGTTAGTGGAAAATCATTGTCCACATAGTTGCCTGAGTCACAATTTGGGGGCATAGGAACTCCCCCTCTCCCCCCATCCAACTGAATATGTTTACTTTCCTCTTTCTCCTTCTGGTTCAGGATCCCCTCCAAGACAGGGTCCTTTTCTCACTACTATTAGCCCTCCTAGCCCAAGGTCTGATCCAGGATATACATGTTTTTAATAAATGTCTAATGAATTGGTATTTTTTTCTATAGATTTTCATTTTTATTGAAAGGACACACACAAACACGTGTGCCTACGATCACATACACGTAGTATCCATACACGTCCTCCAAGTTCACCAACTCCCGTCCAGGGCTGTAACTCCCTCAACTTATTGATGAGATTAGCGCAAACCCACAGGCATGTGTAATTGTAAAGCGGATATGGATTGAGAATTCTGCCTTGATACACTCAAAATTCCTTCCTTCTGGCTAGTTAAGCCACACACTCCATCCTGCCAAACCATTCTCAGACATTTCTCAACCATTTTCCTTCTCCTTTGTTAACAAATTTTCAAAAATGAAAGAAAAAAAAGGAAGGAAAGAAAGAAAAGAAAAGCCTACCCTAAGAAATTATCTTGGCCTCGATGAGAATATAGTTTGGATTCCCAGTTGACCATTTTCCATTCTATCACCGAGATGTATTTGGAGAACACAATAAATAACCCATGAGCCCTGCCATTGTTTCTTTATGGTTTATGTTTCATGCTCTGGGGCTTAGCCGGCAGGGAGGGAGGCTTAACTGACAAACCCAATTTCTGGAGCTGTGCTGATATCATCCATGATTCAAAGCCACAGTGAAAAATTACAGATCGACCTCAGCCACATTTTTTTGTTGTTCTTCTTCTTGCTGAGAAGCACACATGCACAGACAAAGAAGTCCCATGCTTGCCAAGTGGGACCAAACTGATCCCAGTGTGGAATGAAGAAAGATTGTGAAACTGTAGCGGGTGAAATTATTTAAACCATAAAAAGCAAATGGCTTTGTTTCCCTTGATTGCCTGGCCTTATAAACTGCCTCCTTTTACACAGTCTCCGTCCTGCACGAAGCCTGTTGTGTCAATTAGTTATTTACTAACTAACTGAGATCACGCTAAAGTGGCATGACTGTGTGAACGTCACTTGGATGACTTTTAGTTGGAAAAATTATTGTAAAAATAGCATCTCTCCAGAATCCAATTCTGTTCTTTCCCAATGACTTCCTTGGCCAGTGTCTCATTAGCTGTATCAGTGATGCCATTCTGCCTTCCTTTGCTTGGCGGACGTTCCTTCAGCTTGAGTGTCGTGTCAAAATCCTGCTCATTCCTCAGTGTTCAACTTAAATGTCATCTCCTCTGGAAAACCTTCCAGGTTTATATTATGCTTTGTTCATATTCTGTTCCACTCTCTAAGTACCGAATGTATGCATAGTAGGTATCTGAAAAATATTCACTAAGTTGATATTAATATATGGCTCAGCAGATTGCTAATTTTATACTACCATGATCTTCATTCTTTTTTTTTTTTTTTTTTTTGGTACGTGGGCCTCTCACTGTTGTGGCCTCTCCCATTGCAGAGCACAGGCTCCGGACGCGCAGGCTCAGTGGCCATGGCTCACGGGCCCAGCCGCTCCATGGCATGTGGGATCTTCCCGGACCGGGGCACGAACCCGTGTCGCCTGCATCGGCAGGCGGACTCTCAACCACTGCGCCACCAGGGAAGCCCGATCTTCATTCTGAATGTAAACAACAAAAGACATCTTAAAAAGTTATTTTTTTTGAGCCTCAATGGCACATATAGAAAACACATAGGAGACAAGTATGTTTGTTAAAGAAAAAACATTTAGACATGCCATTGTGCAATTTAGAAAAAAAATTTGTTCTAAACATTGTGAATTTAGAAAAATTGTGCAAAGAAACAGAAAACACTGTAGGAACAATACATGATAAGTAAATTGTGCTTTGGCAACTCATTACTTCTTAGATGCCACTGAACTATCTGTATTAATGTAGAAACAGTGATGCACAAAACCCAAATCTACTTATACTGACATTCGATACACATTTTAGGATTCCTGTTCAGCTAATTTACTTCCTTACTTATGTACAACTGCCTTGGAGAAGAGAAGATAGGAATATGTTGAGAGTTGGGCGATTCAAGTTTAAGTTTGCTATGAAGAAGCTGCAAATAATCTACTTTCAGCCTAAATTAGGGTGCTATAGTTTTTAAAATGCGAATTTATATAGTTTTTTGGAATGCGAATTTAGAGAACCTTCTGGCAGGAACTATGACACAATTGGCTTACTAGTTAATATTCAGAACCATAGTAGGAAATTGTGCCCAGTTCTGTGATTTGTAATTAACGGGGAGGGGTTGAGTCTCAAGGTGGCTGAGAATTCAGCCACAAAGGTGATTAAAGGATTGGGAAAGAAGAAGTGAGAGAATTTAAAGAAACTGGGATTAGTCAGCTTGGAAAGAAAGGAAGATGAAGGGCAATTTAATAGCAATCTTTATGTCCACAAACATGCTTAGCAGAACATAATGACCTGTGTTTTCCATCTCACCTGAGGATAACACAAGAAGCTTGAACTGCAGCAGGAAGGATTGGGGATAGACAAAAGGAAGTATTTACTAACAAGCAAAATTGGAGTAGACTACTGAGAAATGTACTAGAATTTCCATCTCTGAGGGTTAAAAAAAAAATATATATATATATATATATATATATGTATGTATATATATATACTGTTCTCTTTAGGCATTTTAAAATGCGTCTTGCTCAAAGACAATGGCATGGATTTGATGGCTTCCTTGAATACCATCAATCATGTAGCATTCTTTTCAACAGCTTCATGGATAGCAAGAGAGAAACAAGTATACCAATCAAGTCAGGAAGCAGTGTGCAGTGTGAGTAGAAGAAAGGGTACCAGGCTGAGACTCGAGGGAACTTGATTGTTGTCTTGGGTGTATTTAAGTTAATTGGGTAACCTTGTACTGCCACTTAACTTCTCCGTGCTTTTGTTTCCTCATATGTAAGATGAGGGAGCCAAGTTAAATGACAGAATGGAGTTTAAAAGATGGAAAGCATCATATCAGTAAACCTAAGTTAAAAGCCTCTTCTGGGCCAGCCATTGAACAAGACTCCTTTACATATTATCTCCTTCATAGATCATCTTATCCAACCCATTTTATAGATGAGCCAACTGAGGGCCAGAGAGAGTAAGTGACTCATCAGTTTCATACATCTGGTTTTAGAGCTGGGTAGGACCCAAATCTCCTGACTTTTACTGAGCTAGGCCTCTGATAACCATGCTCTGATAAAGTGTTTGAGAATCCTTTCTAGTTTTTCTTAACCTTCACTTCCCTTTTTCCTTTCAGAAATGTTTAGTGTGCCCCATTAACATGGTAGGCACTGTACTAGGTGCTGGCCATACAGAATGGAACTTTGACAGAGTCTTCAAGGATTTTTAATTCAAAGAAAAAGTGTTGCAGGCAGCTTTGGGATTTTTCCAGGCACGAAGGTACCTTTCACGGTACAGTAACGCCTCCTTATCCCAAGTCGGTCGGAGGCCGAGTATCAGGAGGTAGAGATACACGTCCTCCAAGGCTTCTGGCTTTGACTGAGAAGGCAGTAGGACTCCCCTGCCTTTTTTCAGACAGTCCCTTCCCTTTTTTTCCTCTCTCAGACCCTCTGATATGGACCTCAGCATGGCTGAGACATAGGTGGAACTTTCCCAACTCCCAGGACCAGGTTCTAAAATGCCAGGAGTGTACCTTCCCTCCCCTCACAGCCAGTCCTTCAGTCTGAAGGTTCCCTGGGTTTAAATCCTTACTCTGCCCCTCACCAACTGGTGTCCTTTGATAAGTTGCATAAGCTTTCTGTGAAAAAGGGATAATACTGACACCTCCACCTCAGAGGGTTGTTGTAACGATTAAATGAAACAATACAAGTGAAGCTATGATTATTACCGAGAAAGCTGTTTAAGTGTTAGCGCTCAATACGTTTTAACAGTTCTGATTTCCAAGGCAGCAACACTACCCTCACCTCTTCCGCAATGGTCCCTTCAACTTAGTTCTGAGGAGACCAAACCCCTTCCAGGTCTTCTCAGTGAAATTGTGCTTTCTTCCTGAGGGTTAGTCCACTAGAGGTTATTTCTGTTTGGAGGCAGTGTACAGAGTGGTCACATGTTCAGGTTCTATAGTCTGACCAACCTAAGTTCAATCCATGCTCTAATGTTTAATTGGAGAAAACTTTCCTTTAAATATGGTGGGCATGCCTATGTAAAGGTTGCAAAACACGTCTTCTGGCCATTCACATACTTAGTTTCATTTCTATAGAATTGTTCCACAGATCATATTATTATTATTATTACTAGTGATAATAATCATAGTATTATGTGGTAAGGGCGCACTCTGTGCCAGCACTGAGCTAAATGATTTGCATACAATAATTTTTACGGTAACCATCTAGAGTAAGTGGTTTTATCCCCATTTTAGAGATGAAAAAATTGAGACTAAGGGAGGGTAACTTATCCAAGGTCACAAACTATTAATTGGCAGAGCCAGAATTTTGAAACCTAGGCCCCTCTAGTTCCAAAGCCCAAAGTCCATGATATTTTTCACCATAGCTCCCTTTTTGCCATCCTAGGCAGGACTGGAGGTATCACCTTGGGGCAAGGAGTAGAGGTCATAATGGTTTCAAGGACTTGCTTATTAGCTTAGTGAAAATGGTACCTATTGCCGGCAAAATAATTCACACACTGGTTAATTGATGTTGAATCATTATTGTTGTTAGGACTGTACAACCTTCTTTCATCTTTTGTCTCAATTCTCTTACTTTTACCACAGTGTGAAAATGTACTAGAACACTGAGGAGCACTTTTAGAAAGTGACTTTTTTGGATTTTTTTTTTAAGGAATTTAATTCTATTTATCATTTTGTGCCTACATATAACAGCTCCTGGCATATCAGATGTGTTTCATAAATTGGTGTTGAATAGGATGAATGAATGAGAATGTAGTAGCTTTGTTTTAAAGCACTTGATATAGTGAAACAAGCTCTGGACTTAAGTCAGATAATCTGTGCTCACAGTTTAGCCCAGCCACTGACCAGCCGTGTGACTTATGTCAAGTAACTACTTCTTGACTGGCCCACACATGCAGTTTGACCTTTGCAAAATGATGGAATTTAATCTAAATGATTGCTAAAGTCCCTTCCGAGTCTCAGCTTTTGTAGCTTTCTGTAGGCTGTGAATGTGGGAATAAAGTACCTTTTTTTTTTTTTCAGCGACTCATCTGGAATCCCAGAAACTAGTAGATTTGGAAAGAAAACCTAATGTTCTCTGAAAATACTACAGAAATTCTTAACTTACAAACAGATAAGTTCCAAAAGTCTACTTGTTCTGAGGCCCCAAAAGATACTATTTGTGCAACAGCTAGCAACATCTTTTGCTGATGAGCTAAATTGACTGAGACATAGCTTTATATTTTGGAAAGTTTATAAGTGGAAAGATCTTTTGTAAATAAATGCCTATAGACTTCTGAGAAGTAATTATTTTCCCTTACATTAAGTTGAATTATATTTAAATCTTTTATATCAACTTATAGTTGTCATGCTGGTCAAGTTAACATGTTTTAATGGCTAGGAGCTGCAGACCTAGTCACTATTGGCCTAATTGTATTGTTGGCCCACCTATGGAACTACTGGCATTTAGGGTTTCTTTTTTAATTAATTAATCAATCAATCAGTCAATTAATTAATTAATTAATTTGACTGTGTTGGGTCTTCACTGCTGCACGGGCTTTCTCTAGTTTCGGTGAGTGGGAGCTACTCTTCATTGCGGTGTGCGGGCTTCTCATTGCGGTGGCTTCTCTGGTTGCGGATCACAGGCTCTAGGTGCGGGGGCTTCAGTAGTTGTGGCACGTGGGCTCTAGAGTGCAGGCTCAGTAGTTGTGGTGCACGGGCTTAGCTGCTCTGTGGCATGTGGGATCTTCCCGGACCAGGGCTCGGACCCGTGTCTCCTGCATTGGCAGGAGGATTCTTAACCACTGTACCACCAGGGAAGCCCCCTGCATTTCGGGTTTCTTATAAAACTCTTCCCTGGAGGGGCCTTTGTGGATAAGATGAGCAGTGCATTGCATTTTAGAACAGTATGCGATAAGAACCAAGATGATGAAATAATGTTTGAGACTTCTGGACAATTCTCATTGTAGGTAAGAGCATGACGTTATGTAAGATGCCTCTGGCTTCCTCATCTCCACTTCTGGCAGGAATTACCATTTTCAAGGTCTTATGTGTTGCAGGCTCAGAAAGAAATGACCCCGTGGAGTAGACAGCTGCAATAAAATCTGGGTTAATCTGCTCACAGTTAGCTTCAGAGTAGAGCAGTCTCCAGGGTGTTGGCAGTAACTAGGCCCCAGTCTCTAGTCCTAGGCTCACTTACATTCTTGCAAGGTCCTTGGCATATGCTGGGCAGTGCTCCCTTTTCAGCTGGTCAGTCACCCTGTCTCCAAAGAGGCTGGCCCTGAAAGCTGTAACCCACAGGGCAAGTATCCCAGCTCCAATGTGGGGCTTGCCATGCCTTCTTGGTTAGACAAGCCTTCAATCTGGGGCCAGGATCAGAGCTGTGTTGTAGATCTGTATCTTTGTAACAACACCCGCCTGTGTCCAGCCCGCTGCAGCTCTCTAGATTGCCTCATCTCTAAATGAATGGCTAAGGGTTTGACAGAATGGTCGTGACCAGTTTCTGGTGCCATCATAAGCCAGGCTACAGCTTCATCTCATATTAACATTTCAACTTTTGACTAGGCTGAAGTGACTCATTTCTAGCATATCCCCTGCTCCTCAGAACAAGTTAAACTCTTTCAGCTGGGTTTCCAGGACTGAGAAGGCACAGAGAACAGGCCTGTAGCCAGTTGAGAGGTTACAAAAGGCATCAAACTGTAGGACAGTCTTACACAGATGACTTTTTTTTTTTTTTTTTGACTGGGTTGGGTCTTCGTTGCTGCGTGCGGGCTTTCTCTAGTTGTAGTGAGCGGGGGCTACTTTTCATTGTCGTGCACCGGGTTCTCATTGCGGTGGCTTCTCTTGTCGCGGAGCATGGGCTCTAGGCGCGTGGGCTTCAGTAGTTGTGGCACGTGGGCTCAGTAGTTGTGGCTTGCAGGCTCCAGAGCACAGGCTCAGTAGTTGTGGTGCACAGGCTTAGTTGCTCCACGGCATGTGGGATCTTCCCAGACCAGGGCTCGAACCTGTGTCCCCTGCACTGGCAGGCGGATTCTTAACCACTGCGCCACCAGGGAAGCCCCAGATGACTTTTTGATTCAATGTAATGTGGATTGTATTATTTGAGAGTTTTTGATTATAAGCAACAGAAGCTAACTCTGGCTAATTTAAAGGAAAAAAACCAAATTTTGAATGGATATGGAGTAGGTCATAGAATTGAAGGAAAAGTAGAGCAGGACAGCTCTAGTAATATAGGATACAGGAACCAGTAGACACATCATAGTACCACTTCTGGGATGAATCCATTCCAGATATTTTCTGATCTTTATTGTTCAGCTAATTCTTCAGATTCCCAGGAGAGAGTCTGATTGGCTGGCTTGGGTTATAAGCCCATCCCTTGGCTAGGGTAATCACCTGCACCTGGAATGACAGTCCCACCAGCACCACCTCCAGTGAAGGTCAGGATAGTTCCCCAAACCACGGTGTTCCCACCAAAAGAAAGGGAGGTTCAAAGAAACAGATGTCTTCTACAAATTTGTACAGAGTAGGAATAGATTCAGCCTTAGAGCCAAAGAAATGGGATGCTATGCAGGTATTTCTTTTTCTTAGGAGTTACCATATAGATACCTACCCAGTTTAGGAGTGCTTGGCTGTAATTTTCATGCCCTTTTGTCTCCAATATACTTTTAGGATTTAAATCAGTAATTAGCAAGAGGTGTCTTTGGTCATTGTAGTTGCCTGGAGCAAAATGAATTTTAAAAATTCTTTGTGATAAAAATCACCATCATCGTCATTATCACATATGGAAGGCCAAAATTAAGGCCAGTTATTAGAAGTAAACTGTCAGAAGAACATCCCAGTTAGTTATTTTCTCATTTTTGAGTTGTGTCGATTGACAGGATCAGGATTTGAGTCTTTGCAGGATTTGATGAGAGTAACTGACTTCAAAGGAATAAGCAGGACAGATATTTCTGTTTCTATAGGCTGAGGGATTTCTAACCTGAAGCTGTATTGTGGGTAGTAGATTATAATAACAAAGGGGATTTTAAAATGAGGATGACACATTGACTTGGAATGTTTTCTCATCTGTATTTACTTATTCCTAAATATTTTCCTTCATGCTTTCTTTTTCAAGTGAATGGCCAGCTGCATGCCACCTTTTTCTTCTCTCATTGCCTCTGTTCCTTATTTCTTTCTTTTCCTTAGCCACTCCACTTTCCTTCCTCTAATCTTGTGTTTTCTATCTGAATCTTCCTTTCTCTAACCCTATTTCATCTCTCCCTTTCTTTTCCTTATTTGGTCTGACAGTTCCTAACTTCTATTCCTTTTCCTGAAATTCCCTTCTGTTCTCCTCCAAAATCAATGTTCTAGGGCCCTACTCCCGAATTTCTTATCTCTTCAGTGTTAATCCCGAATGTGTTTACTGATCTGTGGACCAAAAGACAAAATCCCCAGGGCCCTCTCTCCAGTGCAACGCAGTGAAAAGCAGCAGCTAGCATTGCTCAACAAGTGCCTTGTGAACCATGAATCAATGGATGAGAACCCTGTCAATGAAAGTTTGCATGTATATGTTTGTATGTATATATGAGATGTATGACGATGCTCAAGCAGTTAGTTTGTTGAATGGAGAGGTACTTGGATATTTTCCTGGCAGGGAAGAGAATTAAGCAGAAAGCTTTGCCAAAATTTCTTTCTTTATTAAGTTAATGGATGTGGTTCTAAGAAGTTATGTAAGGAAAATAGATGATGGTAAAGAGAGAAACATAAGAGACTGGTAAACAGTCAGGCATTAGTAGATCCTGCTGACACATTTTTGATAGCAGACACAAAGAATGTGTTATGAACGCAGTGATAGAACAGAAAGCAGAACCAACTAAGAGATGGCAGTAAATGGTAACAAAATCCAAGTGATCATATGTTTAAATGAAAGAAAGAAGAAAGAGGGCAGCGTACATAATGTGAAAGGGCAAGAAAATGGAAGTAGAGACATACTAGGGGAGACAAAGAGATCGGAAATTCAAGAAGCTCTTCTTGTATCAATAAAACCTTACATGTAAACAACAAACAGGGAACATGCAATTATACTACTCAGATGCAATGTCTCTAGTACTTTAGGGAAATAAAAGCTGGATAATATTAGAGTAGCATCTTAAAAAAAGTGTAACTTCAGAAAGCAAGTCCCTATAAAAGCATTGGAAGAATTCAAATAGATGAAATGAGGAACACTGGCAAGTGATACAGATCTTAAGCAGGAAAAGTGATTTTAAATGGTATTGCCAGGTTTTCAAAAAAGAAAAGCACTGCGGTCCTATCTGCCCCGAGTGTTGGGAGACCAACGTGGCCTAAAAAAGAGTAGACCCACCTAATGTTTGCCAAGTATTGAGCCAGATGCTTTACCTACACCTTTCCTTTAAGCCTCACTATACATAAAAGTGAAGCCAAGGACTGAAAATGATATCCATTGGGAGGAAAAAGCAGAGGGAATTTTCTGAGCCAGTTCCAAAGTCATAAGCCTCTGGGGGAATAACTTTGGTTTTGTCAAGTCAGAGTGAACAGCCAAAGGCAGCAGACATAGGATATTGTCAGAGGTAAATCACCCAGCTAAGTCTGTTCTGTCTTTGTTGCAAGGTCAGAGGACCATAGCAAGGTGGCCAAATGTTTTCAACCATGGAAATCCCCTAACTTTCCAATGGCTACAGCCCCATAGCTCCGAGGTTTTACTCACAGGATGGCTCTCTTCCAGCTTTCAAATCTCTCCCAGTTGATTAATCATTTTCTTCTCCTGACTCACTCAAGCCTCTAGAAAATAGCTGTAGGTACTGGAGGGGCTGTGTAGATCAGTTGGCATGATGTTGGTCTATAGAAAAACCTAGGAGATAGTGCCAAAAACATTTAAGTATCTGCCCTCAGATGCTAGTATGTGGGCTATGGCCAGAGGCCATTGGCTCATACATGTGTTTGAAGCAGGGTATTTTCATTTGCATTGGGAAACTTGGGTACGTGTGGGGATCTTAGTTTCTTAATGTAAGATTAAGTACTGTAGGCCACTTACTTAGACAGTAGAATTCCATTATGATAGCTTATTTTTATATTTATTTAGATGGACTCTGGGTCAGAACATAACCCCCTAATAACAACAGCAAACACACATATAGTGCTTATTATTTGTGGGGCACTATACTAATTGTTTTCCCTAAGAGACCATATTCACAGGACTGAAATGTCAGTTCTAGGTGTCTAAGCTAAGGCCACGTATATTGATTACATTATTTTGTCTGGTTAATATTACTCATCATGAAGTTTATTTTAGAAGAAATGTTCATTTTTAGATTCGTGATTGTACTTAGTTATACTGGAAGGTCCACTTCTCTTGCTTTTGGAATGCTTTAATCTCCTGGTTTAGTCATTCAGTTCATGGACATTTATTAAGTACCTGAGTGTACCGGTCATTGGAAATAAAGTTGTGAATAAGACGTCACCTCAAACCTGAAGTTCAACATTGTGTTAGTGCTTTGTGATTGGTATGAGCAAAATACTTGGGAAAGCGCAGAAGCAGCAGCAAATATTTCTGCAAAGGAAACGTTAGAGTTGAAACTTCAAGAATGTATAGACATTTTTCAGACTAAGGTGGGAGGAGCGTCATCAATAGAGGGAACAGCATGGATGAAAGCACACAGCATGCTTGGGGTAGAAGAAGACATTTTAAACATGGGATTGTGGCAAAAAATGAGCCTAAATAGGTTAAGCTGGGATAAGATTCCGATGGACCTTGTGTAACATCCTAAGGCATTCTCTCCTAAGCACTGGAGGGGCATATGGAGGTTTTCAAGAAAGAGTAACTTTATTTGATTATGTTTCAGTGACAAAATTCTGATGATAGTGTGGGATGGGAAAAAAGGGTAATAAATAGGGACCAGTTTGTTGCATGGTCTAGAAATGGTAGCAGTAGTGTGACAGGAAAGAGCCAACTCTGACCCCACGTGGGATCTGTTTCTTTTACTTTAACCTTTGCTTCCTGTTGCTTTTGTTCACTAGAAGGATACTCTCTATACATAATGGCCTGCCTCAGGGAACCCTGCCCTTCTGCCTGAATGTTAAACCAAAGTGCCTTTGTTCAGGGAAACATCCTGACCCTGTCCACCTGTGAATGGCTGCAAGAAAGAAGGAATTAACACATCCCCTCCCTGAGGCTGGCTATTCCAGGAGATATTTGCAAAACTTATGGCCTTTTTACTCTACTTCCCCACCTCTTCCCCCTCTCTGTTCTATAAAAGAAACTGGCATCCAAACCCTGATAAGATATTTTTTTGGAGACATTAGTCCACCGTCTTCTCAGTCTGTGGGTTTCCGAATAGTAAATCAGAGTCCTTGCCTCAACACCTTGTCTCCTGATTTACTGGCCTGTCATGCGGTGAGCAGAGGGAGCTTGGACTCGGTAGCAGCAGGGGCAAAGGTGAGGGGATAGAGTTGAGATGCATCTTGGGAGTCAAACGGGCAGACTGTAATGCCAGGTGGGATACAGAGGTTGATGTTTGGATGATGCCCCAGATTAGGGACTCAGGTCTCTGGGTGGATCATGATGTTTTAATGAAAAATTAGGAGGAAAACCAGCCTTGGGGAGTGATGAGGTTCCTTTGTGCCACTTTGAGTTGAAATTAAGGTGCTGGTGAGAGGTGAAGTACTTAAAGCTGATTAGATCAATGAAGCTGAAGAGGAAGGAGGCTGAGAACAGTAGCGCATGCATTCTGTTTAGATTATGGCTCAGGGATCTATTCATGCTGTATAGGGAGAGTTTTTGGAATCACTAGCCGGGTGTTTTAACCATGTTGGTTGTTTCTATGGCAGAACACACTTTGGATTCTATTATTTTCTTACGCATGACTAATAAATTTTTTTAATGAGGTTGGAAGCTCAGTGAAAAGCTAGCAGGACACTGACCCCATATAGGCCATTATCTGCATGTGCTGCTTTGGGAAGGAGTTGGGGAGTCGTTCTTGGAGGCACAGAAACACATGTTCCCACTCAGCTTCCCCTGGCTGACCTGGATTCCAAATGACTGCTGGCCCTATAGAGATTTGCAGACATCCACACAAAAGGAGTGTCATTTGTATGCAGACCCTGAACTAATTGTAACAATCTGTTCCTTAAGTCTCTGAGAAAGCACACAGATTGATTCTCCAGAACTTGCCCATTTTCGAGGACACCTGTATGACCCTTCATCACATCAGCTGACCCCTCCCCCTTTTATTCACCTGCTCTTTCAATTATGTGAGCAGGGATGTATCTTCCTCAAAGCTCCCTGTCCTGGGAAATTTCTTCAGAAGAAGATTATTGGAAAAAATGTTTCTGCTTTTGAGCCCACTCAGGGATTTAAATCTCCAGCCTACAGAGCACCTGCATTCAAGTGTCTGTTCCCTTCTGACTCTGGAAGAATGAGCTGCATCTTGAATGGAAGCTCATAAGCACACTGAGAAACTCTGAGTCTGCTTCCTCCTGTTCTCTGAAGCAATGAAAAAATAAACGAACTCAGTTTTAAGGCTCACGTGACGGGGCCCAGCCACGTACCGGAACTCGGGAGCCTGGTTTTAGTGCCGTGGGTGTAACTGTCTGCGCGGGCTTCTGGAGCCACCTCCCTCACAGATGCCACACTTGCCGTTTGTGACGACAACTGACTGACCAGGATGTATACTCTTGTTTCACACTGCGCCTAACTTCCAGTGCCTTACACCCAAGAGATCTATGATAAATATTTGTCAACTCGTTGAACTGTCCCAACTTGTGGAGGTTACTTAATATATAAAGGCTTCTGAGCTCCTTGAATGCAATCATCTTTGCTAACAGCAAAGGAAGGTGGATGTGTTGATCGAAGGTCAGGAGCTGGCCATCATGGAATCCTCTCTGGCGCAGAGACACATGTTACTTAACTCAGTGATGCCTTTAAGAAAATACGAACTCTGTTTCAGTATTAACAAGTTGAGAGATATCATCATATAAAAATCCAGGTTTCTGACTTCTCTTGAAAACTGGAAGATCTGGCAACATTGGGCTATATTCTTCTTTTTTTTTTAATTAATTTATTTTATTTTTGGCTGCATTGGGTCTTCATTGCAGGCTTCATTGTGTGCAGACTTTCTCTAGTTGCGGTGTGTAGGGGCTTCTCTTGTTGTGGAGCACGGGCTCTAGGCGCATGAGTTTCCGTAGTTGTGGCATGCGGACTCAGTAGTTGTGGCTCACGGGCTCAGTTGCTCTGTGGCATGTGGGAACTTCCCAGACCAGGGATCGAACCTGTGTACCCTGCATTGGCAGGCAGATTCCCAACCACTGTGCCACCAGGGAATACCCTGGCCTACATTCTTGATGGTTGATGATTGGTTAGACTTGCAGAGCTGCCGCCGGCTTTAGAGCAGGTATGTCTCTCCCATTTGCCAAGGCCCCCACCACTCTCTTTTTTTGTTACAGTCGATGCACCTCAATCGTATGTTTCACACCTCACTTCTGTAGGTTTTTCTTTGTCGGCTCTATCAGCAACATTACTTAGAAAACTTACAAATTAGCATTATGTTTCAAAAATATTTTACTGAGATATAATTCACTTACCATAATATTTACCCATTTAAAGTACACAATTCAGTATTTTTTTGGTTTGTAGTTGTGCAACTATTGCCATTATCGAGTTTTAGAACTTTTTCATCCCTAAAAGAGATTCTGTACCCATTAGCAGTCACTCCCTATTCCTTCCCCTACACCTAGGCAACCACTAATCTACTTTGTCTCTATGGCTTTGGGTTGGTTCTACTTTTTAGCTATTATAAATAATGGTGTTAATGAACATTAGTATACAAGTTTTTGCAAGGACATGTGTTTTAATTTCTCTTGGGAATATACCTAGGAGTGGAAATGTTGGGTCTTATCTTAACGCTATGTTTTAACTTTTTGAGGAACTGCCACATTGTTTTACAAAGTAACTGAACCATTTTACATCCTCACCATCAATATATAAGGGCTCCAGTTTCTCCACATGAACCTTTATTGTCCATCTTGTAGCCATCCTAGGTGGTGTGAAGTGTTATTTCATTATGATTTTGATTTTAATAAATCTAGAGACTGTCATACAGAGTGAAGTAAGTCAGAAAGAGAAAAACAAATATCGTATATTAACGTATATATGTGGAGCCTAGAAAAATGGTACAGATGAACCGGTTTTCAGGGCAGAAATAGAGACACAGATGTAGAGAACAAATGTATGGACACCAAGTGGGGAAAGTGGCGGGGGGGGTGGTGAGATGAAATGGGAGATTGGGATTGACATATATACACTGACGTGTATAAAATGAATAACTAATGAGAACCTGCTGTATAAAAAAATACATAAAATAAAATTTTTAAACTTTTTTTTTAAAAAATAGAATTTATTAATTTTTACAAGGAAATGTTGCTGATAGATCACGCTAACCCTTCCTCATCACTGAAACTCTCAGCTTGGTCTCAATTCTCATGGTTAGACCACATCATGTATTGCATTGTTTTCCCTGGTTATGATCTGTGGCACCCTCACGAATGGGATTAGTGCCTGTATTAAGGAGACCCCAGAGAGCTCTCTTGCTCCTTCCACCACCTGAGGATGCGATGAGAAAGCAGCAGTCTGAATTCCAGAAGAGGTTCCTCACCAGAACCCGACCATGATAGCACCCTGATCTTGGACTTCCTAGCCTCCAGAACTGTGAAAAATAACTTTCTGTTATAAGCCACCCCATTAATGGACTTGATTACAGCAGCCCTAACAGACTTAAACACTGACCTTCCAAGGGAAGAAGTAGTGGTCCTGCTCTAGACTCAGGTTCTCCTTTTCCTCAAAAAGCTATATTTTGGAGTCTTTTTTTTTCTCTTTTTCTTTTTTTTTCCACTGAGTCCCAGGTGCCTGTCTTTGATATGTTTTCATCAACTCACCACTCTCTTCTTTTGTTCACTGCCTTCTCTCTTCTTTCACTCTTTCCCACTCCCACCCACCCATCCCAACAGCCCAGCCCAGTGGTACTGATCCAGTTCTGAGACTCTAAAGCCTCCTTTCTATCACCACCAGCCAAAAGAACCACATGAGGCCTCTTTGTCCAGCAGAATCTGATATAATTATCAGATGTTCCAACAATCTCATTTCAAATATTCTGTTCCACTGTTGCCTTAAATATACTTTACTGACAAGGTTTTTAGGTTGAGAAAATTTGGCCACCCTAATTGCAATGCAATATCAGAGTAAAAAAATGAAAGATCTTAGACTGGATGTGAGAAAGCTCCATTGGCCACATTGTTCTGGTGCACAACCATTCCGTATTTTTACTTAGTCTACCTGAAAGGCCACTGTCTGACCACGAGAACATCCATGTAGGCATCTGGAGCAAAGAGACCTTTTTACTAAGTGTGACACTGAAATTGTCCAGGAGCCCCCAGCCCCTCTTTATCAGCAACAGCAGTTTTTACAGGGCACCCTTATTACCCGGGGTGTTATATCTGCAATAATAAAGACTGCCTTGGATCTTTTCCTTCCTTCATGTCTGAACAGACCTCGTTGTATATATTTAGAGCCACGGCCCAGGCCTATTACATCTATAATGAGTGGGATGACTTAAAACATCACCTTTCACCCCAGGATCTGGAAGCCTTTAACAGCTTCAAGTCCACACTTCCACACACAAGCACTTTAGGGAAGGACAGACAATAGACAGGAACTTCTGGTGATTGTCCTGTCAGGGAGAAGGGAGAGAAAAAGAAGACGGTATGCACTGGCAGTGTAAGCCTTTCTCCTCCAGCCACTGTGATTTAAAGCTCGAGTGTCCAGTGTACACTTTCTACAGCATAGGTATAATCAATACTTTTCACTTACCTAATCTTTCATTAAAAGTGCTTTACTCATCGATTGCTAGGAGGAAATATGGTGATAAATGATGATTATTTTTCTAATTAAAGCACAGGAACTTGCTCTTTCTGGTGAGTCACTAGGAGAGTAAGATAAAGTGTCCAGGGTACAAACGGCGGCCTCTTGTTTTCGTGTGGCCCGATATTTGTTCATATCCCTACTTCATTTACTTCTCAAGGAAACAGGCTGTATTCCCATACTCATCCCAACTCACTCATAGGTAATGCCGGAACTCCAGGACTTTAACCCATAGGAACTTGCCTTGATGTTTTTCTTTCTGAAGATTTAGGTAATTATTTTATATTTCTCCAACTTAAGCTTTCAGAGAAAGAGAGCTTATCTTATCTTTTTGTTGGCTAGGGTGGGAAGCTCAGAAAGAAAAGGAGAGGAACTAGCATTTGAGTGGCCTCAGGCACTGCACTGGTCACTTCGTATATATTATCTCATGAAACTAAAAGAAAACCCAATTCATATGTGACATGTCTGCTGAGACAAGCAATTCTGGTGAGCTTGCTATCTTAGAATGTTTATCACCGGGACTTCCCTGGTGGTCCAGTGGTTAAGAATCCACCTGCCAATGCAGGGGACACAGGTTCGAGCCCTGGTCCGGGAAGATCCCACATGCCACGGAGCAACTAAGCCCGTGCGCCACAACTACTGAGCCTGCGCTCTACAGCCCACGAGTCACAACTTCTGAAGCCCACGCACCTAGAACCTGTGCTCTGCAACAAGAGAAGCCACCGCGTTGAGAAGCCCGCACACCACCACGAAGAGTAGCCCCGGCTCTCAGCAACTGGAGAAAGCCTGCATGCAGCAATGAAGACCCAACACAGCCAAAAATACATATATAAATAAATTTTTAAAAAAAGTTACCTTTAGGGCTTCCCTGGTGGAGCAGTGGTTGAGAGTCCGCCTGCCGATGCAGGGGACACGGGTTCGTGCCCCGGTCCGGGAAGATCCCACATGCCGCGGAGCGGCTAGGCCCGTGAGCCATGGCCTCCGAGCCTGCGCGTCCAGAGCCTGTGCCCCGCAACAGGAGAGGCCACAACAGTGAGAGCCCCGCGTACCGCAAAAAAAAAAAAAAAAAAAAAAAAAGTTACCTTTAAAAAAAAAAGAATGTTTATCATTTGTTCTGCTGGCCAGTAGCTGTTTGTATGCTATCATGGCTTTAACCCTGATACCCACCAGGACCTATTCTATGACATCTTGTCTTTCCTTTTAAACTGTGACTCTGGTACACTAACAAACCCGAATTGCACATTCTTCCCTCTTGTAAGCTGCTATTCAGGGTCGAGCTTAGCATTAAACAACT
Organism: Aethalodelphis obliquidens; assembly: GCF_003676395.1. Taxonomy (NCBI): domain Eukaryota; kingdom Metazoa; phylum Chordata; class Mammalia; order Artiodactyla; family Delphinidae; genus Aethalodelphis; species Aethalodelphis obliquidens. Next base: position 41,286,490 of record NW_020837954.1, read on the forward strand.
TTCTTTCTCTCTTTTTTAAAGTTTCTTTTCTTTCTTCCTTTGTTATGAGAAAAACTTACTTATGCTCTTTTAAAATTGTCGATCATGACATCATAATAAAATATTTGGTTTCATCATTTTGGCTCAATCTAATAAATATAATTTCTATTTAAATTTAAATTATTTTGGTTCTCAGATTTTATTTTTTAAAAACTTGTAGTCTCTGCCTGCCCCCACCCACCCTACCCCAGGCAGTCCAGCCCTTGTTTTTTTTCCCTGCCATTCAAAAGACCATTACATGATTCTCCTGCCCAATTCTGTCTCTCTCTTCACAAGTTCTGGAGTCAGACCGACTGAATTTGTACCTCACTCCCAAAACTTCTGAGCTGTGCGACCTTGGGCACACACTGCCTCACTTTCCCTATCTGACAACACTTATTGGGTTATTACCGGGATTAAATGACCTGGTGGTGTCTGCCCTGTCCCCAGGATCCCCCCTGCTTGGGTTGACTGTGTACATAGATGACAGACCAGTTTGTCTCAGCCTGGCCATACCTTACCTCTGAAGTTTCTCTGGTTCCCTCACCCTGTGCCTTGGCATTTGAGGGCCTTCCAGTTATAAATATCCTTATATTATGCAAACCTTTAGGCAAAAAGCAACTTTCTGCATATTATTTCATATTTTTAATAGTTTATCTTTCTGGCTAGGTCATCCAGCATGTAAGAAGTATTGAGCAACATCACTATTAAATTGTCATAGTTGGTGTTATTTTGTATTTTCTGAGGTCTACAGCTTGCTGATTGCTTTTGATCAGGCCTTTTTCTCCCTTGGGGAAATTTAGTTTCCCTTTGTTCGCTTATTTATAGCTCTGCAGTGGGCATGGTTTGGAGCCTTGGTTTTTATTGCTTCAATTGCTCTACAGTAATTGACACACGATACACATTCCAGGTCCCATGTTCCATTTACATATGGACACACACTACTCGATGACTCAAACAGACTGTAATGAATCCCCTTTATTCTGGGATATCTTTGAGATTCTGGCTTACTGTGTGGGTCTGTTCTCCTTAAACACGGGACTGACAGCATTGAGGATTGGAAACAACTGACCTTTTATTTCCTTTGGCATTTCATCACCATGGGTGCATCCCAATCTAATTATATGTTGATTTGTAATCAACAGAGGCTTCCTCTCATTTAATTTTCTGCTGACTTTATTTTCTCCCTGTTTGGAAACCTCCAGGATTATTATATCAATTTCAATTTCTTAAACAGGTTTCCTTTCACGATGGCCTGCTTCCAATCTCTTATTTTGCTATTCAGTTACTCTGTCAACCCATGTTATCTGTTTAAAAAAACAAAAAACAAAACCAAACAAAATGCTGATCTGTTGGTGGGCTCTGTGCTGCCATCTAAAATGTTATGGAAAGAACTATTTATGTTGTTATAATGTTGTTATGAATTAGCTCAGTGGCCCACATCTCTCTGTACATGAGATGCACTTGACCTTAGAAGAAAAAAAAAAATCTGAACCAGAATCCTCATTGAAGTCTGATTTGGCTACAATAAGAATTCATCAAAAACACAGAAGCTGCATTTCCTAGGAAATGGAGGCTTTTTCCTGTATTTGAGAGTGGTAAAGGATACGCCCAAGAACTTGGAACAGATACAGCACTGGCAGACAAACAAAAGATCTGCAGGGCAGAACTTCCTTTTTATTCCCTGAGCTCTCTCTCCCATTGTCTCAGAGAAGATGGGGCAAATACCCAGAGAGAAGCTGCTTCAGTATTGTCTTTTATTGATATGCTGCTTGTGTTCAGTGATTCCTCTGGCCCATAGTGTCTGCTGGACAGTTGGAGGCTTTTTGAAACCACTGTATTGTTAGAGAATAATTAGGGTGAATGAAGCAGGGGGTAGAGGTTAACAACAATTCTTTGTTGCAAGCAATTGCTTGTCTTGGCATCAGTATTGGTAACAAGGCCAATCTACTGGAAGGGATGGAAACAAAAGATGGAAAGGTTGCGGTTGGTTTGTCTAATCCATCCAGCAAATCCACCCATGCATGGCCATTGTGCCCTGTGAGCTCTCTGGAAATGCCTTTGGTCACACTGCATTCCAAGCCACTGGGTGGGTGATCTCCAGGCAGTCTTGTACATGGATTTCCTAAAGTGCTTCCCATAGCAAAAAAAGGGGACGCACAGGTGTTGCCTTGGCAATTAATCAGCATACTTCATAAAGAAAATAATCTTCTAACATTTGGGTAGATGAATGTCCTAACACAAAAGAGCTGAGATGTGTCGAATGACACCAAGGTGAAAACACCTGGGCAAAACCATGACCTCCGTCCTCACTTTCTCCTCCATCCCCTCTAGGCCAGTCAGGCCCGGTCCTGGTCGTAGGGGTCTTAATCCCACTTGTATTGTGATCTCAAGGGGCCCCAGCCAGGATAGGGTCCAGCAAACTGGGGTGGCTATAAAGTTAATGCTTCTAAGAAAGTAGTTCTTACTGAAAGGCTTTACAAACTGGTTGCCTACCTCCCTTTGCCCGTTTGGGGAACTGGTGCTGCTGCTATGTTCTGAGTCAAGTCGCCGTCCAGCTGTGGTTGATCAGATACCTGATGTATTTAATAATACATGGCAGGGTGCCTTGCATGGGGGACCTAGGTTCCTACTTGAAGCCCATTGTTCAGATTTTATAGCATTCGTGTGATTTACTAGTGTGTGAAGCTTCTTACATCCTTCTCCCAAATCAGCTTTCTGCCAAGGGTTCCCAGTCACAGAGGGGTGTGCCTCAAATACTTGACTCAAATTGTGCAACAAAAGTTACCCCATGTATCTTCCTGTTGCTTATCAAGAAGAACAGAGACATAGAGGCAGTTTGGAAGCCTATGGAGGCATCTCTCCAAGGAGATTTTTGGTGTTAGACACATCTCCCCAAAAGGTGAATTCCTGCTCTCGCATATGAAATAGGGGTTTAATTCCACAGTCTGATTTAGACCAATGATTATTTACATTTGAAATCCCAAACCAGGAACATTCAAGATCGATACTAAGCTCTGAGCAATGGGGCGGAGATGATGTTTACCTATGTGTTATTTTAAGCACGTATCTACTCTCCTGGGTCTGTGTGTGTGAGCAGTGGTGGATGTCAGGGCGTGGGTGGGGGAGGGGAGGTGGTATGGGGCGTTCCGGTGAGGGGACAGCAGTGTGCTTATTTTCAGTATGTCAGCTGTTCTGGGAAACCGCCAAAATGAATGAGCTACCACAAGCCTTCAGGCTTGTTAAAAGCCAAGGAGAGGCTAGGCCCCTCCTTTTAAAAGGTTCTGTGGAATTTAAGACTTAAAATTTCATGTGTGTTTGGTTTGGGGCAAATGTGAAATCCCTGAACTTTCCCCAGGAAAATGTTAGCTCCCAGAAACACACAGTGGGTCCTAACTCTCTGGACAGAAGTGTGTCTTGAGGGAGAAAAAAGAATCCAGCACGTTTCCGTTTAGCCTCCTGGCTCTGTTTGGCCAGCAGAGAAAGATTGATGAGAACCCTGATTAGATCTGTCTCCATGGCCTCCAGCGGAGTATTGGAAAGGCCTGAAAAAATCCTTTTGATACAGGGGGTAGAAGTTCCAGTAGATGGGGGAAGGGAAAGGACTAATCCTCCTGGCCCAAATGTGCCAGGATGTACACAGACATACAGCTGGGGAGACTGGGGAGAATGAGCAAAAACTGAGCATTTTTACAGGACTAGGCAGTGACATCCTCCTAAGGGAGAGGGAATCTGGAATAAGGTGCTTCCATACGGGAAGAAGAGCCTGGAAACCTAGTGTGGTTGTGATTTCTGAAACAGAAATCAACGGCTGGGTTTTTCTAGGCATGAGTTGTATCCTCTATTGGCAATCATGTTCCAAACCGGGCCTCTCTGCCGTGTGACTTCAGTCTGATGTTCACATCGTGAAAACTCCAGGCTGTTTTTGCCGTCCTCCCTGCTAATGTTGACATTGGTAGGGAGAGAGGAAATCTGGATAAATAGAACTCTTTTCTTGGCGTTGTTAAATATATTACTAAAAAGAGCAAAGGGTGTTTTCGGAGCTAAATGGAAGCAAAGTCTTTCTTTGGAACTTTGAAAGCCCAGGTAGGTGGCTGGGTAAGCATTTCTCGCAGCCTGTTTGTTTTAGCCCATGGTGGTTTCTGAGCAGCTTTAAGAGATCCTGGTAGAGGGCACAAACACACCCATTCCACAGCGGCCCCCTCGCCTCAGGCTGTCTTTTGTATCCTGTGACTGAAAACTTACACAGCTTTTAGGACTTTGCTGAAGATTACATTGTAGCTAGTCTGCCATGAGCTTTGAATTTTGTTGGAATTTCACTGTCAAAAGCAGAACAGCTTTTTCATCTTTGAACTGGGAGGAGTGGTTTAGTTTGCCCCTTACTTTTTGCACGTTCAGAAACTGAAATTGAGAACCTTAAGCAACTCCCCTGAAGTTACACAGTTAAGTGAGTACGGGAACAGAAATGAAAAGCTCTTAAGTTTCCTGATGTCTGGTTTATTATCACAAGGAAAGCTCTGCCCACAAGAAGGAAATTTCAGTTCAGATTCTCTATAACTTTAAGAACATAGACGAATATATCAATTTCAGTAGAAACAGCTGATCAAGATAGCCTTATCATTCTCAAGGGAATGTAATTTTAAGGAGATATATTTGGAGTAACCGGATTTTAAACTATATTGCTAATTCTTCTCTAGTGTAGTGGAGGGGGCTATTTTCCAATGCTTCATGAACTATTTAAACATTTCCTTATTTAATACTTTTTTTAACCGTAAAAGCACTTAGTTGAGAATAAACACAAGTTGGTTATACAAGCCCTTCACACGGAGGGCTCCATACATATGGGCGATGCCGTAAACCAAAGAAGGGTATAACAGAGTGGGGAAATGGTCTCCACAGTGCTTCATCGTGGACAAAATGCCTTCACATACATTATCAAACTGATCCTCGGGACAGTTTTGTGAAAGTAGGGAGAATAGACATAAGTACAGCTGTTTTCCAGAAAACAAAACCAAAGCTCAGCGATACAGAGTGACTCACCCAGCACAGGTAGGTGCTGAGTTGGGACTCAAACTCAGGTTCTCACTCTAAGCCTGCAACTCGTTTCATTACCTCCTGGTGCATTAGTTACACAGGTGATAACGCCTTACGGAGCAATCCCTGTTTTCTTTTCTCTAGGACAGAAACTGCAGTGGCTACACTTTCCCTGCCCAGGTGCAGGTGGTTTCACTTCCTGGTTTGCATTATTCTATTCGTGGTATTTACCTTACATGGAGGGACTAGGGCTTTTAAAAATCATTCAAATGGGTTTTTGAGGTTATATTTATTTCTCCTTCACATCCTAAACTTCGGAGGTGATGCTCTCTGGCTTTCCATTCAGATGAGAAAAGGACTATTGTGATTGTTGGTGGTCCCTCCCCAGGATGCCAGCATAAATGAAGGATGTTCTTTTTAAGAAAGAAAAAAATGCAATTTAGCAAGGTTCTTGACTCTCTTTTAACACAGTATCTATTTTTAAAGATGTTATTTGTTTTCATGTGTAACACTAGGTGGCAGAATAACTACACCACAAAGCACGATATCCTTTGTTTCTTGCTACTCTCGGAGCAGAGACTCGAATAGTGAGGCATAAACCATCTGTCGCTGCATGAGATTGGACCAACCAACCTGGCCAATATTTTCTTGACAGGGAGCTGGCTGCAGTGATTCTAAAACATATGCTTCCAACATACTGTCTGTAAGGTTTCCCTCTTTCTTTTTTTTTCCAGCTCCCCAGCATTTTACTTTTTCTGCCCCATTGCATCCATGTAGACAAGGCCTGCAGGCAGCTGCTTTGAAATGGCAGATCTGGACGGATGCACCCAGTGGCGCTGGCACTCTTGCCCCTGTGTGCCAGTGGGTCATGGAGGTCTGGAGAAAAGGCACCTGAGCCCTTGTCCTGAGTGGCGTCAGTGGCTGTGGCCAAGGGCCAGCAGTGGCCAAGCTGGGCCAGCTTGAAAATGCTGCCCTCACTAACTCAGGTATACAGAAGGGTTTTTGTTTTGAAAGAGCAGCCTGATTGTGGTTCAGCTCTTCAGCTGGTTTAGAAACACTGTTGCATGGTCTGTGGGACATTGCCTCCAGTTTTTTTCCTTAATGGTTTGCCAGTGTCTCAGCACTCCCAAAGTGTCTGTTGCTCTAGATGCCTCACATGCCACAGGACACACTAAGCTAAACGAAGCTGCAGCACCGGTTTTGTCCTTTCATGTTGTAAAGAGGATGAGCTTGGGGTACAGAAATACCTCTTTGTGTTTTTGCTGAAAAAGAAAAGAATATCATTAAAACAAAACAATACATACCTAAGTCTAGTGATAATACTCTGTGAATACCCTACCTTAAGGCACTCCAGTAAAACCAAGTCTGAATGTATAAAATTGATGAAGCAGAAAGATTTTATTTTAATTAAAAAAGCATTCTTTACTTTACAACTGGAACCACAGTCGGATTTTATTAAATAGCAAGTTCCTGATGTGAATTGTAAATGATTCCATTTACAAAAGTGAAGAAGAAAAGTATTCAAACCTTGACTTTTTAGGAACCCACTTGTTGCACGAAACAAAGAGCAACTGGACTATAGTCCACCCACGTACTTTCACCGTACCCTGCTCTACTTTCCAGCTGGGAATCTCAGGGTTTTGTGTTTTTTTTTTAGTTGATAGCTGAGGGTGCTGGTAATATCCTAATTTTTCAGAGAAGGCACTGGTGACATGAAGGCTCCTTGTTAAAGTGACCCAGGTGTGAGTCACAGTAATCAGGGGAAGCCTGTAGCTTAGGGATATGGACGTTTTGTATATTTGTTTGCCTGCCAGAGCTGCCATTCTTTCATAAAGAATAAACTGTATGACTTTTGAGAATACCTGAAACAACATATAAATCAGACCAAGGATATCAATCACAGGCCACTACCATAGGGATGCTTTGAAGCTAGAAGAGGGTTTTGAGACCTTCTTGTTTGTTAAGAATGAAATGTCATAAAAATTCCAAAGCAGGACTTAGATTTCCAGGGGGAAGGGACCTCTTTATTGTTTCCTCTAATAGCTGCTTTGGTGCTTTAGTGAATAAATGTGTTGCTCAAAATAACCCTAGATGCAGGCTCAGAACTATAGCCTGGCTTTGCTCCCACTTCTGAATTATTTATTTATGATAGTTTTGCTGTTTTCGTCACTCCTCGCTACCCCCTCTCCCCCCATAGTTTGTCTTGCCTTTATTCTCACACCCACTAATTAATTGATATCTTCTGCTCTTAGGACTACAGCAAATGTGTCTCTGTGTTTATGTGGATCCTTGCTAAGCAGGCCATGCTTTTAAGTTTCTGGAATAGAACAGTGGTAAAAATAAGTCACAGCTTGTTTCCATATTTGCTTCTGAGTCAAGACACTTAATTTTCTCATTATAATGCCCAAGGTATAGAGCTGTAGAGTTTACTTTTAAGAGAAACAACCCAAATTCAGTCAAATCCTTTAATTAGATGTTTTCAAATCTTACAGAATTCTCTGGATTTATATTTACAAAATGAAAAAACACAGTGGTCATGGTTTTATTATTTCTGTCCATAGGGAGAAAAACCTTACCCAAAATAGGCCAAATCTTCTCCCAGATTCTCTGACAACAGGTGTTTTGGGTGTTGCCCAAAGTTGCTCATAACCTTAGGATGAGCAGCATTCACTGAGGGCCTTAGACCTACATTAAAATGACATCTCAAAACCAGAGACCTGAGGGGCTGGGATCTAACAGTAAAAAAGCAGGGGAGTAGAGCTGAGGAGTAGGGGGCATTCACAGGAAGGGAGAGAATATTGGCAAAACAAGATGGGAGAGGTGAGCTGGGGGCCCAGCCCCAGTGCAGTGGCAGGACTGTAGCAAAGTGTGACCAGAGGTTCTGGCACCTCCCCCGTCATGGACACAAGCCAGAGATATCAGTTTCCCTTGGTTTTCAGCATAAAAAAGCCAGCTAATGTTCTTGAGTGTCAGTTTATTGAGCTCTCCAGTGCAGCCTCATAACTTACATTAATTGCGAGGAAAATGCTTCCAGAGAAAAGAGAGATGCGGCACAAAACAAGTTTGTCTTTGACTAGTTGTCACAGCCCTGCTGTTTGGAGTCATTGACAAGTCCTTGGTTCTTGTATGACAGACCCTGAATAAAAGAAGTGATTCATCTTCTCTCTGTTGCACCTCTCAAGGAGGACATTTTTTTCTTTCTTAAAGACAGATTTTGTTTATGGACTTAACATCACTGGCAGTGGCCAGTGGGCTCAGAATCTTTGCAAGGTGTAATTTACTATTGTGCTCCTCCCTCCTAAGTTTGTGCACCTCGAGAAGCTCCATCCCATTAAAATTCCTTCTTAAAAGCATAAGGTGAAAGAGCCAAGCGTGTGTTGTTTTTTTAAAGGGGAGTGTAGCTACAGAAGGGGAGAGGGCCCCGGCTTTTTCTCTTTTAAATGCTAGTAAATAGCTTAAAACCTGTTGAAGCTTTTGGAGGAATGTGGAAGCGTTGTCATTTGGCTCCAATGTTTAGGAAAACAAAATAAAGGAAATAGTTTTAAGAAGAGACTTTCCTGCGATGGGCTCTATTCTCTGAAGTGTCCTATAAGTGTCACACCTGTTCCTCCACGTACACAAGCTGACCTAAGTTGCCTCCTTGTCTGCCGCGCCCAGCCACTTTGCTCATTGCCCTACTGAATCTTTTCAGACTTTAGTTCTGTACTTTGGCAGCTCAGCCCTTATAAAAGTGTGAGATACTGTTTTGTTTTGTTTTTAAATTTATTTTATTTATTTATTTTTGGCTGCATTGGGTCTTTGTTGCTGTGTGCGGGCTTTCTCTAGTTGCTGCAAGCAGGGGCTACTCTTGGCTGTGGTGCGTGGGCTTCGTGGGCTTCTCATTGTGGTGGCTTCTCTTGTTGTGGAGCACGGGTTCTAGGCGCGCAGGCTTCAGTAGTTGTGGCATGCGGGCTCAGTACTTGTGGCTCGCGGGCTCTAGAGCACAGGCTCAGTAGTTGTGGCGCACGGGCTTAGTTGCTCTGCAGCATGTGGGATCTTCCTGGACCAGGACTCGAACCTGTGTCCCCTGCACTGGCAGGCAGATTCTTAACCACTGTGCCACCAGGGAAGCCCTGAAATACAGTTTTTGACGGTGAGAAAGAATCGTGTTGTTTAAAGATGAAATGCTAATACATTTATGTACAAATTCTCCATTTTCTAATGTTATAGGAAAACCACCAGTGTCTGTTGTGACCCAATGCAGTTCTTACTCAGCCATGTTATCTCGGATTCACGCACATAAAGATGGACCTGTCTGCCATTTGGAGAAGGCTTCATAACCTGGAAGGTTCAGGAAGGAACTGGTTTTTATTGAGAATTCAAAAGGAGTGTCTTTCATAGCCAATAGCCTTTTTTTTTTTTTTTTTCGGTACGCGGGCCTCTCACTGCTGTGGCCTCTCCCGTTGCGGAGCACAGGCTCCGGACGTGCAGGCCCAGCGGCCACGGCTCACGGGCCCAGCCGCTCCGTGGCATGTGGGATCATCCCGGACCGGGGCACGAACCCGTGTCCCCTGCATCGGCAGGCGGACTCTCAACCACTGCGCCACCAGGGAAGCCCTAGCCTTTCTTTTTGAGACTCATTTCTAAGGGGTCTTTTGCAGCTTCAACAAAAGAGAAAGAGCTCAAATTCTTCTTTCTACAGCCTGAAGGAATTGAGTATACCTATAGCCAAGCAGCTAAAACTAGAAAACAGCAAAATACAGTGTAAAAAAAAGCATTGCTTATTGTATTTTAGCTGTGGACATTTTGAGCTTCAGAGAATGATTAGGTCCTGGTTTTCCTGGGAAATTGTCTGTGTATGGACTCAAATGTAGGGCTTGAGAAATGATATGATGGAGAAATAGGAGCCATGTAAAATGATGTGGATCTAGCTTGGATGTGTAGTTTTGAACTTACATTTAAATATGGTCCTATCTTAGCTTCTGGTAATTCAGTACACCCCCTCAGACCCAAAGCTTTTCTCCTGCTTCTCCTTCACCACTCCTCCTTTCATCTCTCTCTCTCTCACACACGTACACACACACACACACACATATCTTTTGGCAAATAATGGAGAAATATACACAGTATTTTTAATGGGGTTATACTTAACTGTTTTGCAACTTGTTTCCTTTTATGTAAAAGCTGCAGAAAAATGTACTTCATTCTTTTATAACAGCTGCTTATGAAGTCATTTGATATATGCATACATATTACATATTATGTATGTTTTTAACCCATTTGTTATTGATGGACATTTAGATAGCTCCTAATTTTTCACTATTCCAATGAATGCTGCAGTGTTCTGTTCTTTTTCTGTTAAAAAAGAATGTTTCTCATCGTAAATGTGGTCAAACTCTTCATTCACAAAGGCAGAAAAATAAAAAGAAGAAAATAAAAATCACTCATAATCCTCTATGTAGAGATGCTTTTAACGTTGTTTTATTTATTTCATGCTCTTTTCAATGCATTTGTGTGCGTATTTATAAAGTTGATAGGATGCTATGTGTAGTTTTGGTCCAATTTTTTCTACTTAACTGTTTACCTTCGGTATTTTCTCTTAGTAAATCCTCTTTTGAACAAATTCTCTACATGATGTATTTTGTCTTTTTGAGTTGTCTGTTTAGGTCTTTTATCCATTTTTCTATTGGGATGTTAATGTGTGTTTTTATATTGATTTGTAAGGACTCTTTTTGTAGTAAGGTCATTAATCTTTTGTCTCTCATGTTTATTTCAGTTATTTTCCTTAGTTTTTCATTTACCTTTTAATTTTGTTTATGGAACCATTGATATATAAAAGTCTTACATTTTTGTGTAATCAAATATATCAGTATTTTCCTTTATAGTTTCCTTTAGGCTTAAAAGGACCTTAAAAGAAGCTGTAATGATAATAATAGACATGTTTTTCAGCACTTAGCTATCATGTCAGCAGTTTCATATGTATAAATTTATATATACTTACTCTTTATAACAAACCAGTGAGGTAGGTAATGCTATCTCTGTTTCACTGATGAGGAAATTAAGGCCCACAAAGTCATATAGATGGAAGTGGCATAAACCCAGCCCGTCTGGCCTGGGAGCCCACACCCTTCCCAACTTCACTGTATCACCATATGTTTCAAAGGGTATATTTATTTAGCCTCAAATACTCTGCTGAATCTTGCTGTGTCTCAACAATCACTAAAAACAAAAAAGTAAAACACCCATATTTTCTCCTAGTGTTTTGAATAGTTTAAATTATATTTAATTCTAGTTTGTCCGGATCTTACCTTGATGTGTAGTGTGAGCTGGGGCTCATATTTAATTTTTTCAATTAGTCAGTGTCCCCAGTGTGTTAGCACTCCTTTAAGAATTTGGAAAGGACTTGCCTTTTCCAAGAAACCTTTGTAAATAGTGCTACTTCATGCTGTTTCTTCAGTTATATTTCTTCAGAGTTGTTGGTTTCCTCAGCAGCTTTGGTCTATATAATTTTGTGGAATCTTATGTTGCTGCTAGATTAAAAGTATCATTAAAAGTATTAAAAGAGACTAACTCTTCCAGTTGTTTTTACTCTGTATATAAGAATAGGATAAGAGATACTTATCCTAGGGTCAGTGGACCCCTCTTCTCCCTGAGTTCTGGATATCTATGAACGTGGGTAAGAAAAAAAATTACATCTCCATTTTCACCAACCTTTTAATGAAATTGAGCATTTCTTCAATTTTGAATGTAGACAATAAACCATAGTCGTATTAGCAGAACCTGTGATTTTAAACTACAGATACTTAATATTACATTTCAATTGCTCCAAATATCTTGAAATATTCTTTACACTTATCACTACTTTGACGTTATAGTAATTATATTAGACCCACCACTAGATTTTGCTATTTAATGGATTAAGAAGCACATTTATTAATATTTTATATATTCAAAAATTATTTTGAAAACTGGATTTCCATAAAATTGGTTTCCTTTGTTATCCTATGTATTTTATTTTATGCACTTGGAAACATTTTTCTGAGAAGGGGTCCATAGGTTTCGTCAAACCACCAAAGGGATCATGGCATAAACATTGTGAAGAGCCCTAGTCTGTTTAAATGCAAGGCATACCATTGAGCTTTATAAATACTCCTTAGTACTGAGTGATAAAAAGGTGGTTTGGGAGGAGCTGGAAAACAGTCCAGCATATCCCTCTCTATTGTCTTGATTCTTCCACTTCTGGAAGTATTCTCTTTATCATCCTAAATAGAACTATTTCTTCTCTTCCCTCTCCTTCCCCTTTCCCCCTCCCTCCTTTTCACTTAGTACCTCTCATTTCTTCCCTATTCTCTTCCTTTTTCATTTCTCTTTCTCTTCCTCCTTCATTTGCCTCCTCCACCCTTTCTTTTTCTTCCTTTTCCTCTCTCTCCTCTCTAAAAATATTAATATCTTAAGGAGTTTGTGTTTCAGCTTGTTTCAAAAAATGTTTCCTCTTTTAGATCTAAGAATGAATTCAAAGACAGTGGGGAAAAGGAGTTGATAGAAAGAGTTAATAACATCAGCAAGAAGTTGAAAGCAAGACTTGCCAAAAATAAGTGTGAGGTAATTACCTGGAGATAATTAAGAATCGACCTTAAAGGGCACCTACCTGGTTTGTTTGACCCCTGGAAAGAGCCTCTGTCTCTTGGTTCTGGCCCCGTAAATCCAAGTCCTGCTTTCGTATTTGACTTATCCAACTCCTTTGATAAATTGTTTGCCTCATAAGACAATCATTCACTTTTAATTTTCAAAGTACCCGAAGGGAGGGACCTGTTTTGAAAGAATGAGACAATTAGACTGTATTATTGATTTGCAGTCATTTCTTTGGGATCAGTTCAAAAGTGTACATATTTAAGGGGCAAAAGTTATCACACAGTTTTCCACTTAAAGTGGAACTTTTGATGCCTGGAATTAGTTAGTATTTAGTTTCTGAGATGCTCATGCCATGGTCTCACCTATCTGCTGAAATGTGATAGTGATTCATCTTAGTCATTGGTCATGGGTACCTACTGATACAATCTGTATGGCTATAGAATTTTTCCTCTTTTTCTTAAAGTAAGTTCTGTTTGGGATAATGCCATTTTTCTACACTAAAAACATTAGCTCGTCTTACAGCTAACATAAGCTGAAAATTTGAGGTGCCTGGGGGAGGGAAATAAGGCAGATGGATTGTTTACATGAGTGCTATAGTTTCACTTTTTATGCACCAGGTCACATTGGAAGAATTAATGCCCTGTAAGTTTGCCAATCAGATTGCTCCAGTCATCTCTAAACATTCCATTTGGTTTATTAGAATAATAAATACTGTGCAAAGAAAGTTCATTTGGATCCAGGATATTATACTGTGGTCAACCAAAGAAATATGTGCTACACCTTACCTCTGACTAGATTTGGTCAGGTGACACCCTGAGTTTGACGAATGGGTACAGATTTACCCTATTTGGGCATTGAATTTGAGGACTGGTCCCTGGAGTTATAGTTCATGTAACTGGAGTTATAGCATCATTGTTACCTGTCCTGGCCAGTGTTGGTTGCCATTTCGCTGGCCATTTCTATCATGTCCCTCACCATCTGATGTCTGCTAAGCATTCTCTGTGGAAAGGAGTAAGAAGCTTCTCTTCATCCTGCCAGGTCGATTTGGGTATCTGAAGTTACCCCCAGAAAAGATTTACCGAAAAGTCCATTTAAATGTTTCATCTGATTTGATGACTAGGACCCTGAATTAATTTCATTTTGGGAAGTCTCAGTTTTTACGTCTGGCTTTCAGATCCTTCTCCTCTTATTCAGGCTTGTTGCAGCTGTTTGCCAGAGATACCTCTGCTGCTCTCAGGGAAGTAGCTCTGTGAGTCACATGCTTTATCATTATACTTTGGTATTTTCTCTCAAGCTGCTTTCCTTATCTGTAGAGTCCCTCTTCTCTGAGGTTAGTTCCCAATCCTTCTATGTTTCTAAGGCCTGGGTCAAGGCCCATCTCCTTCACGAGCCTTTCCTACAGTCTTAATCCATCACCAGTCTCTCTTGCTGCTGAACTTCTACAGATCTGACAGTTGGTGCAAAAAGTTAAACTGTGGGCACAGGAAGCAATCAAATTGAGTCAGAGAAATTGAAGTCATCATCAAATTGAAGTCATCGATTTAATTCTGGTTTTATTCATATAAAGAGTACTAAAGAGATCGTAAGTAATCAGTATTTCTAAGAACAAAGTTCTTATTTTAACATTTTATTGCTGGGGATACAGGTTCTAGGGAAAAGTAATAAAATCTGAAATTGAAAAATAAATTACAAAATGACTGGTGTACTAATCAAATTAATTGCAGCATTACTTATGAAGGGAAAAACACCCTCAGTGTCTTAACAGTGGAAGAACGACTAGTTCCCTTAATACACTGTGCTTATATTAATTGATAACAATTTAAAATTAAATGATGATTTTGAAGACTTTGAATTGGTAAGAACTTTTGTATAATGGTAAGCAATAAAAGCAGAATATAAAATTATAAACATGTATATATGTATCAGGTTGGAGTGTGGATAAATGAAAACAGTTGACTTGTTAAGGTAGTGGGATTGGTAATTTTTTAACATTGTAACAGTATTATAAAATCCTAAAGTTTATTATATGAATATATTAGAGTTTTTATGTTTGTTTGCTTTTAAAATTTATTTTATTTATTTACTTTTGGCGGCTTTGGTTCTTTGTTGCTGTGCGTGGCTTTCTCTAGTTGCAGCGAGCGGGGTCTACTCTTCGTTGCAGTGCGCGGGCTTCTCACTGTGGTGGCTTCTCTTGTTATGGAGCACAGACTCTAGGTGCACGGGCTTCAGTAGTTGTGGCTTAGTTGCTCCGCGGCATGTGGGATCTTCCTGGACCAGGGCTCGAACCCGTGTCCCCTGCATTGGCAGGCACTTCTTAACCACTGCGCCAACAGGGAAGTCCCTGTGTATTTTTTTTTCAGATTTATTTATTTATGTATTTATTGACGTACAGTTGATTTACAATGTTGTGTTAGTTTCAGGTATACAACAAAGTGATTGAGAGAGATATATATATATATATATATGTTATATATCAAAATATACATGTATTTTTTTAAAAAAAACATGTCTTCTCTATCACTTGGAAAAGCAGAAAATCAAAAAGTAATAAAATAAATTATCTCCTGATTTATGCGTTGAGCACTTAATATGCAGCAAGAGTCCTTACTTAGAATCTGGAGGTATATAATGTCTGAAAAAAATAAAAATAAAATGGTGCTTTAAAAATAAAAACAATAGATAGTTCATGCTTTTGATTAATGGGTAGATTTATTATTATGACGAAAGTGAGAATATTCAAACTAAACGATGGAAACTGACTTTTTTTTTTTAGAATAGATACATGCTTTTTTTTTTTTTTAAATTTCATTTATTTATTTATTTTTGGCTGTGCTGGGTCTTCTTTTCTGTGTGTGGGCTTTCTCTAGTTGTGGCGAGCGGGGGCCATTCTTCATCGCGGTGCTCGGGCCTCTCACTGTCACAGCCTCTCTTGTTGCGGAGCACAAGCTCCAGACGCGCAGGCTCAGTAGTTGTGGCTCACGGGCCCAGCCGCTCTGCGGCATGTGGGATCTTCCCAGACCGGGGCACGAACCTGTGTCCCCTGCATTGGCAGGCAGACTCTCAACCACTGCGCCACCAGGGAAGCCCGGAAACTGACATTTTTTTTAATACTTTCTATGTGCCAGACATGGTGCTAAATGTTTAGTATAGTTTATTTCATTTAATTATCTGTAAAACCCTGGGAAAAAGTTATTACTACTCCCCTTTTAATGGTGAGGTACCTGAGATTCAGAAACATGAATTGTGTGAGATGACATGGGTAGTAGGATTCGAAACCAGTTGTTGGTTTTGATTCTTTGTTTTTTTTCTCATCCCAGAAACATATCTCTTTAGTCAGTAATAAAATTACTGGACCCTGGGAAGTTCCCATGGGCTTTATGTCTTGCCATAATAAAACTTAAAAGCCCTAGGTTCACTGACTAATAAAACAGCATATGTGTGTAAGTGTATGTTTATGTATTACTAATAATGATTTCTATGGTTCCTTCAAAATATAACTTATTTTAGAAAACTACGTCATCTCAAGGATAGAGTTTACAATGTAGACTGTGATGTCAGATTGTCTGTGTGTGTGTGTGTGTGTGTGTGTGTGTGTGTGTGTGTGTGTGTGTGGTGTCAAACAGTGAAGGCACCTTTCTCACCATATTCTCACTCAAGGCCATCCCAGAAGTTGGCTGCTTTTTTAGGGCAGCTCATGACCATCCCCATGAGATGGTTTACTAGAGAGCATCGTTCTCCCTCCTTCTCATACTGGTACTGTTGGAATTAGACTTGTATAGTTGTGAGGAATAAAGATCCACTGAAGCTAGCCCAAATGAAAAGAAGATTTACTGCAAAGAAAGAATCCCCTGGAAATTCAAGAACAGGAGCCATGACAGTGTGGAGCTTCATGGAGTCTGGTACTGGAAGGTAGACTTCAGCAGGGGAGCTCATGGAGCCTCACCTACTGATGCGTCTCAGCTGCAGTCCGCGAAGCTTCTTCCCCACCCACTGCCCACTGTCAAATTCTCCCCTCATATTTTGCCCTTGACTCAGTTGATTAATTCTGCTCTAGTCAACTTTGACTGGGAATGAGTAAACCTGGTCTAAAAAATGACCACCTCGGCAGTGGAAACTAGAATTTTACACAGGAGGCCATGGGAGCAGCAACATGGTTGGAGGAAGGTGAGGAAGGATGCCATTTACAGGCTACATCTGCACAAAAATTTACAGAGAATTTCATTTGTTTATATCAGAGAATGTGAGGGAGGGGGGAGGGGATGTACCTTTTACCAACACTGCAGAAAGGACTGTTGATAGGTGGTCTCCCTTAGAAGGAGACCTGCTTGTGGTAGGCCAAGATCAAAGTGTCTAGTGTAGGGACACGAAACAGATTATTGTTACTTATTCAGGCACTATGGATTTGTTTTTAATTACTGATACCTAGACCCATATTGAGACGCTGGGTTTCACTCGGAAGCAAGAGTTAGGCTCTAATTAGAGAGGGAAAAAAATACAGAACCTAAGCTGGAGGAAATCAGACCTATGAAATATCCATTTCTAAGCTATAGTCATTGATTAACTTCGTGGTCTCTGCTAGGCTCCTAACTCCATTTCCCTATAATCATTCTTTTTATTTTAAAATTTATTTATTTATTTTAAATTTATTTTCTGGCTGCGTTGGGTCTTCGTTGCTGTGAGCGGGCTTTCTCTAGTTGCGGCACGCGGGGGCTACTCTTCATTGTGGTGCATGGGCTTCTCATTGTTGTGGTTTCTCTTGTCGCAGAGCACGGGCTCTAGGCACGTGAGCTTCAGTAGTTGTGGCATGTGGGCTCAGTAGTTGTGGCATGTGGGCTCAGTAGTTGTGGCTCACGGGCTCTAGAGCACAGGCTCAGTAGTTGTGGCGCACGGGCTTAGTTGCTCCATGGCATGTGGGATCTTCCCGGGCCAGGGCTTGAACCTGTGTCCCCTGCATTGGCAGGCAGATGCTTAACAACTAAGCTACCAGGGAAGTCCCTATAATCATTCTTGATGACCTCATTACCCATGTAGATAATGTGTCCAACATTCTACCTTCCCAGGGTGACTCCCTCCCCGCAAGGATGTAGTCTTCCATCCTACTTCAGCAACCCATTCTGATGGGCTTACCTTACACTTGATATTACCGGTTACGCCATCCCCTCTTCCACAGCCGTGACTTCAAGTATCCTTTTCTCTGACCACCACCTCCTGTATTTATAGCTCATTTATTCTATTATCCCCACTCCAAAAACACTTTGATCACATGAAGATCCCCAAACTGAGTCCATGGTCCACTGTGATAGTCACAACTTTGTATATACCCTCAACTTCTTTTCCTTTCTTGCCTTTCATCATACTCATACCCTTAGGAAGACCTCTATACTAATTAAAGCTAACTCTTTGTCCACTGTGTGCTTTCACTGAAGAAAAACACATACTGTCTAAATTTATATTCATAATCTTTACTTGAATGCCTTCAGTCCTGCTCAGCAGTTCTATTATCCCCTCTCTGAAATAACCATTTCACAACTTCTCCTTTCTCTAACTTCTGATACTTCCTCTCTACTCTGCCCTGATAAACTTGTCTCTAATTTCACTGCGAAAATGGAAGCAATCAGAAGAGGTTGTTTCTCATCTTTCCACTAACAGCCCTGTCAACTCTATCTACACCCATATTCTCCTTCGTCCTGTCTAAGGCCAGCCCTCAACTCGTGCACTGGATCCCACTCACTGTCACCTCCTTGAACACCTCACACCTTTCTTTCCACCTTAATTTCTCTCTCTCCACTTCCTGTCAGCATTAATGCTGGAATAACTCTCATCTTGAAAATCTACTGTAGATTTCACATTTGCCCTCTGGCTACCCTTTGTTTCCTCCAACTCAAAGGATGCATCTAAATCCTCACTCACTGTCTTCACTTCACCATCAATTCTCTTCTCATCCCACTCTGATTAGGCTGTTGTTCCCACCCTCCCACTGAAACCAATCTTGCCAAGGTTACTAACGACCTTTGCTTTGTTGATTCCAATAGCCAGTTCTCAGTTTTCACCTTTCACGCATTCTCAGTAGCATCTGACACAGTTGTTCCTTGATTCGTTTTCTTTACTTGGCTTGGTTTCTGGGACATTATGCTGCTGCTGCTGCTGCTGCTTCTCCTCCCCCTCCTCCAACTTCCCCTCCCCCTCCTCCAACTTCCCCTCCCTCTCCTCCAACTTCCCCTCCCTCTCTCCTCCTCCTCCTTCTTCCTCTTCTTCTTTCTTCTTTCTTCTGCTCCTCCTTCTTCCAATTGCTGCTCTTCTCTGTCTCCTTTGCTGGCTCCTCCTTCTCTTTCAAGCTCATATCTTGGGTCTTAATTCTTCACTTTTCGTTTTTTGTTCCTTTTTTGCAGATATGTGTGTATATATATTTCTTATTTGAACAGATACTTTTATATTTCTTGTTTCCTCTTCTTTCTTACACAAAAATGTAGCGTTCTATAGATACTCTTCTGTACTTTTTCTTAGTTAATGTATCCTTCAGTCATTCCATATCAGTTCACAGAGATTTTCCTCCTTTTTTCTACTGCATAGTACTCCGTTGTGTCAATATACCATAAGATGACATTTTGGAACCAATCTTTGATTGTATTGAGCATACTTTTTCCTTTCTAAGTTATAATTAGTTTGGAGAGCTAGTTGGGTCTTGGTGGTAATGGTATGCTGTAGTAATCTCCCCAAACTCAACAGTTTAGGAAGAAACTAACATTTCTAACAAGTGAAAAGAACTTGTCTGTATGTGTAATGATTTTAGGCCTTAGTTTCCACATCTATAAAAATGAAGGCATTGGTCTAGATGATCTCTAATGTCCTTTCCATCTTAAATATTCAAAAAAAAAAAAACCACACCAAAGCTGCAATTTGTCCAGTACAGCTAATTTGAAAACATGAGCATATTTTTAACCTCTTTGTTTTAAATTGAGATATTATTGATATATAACATTGTGTTAGTTTTGGGTATACTATATAATGATTTGATATATGTATACATTTCAAAATGATTACCACAGTAAGTTTAGTTAACATTTATCACCACACATACTTACAATTTTTTTCTTCTGATGAGAACTTTTTAAAAAATTGAGGTATAATTAACATATAACATATTAGTTTCAGGTCTACAGTGTAATGATTTAATATTTGTATATATTGCAAAATGATCACCACAGTAAGTCTAGTTAACATTGGTCACCATGCGTAGTTACAAATTTTTTTTTTCTTGTGATAAGAACCTTTAAGATCTACTCTCTTAGCAACTTTCAAATATATAATACAGTATTTTTAACTATAATCCCCATGCTGTGCATTACAGTCCCATGGCTTATTAATTTTATAACTGGAAGTTTGTACCTTTTGACCCCCTTTACCTATTTCACCCCCCACCACTTGGCTCTGGCAACCACCAATCTGTTCTCTGATGAGCTGGGGAGGGGAGGTCCTTCTGTTTTTGTTTTGTTGTTGTTTCAGATTCCACGTATAAGTGAGGTCACACAGTATTTGTCTTTCTCTGTCTGACTTATTTCACTTGAGGTGCATCCAAGTTGTTGCAAATGACAATTTCATTTTTTATGGCTGAATAATATTCCATTGTGTATACATTATACAACCACATTTTCTTTATCTATTCGTTGATGGACACTTAGGTTAACCTGTTTCCATATCTTGGCTCTTGTAAATAATGCTGCAGTGAACTTGGGTGTGCATGTGTCCTTTTGAGTTGGTGTTTTCATTTTCTTCAGATAAATACCTAGAAGTGGAATTGCTGGATCATATGCTAGTTCTGTTTTAATTTTTTGAGGAACCTCCGTACTGTTTCCATAGTGGCTGCATCAATTTACATTCCCACCAACAGTGCACAAGAGTTCCCTTTTCTCTACATCCTCACCAGAACTTGTTATCTTGTCTTTTTGATGATGGCCATTCTAGCAGGTGTGAGGTGATACCTCATTGTGGTTTTGATTTTCATTTCCCTAATGATTAATGACGTTGAGCACCTATTCATGTACCTGCTGGCCATCTGTATATCTTCTTTGGAAAAATGTCTATTCACATCCTCTGCTCATTTTTTAATCAGATTGTCTGTTTATTTGTTTGTTTCAGCTATTAAGTGGTATGAGTTTTTTATATTTTTTAAATATTAACCCCTTATCAGATATATGACTTGCAAATATTTTCTCTCATTCAGTAGGCTGCCTTTTCATTTTGTTGACAGTTTCCTTTGCTCTGCAGAAGATTTTTATTTTATTTTATTTTATTTGCTGTAGTTCCACTTGTTTATTTTTGCTTTCGTTGCCTTTGTTTCCGGTGTCAAATCCAAAAATCATTGTCAAGACTGGTGTCAGGGAGCTTATGCATATATTTTGTGGTTTCAGGTATTACATTCAAGTCTTTAATCCATTTTCAGTTAATTTTTTTGTGTTCAGTGTAAGATAGGGGTCCAGTTTCATTCTTTTGCAGGTGGCTGTCCAGTTTTCCCAAAACCATTTATTGAAGAGACTGCCTTTACACCATCGTATATTCTTGGCTCCTTTGTCATAAATTAATTAACCATATATGCATAAGTTTATTTCTGGTCTGTCTATTCTGTTCCATGTGTCTTTTTATGCCAATACTATACTGTTTTGATTACTATAGCTTTGTAATATAGTTTGAAATCAGGGAGTATGATGCCTCCAGCTTTGTTCTTCTTTCTCAAGGTTGCTTTGTCTATTTGAGGTCTTTTGTGGTTCCACACAGATTTTAGGATTATTTGTTCTGTTTCTGTGAAAAATGCCATTGGAATTTTGATAGGGATTTTGTTGAGTTTGTAGATTGCTGTAAATAGTATAGACATTTTAACAATGTTAATTCTTCCAATCTATGAGCAACTTCTTTACATTTCTATCTTTGCTTGTACCTGTCCCATGGCTTTAAATATCAGCTATACATACACTGGTGACGATTCCAACTCTGAATGCCTTGGTTCTACACTCATATACCCAAGTGCCTCTTGACATTGCCACTTGTATGCCTAGCAGGCATTCAAACTTAATATATTTAAAACAGAGCTCTTGATTTCTCCCCAAAGCTGCTTCTTTGATAATCTTTATGGTCTCAGTTAATGGCACACCATTTACCTAGTCGCCCAGGCCAAGAACCTTGGAGTCATTCTTGATTGCATTTTCCTCACTCACATTGAATCTATCAGCAAGTTTGTCAACTCTGCTTTCAAAATAAGCCCTGAACCTATCCTCTTCTCACCTCCTCCACCTCTACCATGCTGTCAAGTCACTATCATTAGTGATCTAAGCAACTTGTAATAGCCTAGATTCCCAGTTTCTACTTTTGCCCTTTTAAATCTATTCCCTGTGCAGCAGCCAGCGTGTTCTTTCTAAGCATAAATCATGCCCTATTACTCTGCTGCTCAAAACCCTCCAGTGGCTTTTCATCCGTCTCAGAGTATAATCCAAAATCCTCACCATGGCCCCCAAGGTTTTACATGGTCTGCCGTTGTTTTGATTGGATTTCCGTGTTGACTACAGCTGCGCTTGCCTACTTGTCATTTCTTCAACCTACACACCAACACCATGTACCCTACTACAGTGTAAGCTCCACGAGGCAGGGACTTTGTTTTAGCTATTGCTATAATCTCAGCCCCTAAAACAGAGCCTGTCACATAGAAGGTGCTCTATAAATATTTGCTGAATGAAGTGAATTGAATTACAAAAGAGTCTCTTTTCAAAAGAAGGGGGAGAAAGTGCTAAATGAACGTCTTCTTGAGCTGTCATCAGTGAAATTATTCAAAGTATGGGATTTTTTCCATCACTTCTCTTTCACATCTACCGCTCCTAGAAATTATATGATTACAATGTCTTACTCAAATTCTTGATTTTCTCAAGGAAATCACAGTGTTGCTTTTAGGTGCACGTGAATGAATTTTTAAATGTTGGAAATCACGTGTAGAAGAAGCATCAGGACTTCAGGAAGTTGTGGAGATGCAGTGCATCAGCATGCGGGTCGCTTCCACTCAACCTTTATCCCATTGGGCCTATCTGTTCTCTTGCTATTTTGAAAAAACTGA
Source organism: Aethalodelphis obliquidens (assembly GCF_003676395.1). NCBI lineage: Eukaryota > Metazoa > Chordata > Mammalia > Artiodactyla > Delphinidae > Aethalodelphis > Aethalodelphis obliquidens. The sequence continues at coordinate 41,309,249 of NW_020837954.1, forward strand.
ACAAAATGCAAAGAAAAGGAGGATGACTAAAAAACTCTCAGAGCACCGATAAAGCGCTTTAAACGCCTTTGTTGGGGTCACCCCATGTGATTTAACATAAGGGGGTTGCCTTTTTTTAGTGATTGAGGAAGAATTGGCAAGGTTAAACATGCAATGCCAGTTGTAATCTGACAGTGTGGTTATAAATGGCCACGGTTTCATATGATTCCAAAGCAAAATGGATAGCAGACCACAGATAAGCACAGGTCTACGGTGGACACATACACAGAGTACCACGAATATATATTTTTTACATTAGGTCAGGTCTATTCAAAGAAGCTGGCAACACATTTTATAGAGTAAATTCTCTTAGTCATCCTAGAAAATTTTGGTAAGCAACCAGTGTTTATATTTATTTTAGTCGTTTTTATTTCAGGTTAGATATTTTCCAGTGGATATTTGTACCAAACATTTCTGAAAAAGAAATGATACAGCTCAAAACTGGTGTCATTATTTCTATGCCATCTGGAGAAGAAATTGCCTTCTGGGCTCTATAGCTTTCCTGAATTACATCCTTTGTTTGTTTGTTTTTAATTTGGAGGTTTATGTCGTTTTCACCAAAAACACTGGCTTTGGAAAACTCATTTGATGTGTGGTTTTCTGTCTCACAAAGATGGGTTCTGTGAGATCTTGATCAAGGTAATGATTGTGGGGAAGTAAAAAGAGGACTGGCTGTTAAGTCTCAAGATTTGGGTTCCAATTTTGACGTGTCCCCTTCATGTGTTTTTTTAATCACATCTCTCTGAGCTCCAATTTTTTCATGTGTAAAAGGAAGGATAAACTTGAATTTCTACCCTACATGCTTATTATAAGAATTAAATATCCATGTAGACATAACTGGGATAGCTAGGATGATGCCTGACACCTTAGAAGATACTGGGGCGAGTATTTATTTGTTGCCCCATTCATCGTGATTTGTTACCGTTGTGCTGTTGTATCCTTGATTCTCCAGTTAGCTGTTCAGTGTCTTTCATAGCTCTGATTATAAGGGACACATACATTTATTATTATTGGTTCCCTCAGCTTTCTGCATATTGTCTTCTGAGTGGATTATTCATTACAGCAGTAAGTGATTCTCAAAGTGAGTACCCTCTGGGCCTCTTCTGGTACTTCCAGTCAGCCTCGTATGTTTCTATGTTTGTCTTATGTCTCCCACAGTAAAGTTGGTACTGAGCTTGCTGACTCTTTCTCCTGTCAGGATCCTCTGTAGCAATGGACTTTGTGCAGCGTCGGATCTACCGTGTGCTCGGTAGAGTTCTGTGGACTTGAATGTCAGCAGGTACTGTGAAAGGAAGTGGGTGTATTCTTTTGGTCAAGGAAGAGAGCGTCATGGGTCTAATGGTTATGCCATGCCCATGCTTGCTGCCCCCACAGAAATGTAAATTGGAACCCTGTGTTCTTGCTCAGTCTGGCTGGGCCACGTAGAAGGAGTCTGGGTTTTAGTTCATGGCAGAGGGACTTGGTCCCGTTGGAGATATCAGACAGGGATATACCTGATATTCCTGGTAGGTGATGGTTCTGTATCTCTGATACCTCTCCCCTCTTTTCAGTAGGCAGAGAGGGAAGATGGTATATAGAGAAGCATCAAACCAATCAATCCTATGATAATTCTTGGCTATCTGTAACTTTAAGCTTGCAAGTTGATCTCTTAAAGCTCTATCTTCCCTCTTGGCCTCTTCCTAGTACTTAAGGTAGCAGGTACCAGTTAGGCATGGTGCCCTGGCCATGATGCTGTGGTCCAAGCAGTAGGGCTAAGGCTGTATGGCCATAGCTTTATGACTGTTTTGCCTGAGATACATTTATTCTCTCATCAGATATTTATTGGGCACCTACACTGAGCCAGGCATGAACTAGGTATTGAGGAGAGAGTGGTGAACAAGACAGAGTTTCTGTCTTCAAGGAGCTTACATTCCAGTGGAGGGATTCAGGCAATAAGCAAAATAACAATTATATGAGATATTTTCCGATAGGATAAATGTGACAAGGTAAATAGAACCAGGGTAAGTGATAACAGGGGATGGTGAGTGTGTGTAGAGAGACTGGTTGCCATAGTGGTTAGAGAAGTCCTCTCTGAGGAGACAACTTGAGCTGAGACAGAAATGATGAGGAGGATCCAGTCATGGGGAGAACTGAGGAGAACATATTCAAGACAGACAGAAATAGCTGGTGCAAAGGGCCTGGGGTAGGGGCAAGCTTGAGTGACTGAGACATTGTGTGTATGAATGTGGGGAGGGGAAATAAGTGGGGAGGAGAAGAGGATAGTGGGGATAATGATATAGGATAAGCTTATTTTCTCATACTTATAAGAGCATTCAACAGCTGACATAAACAATTACTGACACTGTATTTAAAGATATATGTGGAGAATGAGTTCTTTAAAAACCATAAGCACTTATACAAAAATTATTCATCCTCAGGGGTCTCAGGTAGCATTTGTTTTACCTCACACTTCAGCTCGAATGCCCTTTGCAATTCATTCCGCCTGGTTTCTTAGAATTGATTTTCTCTTAAGGCTGGTGCATCCTTCAGAGACCTTAGACCAATCGGTCACGAAGACCCTTGCATTCCCTCAAGCCTGCGTGCTGTGGATGTTGCAGCCCCAGGAAGCATTCTGAAACTAGGCATCTTTCACAGTCTGGTGTAGAAGTTACTGCCTGCAGTTCTTACTGGCTTTCTCTTTCAGAAATCTTCTTTTGTTCCTGCCACAAGGCAAAAACAGGAAAAGAGATCTGTGTGAAAGAATGCTCTCCCTTTTTCTTTTGTGGTGATTGTGTATCTTAAGAGAAGGCCTCAAAGGTTCCCGGAGCTGTCTGTCTTTTCATGTAAATGGAGCCCTTAAGCCTATTTAGAAGTGTGCGAAAAGCCTGTGGGAGTTGGGGTGAACGATACAGAGGTAGCATCAGCGTCCCAGTTAATTTATTCAAGTTCAACTTTGCGCTCTCTTCTGTATATATAATTAAAAATACTGCAGAATTGTATTTTGCACGTGTAATTTTAATTATATGCTATGCATATTACTGTATACACATATCACTGTGCAGTGTCGTAACTGCAAAACCCTGTATTCTTCACTGGGAGGTTTAAGGGATTTTCCAGGGGAATTTGGCGATGTAAATTTTGCCTTACATGCCAACTTTAGAGGGCAATCCCTGGGTAACATATGACCCTCTGTGCTGGATATTTAAAAATCCTCCTTATCCCAAAGCAAAGGGGACTTTGGGATAAGGGACTTATATTCACCCCTTACCCCCAAACAGGTATAGGATTGATATTGGGCTTTGTGAGTAGCAAAGGGATGAGGCAGAAGGAACTTAGAAGATTCAAACAGAAGAGAGAGCAGAGCAAGGGACTCTGAGGCAGGAGGTGGGTGGACCAGGGATTCCAGGGTCAGGCAGGGAAGGGGGCTGACTGGTGGTTCCTGGGTGAGACTGTTCCTTCTAGTGAGTGCAGGGCTCAGAGCTATCCTAGCTGTGCGGAGTAACCCCTGCTGGGTGGCATCACCCCTTTTCCCTAGAAGCCCTTCACCTTAAGATAACACTTACAGTGCATTGTTCCATGTGAGAGTCGCTGTGTGTGTGTGTGTGTGTGTGTGTGTGTGTGTGTATGCACATGTGTATTTGTGCCTTGGCAGACAGAGTGGGAGGAAAAAGCAGCAGTGTTGGAAAGAAGAGACAAGGAAGCAGGAGGATTTGGGGTCTGAGGTTTTAGGAGCAAGTTCTGCCTTTCATTGTTCCATGGCTGAGGCAATGGTAGATGGGGGGAACCTGAGATCCTGCGGGTGGAGCGGAGTGAAGGTCAAACTTGTATGACCTTTGCAGCCCGTATCCCAGGCTGCCGTGCCCCCACCACCAGCACCTCTCCCCACTCCCTTCCCAACCCTTCCCAAACCCCAAGGCCACATCTGTTTATTCAGATGCACAAAACTTTCAGATTTGGTAGCAGGAAAGATAAACAACCTATCCCAGTGCACCACCTAAGCTTTTTACTAAAGTGCAGTTGAAACTTACGTTCAGGTCCCCTGCTGTGGAATTTTCACTCGCCCCCCTCATCCATGTCTTGAGGAGGTGGATGGAATTCTGAGTCTTATCAGCCTGGGTTGGAATCCTCCCCAGGACTCTTAGCCTTTCATTTTTTTTTCCATTTTATAAAAATTTTTCTTGGAGTATAGTTGCTTCACAATGTTCTGTCCGTTTCTGCTGTACAGCAAAGTGAATCAGCCACACGTATACGTACATCCACCCGCTTTTAGATTTCCCTCCCATCTAGGTCACCGCAGGTCATCAAGTAGAGAGCCATTCATATTTGAGCAAGTATCTGAGCCTCAGTTGTGAGGGTTGAAGGTAACAATGTCTGCAAGCACTTTCCCACAGATTTTGCAGATTGCCTCTGAAACAAACTGCCCTACCAGGGGAGTCTGCACATTAAAAATTCTAATGCATAATACAACATTTTAGTCAGGACTCTTTGTTGCAAGTGATAAAAACCCAAATCTAACCAGCTTACATGCAGAAAGGTGGTATTTCTGGTTTCACAGAAGCCAGGGAAGACCCAAGAACTGAAAAAAGGGCAAGGAAGCAAATGGTCCCTGACAAGGGATGGAACGGAATGAGGGCTCACAGGGTGGACAGTCCCAGTGACGTTAACAACATATTTTCAACCAAAATTAAGTAAGGTTTTTGAACTTCAATCTTATGTTATGAATACTTAATTCTAATTTTACATTTTAGATTTATTGCATTAATATTGGTTACATATACAGCAAAGATTAATATATATCTCAATGTTGATTTTTTCCTGACAATTAGTTCTTATTTGAAGACATAAAACTACATTTTACCGTAAGCCAAAAAGAATATGTCAGGCTTTCAATTCGGAAAGCGGAGTCAAATCTGCAGTCTCCTAGAGGAGGGAAGTTGTAAGGCCTATGCTCTTTCATAATGGGTCTAGTCCTTACCCCTCATCTGACATTTTCTTGTGGAAAACATCTGGTTCAAATGAGCACTAATGGCAGCCTTGATCATCAGAAACCAGAAAGCAAAAATCATAAACAATGTATAGTATGTAAAAGGGATGTCAAAAAGCATTATGCAAAGAGACGTCAGCAGCAAATTTATTTTCTATGTAAATTTCACCTTTTGGGTGTTTGTCTTCTCACTGACTTATACTTCTCTTCTGGGGAACAGCCAAGGCCCCCAAAACACAGGGGTGGGCCTTTGTCCCACTTTGCCAAACCTTTGAGATGGCTCTGCAGACACACCCTCTAATTCATGACCTTCCTTGCCACTTCATCCAAATTCACTGAAAACAGTGGATAGAGCTCTAGGGACCAGGGCATGTTGCTCAGAATACAGGTGAGGATTGTGTTTACCCATGTCTATAGCTCCTAAATTAGTAGGACTGTTATGACTTAGCCATGTTCTCCTGGTAACCTGTGGTAGGGTTGTCATATTGGTCAACGTGCCTAGCCCCTTTGGGACCACCCAAAAGGAAATCTGAATGCCGAAAAGGTTCCTAATCCTCTTGGAGTTCCAAGCTAGGGATGACTTGCAGGGATGGAACCAGACTTCTGACATATATCAGAAGTTTACAGTTGTAGAGATAGAATTTACCAGAGTAGAAAAGAAGAGAAAGTTTCTGAGTAGGGAGTAGGTAGTATTTTGGATGACCAGGGGTTTTTGAGAAGATTTTGGATGAGCCAATAATTAATCCTGTGGAATACTAGGGACCTTACCAATTTGTGAGGAATGCTAGAGGTACAGGAGGCATCTCAATAGGGTATTTGCCTTTTCAGAGACTAGGAAAGAGAGGAAAGGGAAAGTGGATATAAGTTGGTTATTGGAACTTTAATGGAGCCTTGAGACAGTTGTCAGGGGCAGCAGACCGAGGCCAGGAACTAGTTCAGACAGAGAAGAGGTTAGTTGTGTCTAGTTTTGGAGGGATTGCAGAGTACTGAATAAGATGTCAGAAGCTTTCAGGGTTCAAGGAAAGTGGATGGCAGGAAAAGAGAGAGAGCAGTTTGCTTTTTAACCTCCTTTACCATTTCTCATCTGCCTGGTCTGGATATTACTTATCTCAAATTGAAGGTATGTGTTTGGAGGCTGAATACTGGGAAGAACATGGAATATATAGTCTGAAGACTTTTATCTCTCTGAACTTTACCTTTATGATAGCATATACTTACCACGGGGTTTGGTGTGAAATAAATGAGAAAATCTAGGTCAAGTGGATTGGGTAGAACCCTGGCCAAGTGACCAGATGTCCTGGAATGAGTGGGATAGTCTTGGATTTCAGCTTCCTATCCTGTATCCAGTTCATTTTACTGACAGGGCTTCCTATTACCCTGATGTCTGGACTGAATAGACCCTTATGAACTAGACACCTGTGATAACTTTTATCAGTGGTAAAATGGAATTCTTAAATTGGATTTGGAGGTAGGGTTATAATGGTAGAGTTACTGTGTCTCTGAGACAGTGATTTGGCCTTAGTAAAGTTTGGTCTGTTAAGATTCATCACTCATTTATGGCTAAGAATATCACAAATAATTGTTAGGACCCATCGTGAGTCTTCAGCAATCATTTCATCAGGACCTGCCATGTATCAGGTGCTGTGCCAATGGCACAGAGGTGATTGAGCCATGGTCCTTGTTCTTAAGGTACTCCCAGATCAGTAGGACAGACTGGGATGAAAAGATAGTAAGTGCTATTCTATTGGGATGAATCAAGTAGAGAAAGAAAATAATTCCCTCTGGAAGATCAGGGAGATACTCGCAGAGGAGGGAGTGGATGGCTAGTGTTTTGAGGGATGAATATGATTATGCTCAGCAAAATATGGATTATAAGTATAGTGACATGGGAAATGCACAGTGAATGCGATGTAATGCCACCAAATGGGATAAAGTGTATGCACTGAGTTTGTAGATGGTGGATGGATGATCCCATCATGTTTATTCTTTATCTCTTTCCCTACTCATGAGGAAGTCCTTGTCTAGCAAAAGTGATCAATGTTTGCACTCTCAGAAATAGGCGTTAGATACTTCCTTCTCTGGAACGGGGATGGCTTTTTGATCTAAGTGAAGTTATCGGAGGCAATGTGGTATAAACGAACAGAGGACAGGCTATGAAACAAAATTCTAACTCCACCACTTAAGAGCTGAGTGTCTTTTGACAAATTGCATATATTCCCAGTGACTTTGATATCTCTGTGAAATAGGATTAATAATAGCACCGACTTCACAAGTTGTTGCCTCAAGTGCACTAATAAGTATGAAAGCACTTTGTGAGGTGCTGTGAAAATAGGTAAATCAGCAACCATTTGAACAGAAACATCGGCAAAGCATTTATTTATGTAGTTCGATATAGTGTGCAGAGCTGCAGAGACAGAGGACCCATCTTCTAGGAAAACAGAATCAGAATTCTGAATCAGCTCCAAAGCAGGAGACCAAAGCCTTGAGTTCTCACTAGGTGCCCTTACCCAGAAGAGCAGACTTGTGAGTCTGCCTCTGTGTTGCCTCCAATGACCCCGTACACTCTTCGGCTAGGTAAAAGGCAATTTGGCAAGGGGAAGTGTATTGTGCTCTCAGGAAAGCCATTACTTTTTTTGCTCTTTGGAAATGTTTGTTCTTTTGGTTTTGAACTCCAAATGTGAACAATCCAGCTGATTCAGATCCCCAGATTAGCCCTAATCATAGAAACACTGTGACAACCACAAATATTAAAAACATCCTCAATTTAGGCGACCAAGGTAAGGCAAATACAAATGGTATTATATGAAAAAAGAAAAACATTCCCCTGTGCAAACCTAGCATGTCATTGCATTTAACATCAAGGAAATGATGACAGAACATGTTTACCACTGGGAAATTCAAAGGAGATAATTACTCTTCTAGACAAAGGCAGTAGAAAGAGAATAATAAAGAGCAATAATTGCTCTTGTTTATGGAAAGTAAAATTGGGAGATTATATTAACATCAGGTTTTAAATTTTTAAATTTATATACAATAAAGTATATAGTTTGATGAGTTTTGGCAAATATGTACACCTAATAACCACACTTCCATCACCCCCCAAACTTCCCTCATGTTCCCTTGCAGTCAGTCAGCCCCCGGCCTCAGGCAAACACTTATTTGCCTTCTGATACTATGGTTTTGCTAAAGTTCATTTTAATGTATATTTTGCTGGGTGATGATGTTTTGCAGAAATGATGATAGTTGGACATTGTCAAAATCTAGGATTAGAATCCTACCTCCTTTAGAAAGTACAATTCCAGTAATTTCTCCGAGCCTCAGTTTTATCATATTAATAAGGATAATAACAATTTTTCTATATACCTGAGAAGGTTGCTATAAAAATCCAGCAAGATAATAGGTGAGAATTAAGTAAGGATTTGATGGATTATTTAGCCAATATTAATGTGAATCAAAAGGATGACGTTTCTAGATATGAGCCATTTTATAGAGGAGCTTCCATGCCAGAGCTCCTGTCGTGCCTGTACAGACCCATGAAGGCGAGTCCTCCCTACAGTTGTCGAGGAAATTGCCTTTGAAACAGTTGGCTCATGGGCCTAGAATTCAGTCTCATGTCTCTCTAGCTGACAATAGAGGATTATAACTCAGCTGATATATCTGAGTTAACATCAGATTAATCATATATATCACATTGGGTATGAATATCAGATAAAAATATTCATATTTTTGCTGTGTTCACAATGCTTTCTCATAATAAATTAAGCGATTTATTTCATGCGCACACTCCCACTGGCCCGACTCTGGCGTGTCAGTTTGACAGTTCCCATCTCACACAGATAAAACTGAACTCTTCAGATGTCAGGTCATGTGCCAGAGGCTTCATTGTAGACTGTCAACTACTGTTATAAATCGCTGTTGTTTTAAAGATGTGACCTAAATGCCATTTTCATTGGAAACTGTTTGAGTGGAGAGTGGAGACTAACATATAAAATAAAGCCTCTGATTGAGTTCTAACATTTCTCCGTGGGCAGCAACAAGAGAATTGCATTCCCTGTTGGCCAGAGAAAGCAGGCCAATTTTATCTTCCCTCTCTGGGAGAGATCACTTTAGACACTCTGTAGACATATTTGGGTCTTGCTTATTTTTCTTGGATGATCTGTTAGAATGTATACGTGTGTGCACGAACCCTCACTCGCCACCACACACACCATGCTGCCATTTGCCTCTGCGTATGCTGATGTATCACGAGTAGACTGTGCATTTTCACAAAGGACAAATGATCACCAGCTGGTCACTCTCACTTCCCCCCATGTACATTTTGTAGCTTCCCCATAGGGAAGCGAAACCGATGGTGGGTTGGAAGAGATTGCATTTGCTGAAGTGGATTCAACCAAGTGGCTGGTTATGGATGACCTTTGTCTTCTTGGGGCAGTAGCAGGAGGAGTTACAGATTCCTCAAGAATGTCTGATCCCATCTCATTACAATTAGAATTATAAACCATGGGCCTTGTGAGTTCATTCATCTGAGACAGTGATGGACCAGGAATCCAAAGACTGGGTTTGAGCTTTGCCTTTAAATGTCTACATATATGTGAAGGTAGCTCTGTGCCACTGTAGATCTTTTCCCTCTTCTGTCCTAGCTCCCCTAGGAGATTTTCTGATCCTCAAAGGCACTGCGTCTGTAATTTACACAATGTTCACTTTTTCATCTTTTTCTGTTCCTACCCTGCATTTGGTAGAGATGTAGTGAGGACTTGCTGACTGATAGAACAGGACTACATTCTGCCTTGCATGAGCTGGAATTCTTTGAAAGTCTTTCCGGCTAGAAATATTCTGCTTCAGGGCCATCACTACTGTTAAGATTCTGTTGGAGCAGTGTGATCAGACACCTTCTCCTCTCAGGTCTCACCCTCTGGCCCCCCTGAGAAGATGGGGCTGTGAGAGCACTCCCCTGGCTCCAGTCTAGACCCTTAATGGGTCTTTCTCCTACTGTGTTGTGTTTCTGAGTCCTTGTGTTTCAGTCCCTACACCTCTCCCAACTCTCAGCGGCCTGAAGAAGAGGAGCCTTAGTGGGTATTTTTCCTTCCTTTTCCCCTTCCTTCCTTCCTCGCTCTCTCCCTCTCTCCCTCCCTTTCTTTCAAACAAGAGGGATTGAACCCTCATGAATATTTAAAGTGGGCTTCACAGAACACAAAATCTGTACCAAAATCTGCCAGGGGGATTCAATGTTGAAGGTTTCATTCCTCAGAATCAGCACACTTTAAAACATAAGCCAGATCATGTCAATCCCCTAGATTAAACCCACCAGTGGCCTTCCACCACCCTTAAATCCAAAGCCAAAGCCTTTGTGCTGGCCTCCAAGATGCTGCCAGAGTCGGCCTTGCCCACCCCTCTGACCTCCGTCTTCACTCACTAACCTCCGGCCACACAGGTCTTCTCTGGGTTCTTAGAGCGCTCCAAGTTGGTTTCTGCCTCAGGACCTTAGCACTCATCTCTTCTGCCTGGGACTCTCTGCTCTGAACTCTGTGCCACCTGAATCACCACTCAGATCGCAGCCCAAGTGCCGTCTCTCAGACAGGCCTACCCTGACCCTCCCATCCATAGCCCCCCACGCAGTATTTTTTTCCCTTATGTCGCTCATCATATCTGAAATTGTCTGGCTCATCTCCTGGTTTCCTTGTATATTGCTGGGCCCTGACTAGCATGGGCACTCCCTCCACAGGGCAGATGGAGACTTTATTAGTCCTGCTCTCCGTTATCGCTCTTAGAACAATGCCTGTCACACAGTGGGGCTCCGTGAACATATAACATGTGACTCAGTGAGGGACGGAATCTGAAGTTATTTACCTCTCTCGGCTTTTCCTTCTCTCTCTCTCTCTCTCTCTCTCTCTCCCTCTCTCATTTCTTTTGCAGAACCTGCATCGTGGAAAGTGGTGTGATCTCAGGCTGTAGTACAGGTCCTTGATCAGGGCCCTGGGTTTAGCTGCTTACTTGATTTGAAGCTTCTGGTCGTGCACAGCTGCCGATTGGAACAGCTGTTCTAGAACGACTCTCTTTTTCCATTGGTCAACAAGGAAATAAAAGCTAGAAATAAATTTCAAATAGTCTGGAAGACTTTACTAACATTAAGTCTGGTAATAACTTTTCTATCTTAACTTCCATTACAAAGCTACTTCATTTCCCCTACTTTGTGAGATGCCCTGTGATCTAGCCCAATACAGGAGATAATATAGGGTGTATACTGCTGTATCCTCAGATGCGGCCAAAGAAAAGTGCTTGTGAACTGAAGGGGAAGACAGTTCAACCAGGGGCCATTCATAGGGGAGGCCAAGTACCAAAATTGAGTGCCTAGCTTTAGCTCTTTCTTATTAGAAATTCTGGAATAGAAGGATGGCGTTTTAGGATTTTCCTAATAGAGGAATTCTTTTTTTATTTGTATTAAGAGCTTATCTCTGTAACTTCCCACAGACATAGGCTGAACTCCCGGGTGACCCTAGCTCTGTAATAAACTCTTACAGCAGGATGGCCTGGGCCTTGTGTACTCATGGAAAGTGTGATGTAGCTTGTCTTGTTGCTTTTGCTAGAGATATCACATTTAGGTCACGGGGGTTCAGCTAGTCTTTGGTTGCTATGCGGAGCAGTTTTATGGGAATAGTTGTATAATGCTAACATCTGTAGGCTGAGAGCTTGACAAAGACATCGCCCAGATTGCCTGGGGAAGGCCGCTTACTTTGGGAGCTAATTCTTGATAGGTAAAACATTTAGCACCCCTTCTTTCCCCCTTGCCTATGCACAGTCACCAGCCTTACTATTTCCATCTGTAGTAGTGGATGAGCTGTGTGCGTATTTGCTTGTCACCTTGCAGTATGCATTTTCGGCAATTAGGGGGCAAAGCAAAGGCCCTTGGCTTTTGAACTTTTCTGCTTTCTTGGCATTTCCACATGAGATAAGATGGTAAAGGGCTAGAGGGTTTCTCTTTAAAGATTTCTGCTGAGGAGATAGAGAACTGACTGATGTCCACATGTCTGCTGCCCTCAGCGCCTTCAAGTCCATATTTCTGCTTTCCCATGAAGCCTCTCTTGCCCGCTCTGTTTAAAATCACAACTGTTGCACACTTTATACTAGGTCCCCTTTACTCTGGTTTGTCTCCCCCAGAAATGACCACTTTTGGACATGCTATACTCTTTACCACTTACTGAGTTCCTTGTCTGCCTCCCATTGCCAGCATATAGACTCCCCAAGGGCAAGGATTTCCCGCTGTTTTATTCACAGTGTATCCTAAGAGCCTAGAACAGTGCCTAGTGTGTAGTTAAGCCCTTGATACATAGTCCTTGTATGAATGAGCTGACATCCCAGTGAAAGGAGAGATGATACAATGTCGTGATGAAGAGCTGGGGCTTTGGAGTCAAATGATCCTGGATTTGAACCCCAGCTTTGCCACTTACCAGTGTTGGTCTTCAGAAAGTGATTTAACCTCTCTGAGCCTCAGTTTTCTCATCTGTAAAGTAAAGATTATGGCACTAACCTTGGAGGTGTGTTGTAAAGATCAGAAGAGATAAAGAGGCAACGTGACATGATGGTTAAGAGGCAAGGCTTTGCATTCCAGTAGATCTGGGGTCTGGGCTTTACCTTCAGGTTTTGGCTCTCCCAGTACCTTGTGCAATTTTTGTAAACTCTCTAAGCTCACTTTCTTCACATGCCAAATGGATATAACACTCTGGCCTACCTCGTAGGATAGTGGTCGGGAGGTAATCCATGTGAAACTCAGTAAAGGATCCATTAACTTGAGCTATTCGGAGGATGGGGACAATAACGTTTCTCAAGTCAGCCTCACTGCTTGCACAAAGTAACTGCTCAATAAATGGTAGGTTTGAGAAAAGAGCGCTATTGTTAGAAGCTTGGGACTCTCCGAAATTGATGTCGCCGTCTTCCTTGCATTCCCTTTCTCCAGGGGGAGTAAAGCAAATGCCTGTCATCTTTGTGATGTGCTTGTTTCAACTTAAAACTGGAACAGTGAACAGTTTTTATGTGCCATACTCCCTTCTTTGTCCTGTAATCAATTTGGTTTTGATTTCAGGGGTTATTTTTGAATTCTTGGATTGAGTTGCCGCAGGGTCTCTGCTCCACCCACTGATCACTGGGGGGACTTTATGTAACCTGGGTGTTGAGTCAGCTCATTCACAGCTAATGGAATTGGCTCCAGTAGCCGTGGTTTTGGGAGATGGTGATGTCTCCAGGGTTCTGTCAGCTTCTACTTGCTTCTGTGAGAGATGCCTTTTCCCAGCTCTGCTCCTGATTTGTGGTGTGAGTCTCAGCAAGACACTTCACCTCAACCAAACCCTCCAGCTGTACGACCCAGATGGGAATCCATGCTTCATCTTGCCAGGTGACCCCGGCCAAATTATTCAAGTGGAGAATGAGACTCACTGTGTCTTATTCTCCACTGTTGTAAATTAATGAGTACAGGGAAATAAAAATAGAATGTTTTCACACCACAGGGTTTTGCGAGGATTGAATGAGCTATTACATATAAGGGCACTTTGAAAGTACTCAGTAATGTTTATTATTATGTTTCTTTATAAAAAATGTTGAAATATTCTACTACTATTTTAAGTTTATGAGCATTCCTTTATTTAGAAAGCTCTGGGACGTCAGCTTCTGCCCCTAGTGCCCTGTGGGGTCCCGAAAGATGAAGAATATATTTGCTTGAACAGAGCCACAGGTGTCCACTGCATCTTCCTGGAAGTGGCCAAACACGGGTGCCTCTCCATTGTTTAGTTTAATATGGGGAAATAATAGGGGTTAACTGGGTTGTTATGAAAGAGCTCAAGGTAATGCGGTGAGGACCCTGAAGCTGGCGCAGCTCCTGAAGGGGAGGCTGCTAGCCAGAGTCAGGCTGTCTGGCAAGGTGGGCTTTGCCTGGTTGCCTGGCCTCGGCCCAAGTTTTGACCCAGAGCTTATCACACTCAGAAGGACGTGGCCCTGTTCTCGGTCCCAGAGCTCACAGGGACAGAGTTATAAAAGCAGAATGCCAAATTATTCATTTTAAAATGAAAAAGAAAGCTGTTTTATGCATTGGAGAGGCATGCCTGTCTAGCTAGCATGTTTCCCCTTCAAGGCAGGTCAAATGAGAAAACGAATTATTGGAAGGTTACTTGATAAGTACGGAATTGATCATAAAGGGGTTAAGTGATTCAGTTGGTTATGGTATCAGGAACTGTTAGCTTGCTGCCTCCGTCTCCATAGTCCAGCTCTGCCTGTCAGGTGATCTGTATGCTCCTGGGAGTAGCACGCACTGGGGGCCCTGGCAGCCCTAGCTGGGTTTGGAATCAGTGCTGCCGCCATTTGTTTCTCTGACTATCCTTTTTTTTTTAATTGAAGTATAGTTAATTTACAATGTTGTGTTATGTTCAAGTGTACAGCAAAGTGATTCAGTTATACACACACACACACACACACATATTCTTTTTCAGATTCTTTTCCATTATAGGTTATTACAAGATACTGAGTATAGTTCCCTGTGCTATTCAGTAGGTCCTTGTTTACTTACGTTTTGTATAGTAGTTTGTATCTGCTAATCTCAAACTCCTAATTTCTCTCTCTCCCTCTACCTCCCACGATCCCCTCTGGTAACCATAAGTTTGTTTTCTATGTCTGTGAGTAGATTTCTGTTTTGTAAATAAGTTCATTTGTATCAATTTTTTTAGATTCCACATGTAAGTGATATCATATGATATTTGCCTTTCTCTGTCTGACTTAACTTCACTTAACATGATAATCTCTACGCCCATCCATGTTGCTGCAAATGGCATTATTTCATTCTTTCTATGGCCAAGTAGTATTTCATTGTATATACGCACCACATCTTCTTTATCCATTCTTCTGTCCATGGACATTTAGGTTGCTTCCATGTCTTGGCTATTGTATATAATGCTGCTATGAACATTGGGGTGCAGGTATCTTTTCGAATTAGAGTTTTCTCAGGGTATATGCCCAGGAGTGGGATTGCTGGATCATATGGTAGCTCTATTTTTAGTTTTTAGAGGAACCTCCATACTGTTCTCCATAGTAGCTGCATCAATTTACATTCCCACCAATAGTGCAAGAGGGTTCCCTTTTCTCCACACCCTCTCCAGCATTTATTGTTTGTAGACTTTTTGATGATGGCCATTCTGACTGGTGTGAGGTGATACCTCATTGTGGTTTTGATTTGCATTTCTCTAATGATTAGCGATGTTGAGCATCTTTTCATGTGCCTGTTGGCCATTTGTGTGTCTTCTTTGGTGAGATGACTGTTTAGGTCTTCTGCCTCTCACTATCCTTTATATTAATTTTTGGCTGATTAACTTCCTCCCCGTGTCATTCTGATATATGTTTTAATTTATATTTTGTCTTTCATCAACGTACAACATGCATATAGTTTTATAAATCTAATAATCATATAATCCTTATACTGAAAAACAGCATGTCCCTGCCCCACATCCGCTTCTCCCCTTTGATTCTTACTTTCTGGAAGGAGCCACTTTCAAATCATTGTACCATGACTGTGTTTCCTTCCTTCCTTTTTGATTCTGCTAGTTACCTCCATATTTCTAAACTATATACTTGAAGTTCTAGTTTTGATTTTCCCATTGAAGATGATGTCTGTGGAAATGACCATTGACAACTTATTCACTCTTTCCCTCTTTCCAGTATGGTTATATCTTAGTATTTAGTTAAAACCATATTTAACATTTACATTATTGTGCCAATGTAAGTATTCATGGCGAGCTACTAAAATGTACCATTATTATGTTTCCTTCCCTTTTTTCCTTCCTCGCTCCTTCCCTCCCTGGTATGTATTTTTAATTTTGTCTGTGGAACATATTTCTCCATCCACTCTCCCTCTTTACATTGGTAAGGGCATTGGAAACCATAACTGCTATGCCTTCAGCACACCTAGCAAAGTGAACAATTCATTAGTATCCTCTACTACCCAGCCCATATTCAAACGTCCCTGATCATCTCAAAGATGTTCTTTTATAGTTGTTTAGTTTGAGTTAAGATCTAAATGAGGTCCACAAATTCTATTTGGTTGTTATATTTCCTCACTTATAATCTACAGCACCGCACCCCCCCCACCCCCCGCTTTATTTGTGACATTGATTTGTTGGAGAAATTGGATGTAGAATGCCACACGTTCTAGTGATCGGCTGATGGCTTCGTCATGGTGCTGTTTAACTTGTTCTTCCATATCTCATAAACTAGTGGTTATTAGATTAGGATTTAGATTTTTTTTAGGCAAAAATATTCTATAGGTAGTGCTGTATACTTCCTATTTTATCATCATAAGGCAATAATGTCTGGTTGTACCACCTTTAATGGTGATTAAATAGATCAGTGTATTCAGATGATGGTAGTCTGATCATTCCATTGCCAAGTTCCCTATCAACTTTTGACCTACTGGTTCACCAAATGAACATGCATTGATGATTGTTGCCTAGATCCATTATTTTATGGAGCACATAACCTATCCTTTTGTTGTGTGATTCTGCTTTGAGCCAAGAAGTGCTGATTACGTAGTTTAACCCCAGAGGGTCATCTTATTTGCCTTATTTCCAAGTCTAGGTTGGGGTCAGGGGGACTTCTCTGTGACCCTCATGTACTACCAAATAAGTGACTAAATTTACATGAAAGCAATATGCTTATATGTTGTATTGGTTACTGTTTTTATTTGAACCTTAGTTGAGCTTTGCTGTTGGCTTAGAAAACATAAACAGAAAAGTGGAAAATTTTGTCAGTCATATTGAAAAGTAACTGGCAGGAAAAAGATAGTTTTTTTTTTTAAAGAAGTGGAACAAATCAGAGGACTCTGCTTTGGCTCATAATGCCTTTTTTCTCCAGGGTAGGAAAACTCTGAAATCTAATGGGGTCTCTTCTGCCTGTGAGGGAATTGGAGGGAAACTACCAGGACAGACTCTGATGACACACAGTCATTTGAGGACTTTTTGGTTATTGTTTTGTTTTAGTTTTTACTCCACTAGTTTGCTAAGAAGTCTTTCATAAAGATTTTTCCTAAACCCCGTTGCATATGAATTAGGGCTTTTCCTTTCCTCTGTAATGGGGCCTGATACCCTTTGATGTGTTTTAGCAGAATTTAGCTTCTAAATACAGTTTGAAACTTAGCTCTGCAGTTTGAAACACACACACACACACACACACACATGCCCTTGACTCTCTCGACTGACAAACGGTATTATTTCTTTACTGCAAGAACCTGTCCTGTAGGAACCAAGTTCAGTGGCAGGATGATACTGTGGAGACACCTTGCATCTCCTTCCTGAAAGGCTGGGATGTGCAGACCTCAGAAGCTTCATGACGAGGGGAAGTTTTCTCCAGTGTCTCTTGCCTGAGGGGCCTGTTTCCATTTTTTCAAAGATCTCCTTTTAAAGACAGATGAATTCCTGGTGTAAATGTCTGGTCTGTTATTGTAGAAAGATGCAGATTGATTACCTTTTGAGTGACTCCTGTATTCCAGAGTTTAAGGCCCTCCTCTGAAATATTCTGCAGATCCAAATTTTTACAATATTGGGGCCTCTTCTGCCATTTGGAATGACCTTTTACATAACTTTCAATGACTAAGTGATGCCCATCTTTCAAGGCCCGGATCAAATGACACTTTCCCGGAGTCCCCCAGTGAGAAGTCATCTCTCCGCATCTTCTAGACTCCTGTAGCTCTCTCTTTTCATCCTTCTCATGACAAAGATTATTTATTTGCTCCCTTTCATTCTAGTTTGTTCACCTACTCATGTTACTTCTCCTTTTTAACAGGCAAATATCAGTCTTATCTTTTTGTTTGGACCGTAGTTGGTATTTAAGAAATATTTTATTAATATTTTAAATTTTAATAATTAAATAAATTACTTGAGTAATCTTATTTTGTCAGATATCCAGCTTATATTTCAACTATGCTTCAGAGATCTGTAGGGGAATCTGTCAGTCTGATGTAGAGCCAGATTTTTTATTCCAGAAGAGGGAAGGAAAGAATGTGTAGAGGAATTAACATGGAGCTTGGAGATTCAAGACCCACCTGTACCACTTCAGAGCCATTGCTTTAGAGCCATTGGTAGGTATGTCACTAGGGGCCCTACCTGGTAACTTGAAGATCTGTAGCCAAAGTCACCTAAGACTTATTTAAGATTTAGTTCTTTAGAAAGAGGGAAGAAAGGGCTGTATAGATTTATGAGCAGTGGTAGATGGTACAGGGGTGGGATCTTGGGCTCTCAAAGCCCTGCAAGGTAGTGCAGGCCAGGGCAAGGAGGTCTGGGAGGGGTTCCACTCTAGCTGTGCTGGGAAGGATGAGTGCACAAAGTCCATGGGGTACCTAGATCAGAGAGAAGATGGCGAGGCCTGCGGTGGGAAGCCCTAATTATATACTTTATTCTTTAACCTCCTTGCAGTCTTGCCCTGAACCTACCTAGTCCCAGATATGGCTTTCTCTTGCTTCCACTGTCCCCTCGGGAACTCCTTGGCTGAATTAATGAATGGGACCACTTCTGATAAACTGTAAGCAGCACTTATAATGAGCATCGCATTAGTAATGGAGGACTACCCTCAGAGAGACCATAGAGGCTCTAGCACTATATAGATAGTCATCTCTGTAGAGAAAAGAAGTGAAGCCAAGATTCCATTGGACTGGGCATCACAACTTCACAAGCAGCTCATACTTGTTTCAGAAAGACACTGAGACCCAGCTTTCTCGTGGTTGTCATTCCTTTGCCATCAGTCTGCCTCTCTTTGTGAGGTGTGCTCCCTATCAGGGTCAAGGAATGTAAAGAGCATGGGATTTGGAGACCTGGGTTTGGGTCCATTTATATGCTGTAAACTATAGGCCACTCACTTTTCCTCTCTGATGTGGAAAGAGATGTAATACCTACCTTATCACTAGATGGTAAGGAGATTCAGATGAGATTTTATAAGGAATTCTTCCCCATTAGCAAGTTATTTCAAAAGCTACATTTTGCCACGGGTGAGAGTCAAAGCCATGTTATGGTCTAATGGCTCTTCTTTTTATTAGTGTAAGCAGTTCCCTACACCCCTTGGCACCTTGCTTTCCTCTCCTGTGAAATGGGCAAGAATATTGATACTAGTTGTCTAGAGAAGGGACTTACCTGGAGTAGAAAATGTGCAAGGGAGACATAGGACTGATGAGTTACCATTATGCTGTTTCCAATACTACCGATTTCATCTCTTCCAGCAGGATTTAGAATGCCATAATAGTTTTCTTGGTGTCATGCTTGAATTTGATGTATCTGGTTGAAAGAGTGGTTTCAGGGTGACACAGGCATAGCTGCTTGCTGTAAGCTAGGCACGTTATTAAATACATTTATCCTTAAAGTGGAAGAATAATGTCACCTCATAGGATTGCAATGAGGACTGAGGAGGTTATGTAAATAGGGCATTGAGTGAGGTATTTGGCACCCGTTGGGGACTCAGCCCTGGACTATATATTGCTCTTCAGTTTTTACCTTCATCAAATAGCATTTATTAAAAATTCCAAATAAGGCATGGTACTAGGTGCTTTGACTTTAAATAATAGGCTACTAAGGGAAGGTCAGGTTGGGGTGAAAGGGCTGAGGGAGACGGTTTGTATTTGTTTATTTGTTTTATAATAAACAGTAGTTAATATCTCCTCTCCTTCCCCGGTCCTGAGCCTGCTGAGTCACTGTTCCAACCTCTCGTCCCCATGATCTCTGGCTGTGTCTATGGAATACAGCAAAACCCACAAGAAACCAGCACTAATAAATGGCAGATCATTTTGAGGGATTTTTGTTTGCGTTCCTGAGCTTGCTCTCCTGGCAAGATAGGAAACCTTTAATAAGACTTTTCCTAAATTATGCTGCAT
Organism: Aethalodelphis obliquidens; assembly: GCF_003676395.1. Lineage (NCBI taxonomy): Eukaryota > Metazoa > Chordata > Mammalia > Artiodactyla > Delphinidae > Aethalodelphis > Aethalodelphis obliquidens. The sequence goes on from NW_020837954.1 coordinate 41,329,135, forward strand.
GTGAAATGTGGATTTTTTTTTTTCCCCTCTGTTCTCCTAACAAATGACCATTTCATGAGGTTTCTTTTCATTTTTTTTCCATCTTCTTTCCTGCTTCTCAGTACATTCCACAAAGAGCTTATTCCTCTGCTGGTTACTGATTGATGGTTCTACTCTGTGTGCCCTTTAATTTTGCAATAAACCAACAAGGAGTTGAGACCACAAACTTAAAGAGGATTGACTTATTTATTTGAGTGGATTCACTGGAGTAACGGCAGGTTTAGTCATTTCAGTGTGGTCCTGGGGAGGGCAGGAGGGGTCCATGAGAAGGAACACTGTGTTGTCAATAACCAGACAGAAGAAAGCTTGCTTGCCCTCCCATTCCTGGGCCCCCATTCCCAGCAGTGATCCCTCCCAGGCCTTGATGGGAGCAGGAAGTCTTCCACGAGACTCGCCCACAGCTCCAGGATCCTGAATTCAGTGGGACTCCACATATATGGAAATGACAGTCACCACCCACAGGTCCTGTGTCCTTCTTTGCAAAAGGATCATGATGCACCTTAAAGGGCTGCAGGAATAGCCACAGACCTGCCGAGGTCACCAGTCCTTGCAGGCCTAGACTCCTGGCTGGATGACTTCAAAGACCCAGAACAAACCTCTGCCCCTACTACCTCTATCCCAGCTGTGTCCTCACCGTAAAACTGGGGCCTCCAGGATGCAGAGGCAGTAATACACTTCATGAATTGATTACCAAACATACTAAGAATCAATTCGTTGATTCTCACTTAGTACCACCCTGGCATGGAGTAACCAGTCTGAAAATAGATGCAAACATCATTTCAAGTAGGATAATAACAAACTTCTTTCTTTCTTTCCTTCTTTATTTTTGGCTGCATTGGGTCTTCGTTGCTGTGTGCAGGCTTTCTCTAGTTGCAGCGAGCGGGGGCTACTCTTTGTTGTGGTGCACAGGCTTCTTATCGTGGTGGCTTCTCTTGTTGCAGAGCACGGGCTCTAGGCACGCGGGCTTCAGTAGTTGTGGCACATGGGCTCAGTAGTTGTGGCTCTTGGGCTCTAGAGCGCAGGCTCAGTAGTTGTAGTGCACGGGTTTAGTTGCTCCGCAGCATGTGGGATCTTCCCGGACCAGGGCTCGAACCCGTGTCCCCTGCATTGACAGACGGATCCCCAACTACTGTTACACCAGGGAAGCCCTAACAAACTTCTTGAATGACTCACATGGATCCTCAGTAAACTAAAGATAGCCCTTGTAGGGTATTTAAAAACATAAACTATAATGGAAAAGAATCCAGAAAAGAATATGTATGTAACTGAATCACTTTGCTGTACACCAGAAACTAACACAACATTGTCAGTCAACTATACTTCAATTAAAAAAAAAAAAAATGAAGTAAAAAAAAAAGACATAGATACTGTTATCATTTAGATTTAAGGATTGCTCCATACTCAGTGCTGCTCTCTAAGAGTTGAAGTGAAGCTGGAAAGACAAATGCCTAAATGGAATTTGTCCCAACTGTGAACTCCTATTCTAGATCCCGAAGTTGTTTGCGGCTCTACCACTTTTAACCAGCTAACTGCCTGTTTTTATTCTGCTCTTATGTGGCAACCTTTCTTCTGAAACTCTTGTCATCTCATTTTAGCAGAAGTGAAAATATTAGCAAAGTGGTTAGTGGCCAAGACAGAAATAGACTCCAGGAATCTGTGTCCTTTCTCTTGCCATACCTGCTAGAGCATGGTTCCTCCCTGGCCTGAAGACTCAATGTTTCCAACTCTACCAGACGGCAATCTAACAGTCAACTGGTTTCTTCTTGCTACTGAAAGTTTGTCTTATTCTTAAATGTTTTGAACAGTTTTCCTTTACATGTGATTTTGCATTAAACAACACAGAGCTTGGTCAATCTGATGTCAGCAAATGCCTTGCTCTGAAGAAATTAATCAACAAAGATCCACAAGGCTGTGAGTTTTCACGTTGAGAGCCTTTTATGTGGTAGAACCAGTGTAGGCTACGGGGCCAGACAGATCTGGTTTGAATCCGGCTCTTCTACGTGCTGTTTGGTCTGAGAAAATTGCTCAACTTCTGTAAACCTCAGTTTCCTCATCTTCAAAACGAAGATAATAATGTTTACTCCACCGAGGTGAGGATGAAATGAGCTAATGTATGTAAAGTGCTTGGTACAGGGTCTGATGCATAGGAAGTGCTCAGTAGATGTTAGTTTCCCCCCTTCTCCTTTCCCTCCTTTAGAAGCACATAAAATCTCATAACATTTACACTGTAGGTAGAAAGATAAGAATAACACAGATGACATAACTAGAGAAAAATTCTCGTACTGAATTACTTGGTACTGATTCTAGAGTGGGGATATCCAGAACTGAGAAGTCAGTGGCAGCCAGCATAGTTAGGAAAGATTTCATGAAAGAGGGAAGATTTGAACTGGCCCCGGAAAGGTGGAAACTTAAAGAAGAGTAAAGGAGGATATTTCAGACTGGGGCACTTAGCCCGAGTGAGCGAACCACGAGAAATACAGAGATAGAATATAGAGGTCTCCAGCCTCAATTTTTTCACTGGGAAAACTGAAGTGGATAGAATAAAGAGCTAATATTTGTTAGGCACCTGTTAGGTATTAGGCACTGTCTTAAGTGCTTTATATGTCAACTCATTTATCCCCACAATAGGTATGATTGTTGTCCCAATTACAGAGTTGAAGAAAGGCAGAGAGAGATTAAGTATCCTACCTGAAACTCTCCAGCCAGTAGGTGGGAGAACTGAGATAGAAACCCAGGAGGTTTGACTGCAGAGCCCACCCTTCTAACACACAACAGCTGCCTCAGCTATTTTTCAGCTTCCCTCACTAGGTAGTTAGGGTCAGCTAAGACCATTCTGTGAACAAACTCTGAAAAATCTAAAATATCATACTCATGGAAAATGGCATGATCGTTCTTGGTAATGACGTCATGTGAGAGGTGAACATGATCATAGGTGAACAACTGAAAGTGAGGAAGGAAGGAATTCAGGATGGAACTCACGTGATATTGGTCAAGTTTAGCAGCACATGCGCCTCATCACCCTCTGTAGCAACTCAGAGGTCTGACACCACCTCACATTTGCTCTTGGGTCGGTGCTCCAGGTGGCCAGTCCCAAGCCACCAGAGTGGGTACTGGAGACTGCAGACCTCTTTGTCATCTGGCACTGAGTGTGATCTGCCCTTGGCCAGGGTATCTGTTTTATGGGCCTATAGCTTGTGATCGGTAGTTGGCTTGTTAGTGGCCGTGACGGGAGATCTCCACCCCAAGGGAGATCTCCACTCCAAGGGCATTGCCATGGAAGGAAGTCCGTTCCTACTCACCATGTAAATATTTAGCCATTTTAATGTATTTGTTCTGGGCCTATTCTTCTTGTGTCTCTCCTACGTTGACTCTGTTTAATCGAAGTTGATTATTGTTTGCCTTTATTGATATCATGTATTTAAGTATAGACATAGACAACATTGCTTCAGCTCCAACCTCCCCCCACCTTTTGTTTTTAAATAACACCTTACACAATATCCCTTCCTTGAGGACGTCAAATAAATAGTTTTGTTCAAGAGCATATCTGATGAGGCTGCTGCCTTGGAAATTTGTTCCTAGGCAGACCTTTTGACCTCCTTTTGAACAGATAGTGAGTGACCTTTGCTCCCATTTTATGCCACAGATTCACTCTGGAGACAGAGTTGAATGCACACGTCCAGTTACTGAGTTTGGAGAGCCCTTGGTTAGGCTGCCATTTGCCTCCGTGAAATAGAGAAACAAGGAGTCAGACCACTGTTGGCATATCCTCCTTTGGAGGTTCCTCAGAGGCCCCTCTGGGCTTCAGCTCCTCCCTCCTATAAGCCACTAACAGTGTGGTGGGGCTGGAGAATAGCCAGGTCAGTGTTTATCAGGCTGGACTCCCCCAAGAACCGTATTTTCAGATTCCCAGGGAGCAAGTGACTCAACAGAAGTGTTTTCTTGGTCTCAAATGAGTCTAAGGAGGGGAAATCGGTTAATAGCAGCCGTCTGTGATGGACAGATCACAAAGCTGTGTCTTTCTAATCCTCTTTGCAAATCAAAGGGAGGGGAATCCCCAGAGACCAGGCGTACACGTGAATAGAAAGCACCCCCAAGTAACAAAAACACCTAAAAAGGTCAGCAGAAACTCAGGGGGTTGTTGGAAATTCACCTCCCCTGCCTTTTTGTGGGGCTCGGTGGGCAGTAAGGGTGCGGGCGAAGACAACCAAACAAACTCCACACAAAAGGCACTCGGCCACGGGAAAGGCTACAGTGCAATGAAGGCTGGTAGGAAGGTTTCTTCCATGTCCGTGAACCTCAGGGTCATCTGACAAGCGGCCTTGTTCTTTTCCAAGCCCTGGCTGACCAGAGACTTTTTTGTTCCCATGCTAACTGCAGAACTGCCCCCAGTTGGAGTATGCACCATTTGAAGCCACTGTGAGTGCACTGTCGCCGTTCACCAGTGGTGCGTGTTGTTTCCTGCAGCGGGCCTCACATCACTGACAGGATGCCGCCGAGGTTGGGTTGAAGGTGGAAACAGCACACCAACCTGCTGTTTGTGGCCCCGTTACAACTGTCGCCCCATCTGAGGCCCGGAACCAACACGTGTTAACCTCAGCCCCATTGGGGCCAGTGGAACAGCGAGCCGACAGTGGAAGCCGAGCGCTTCACGCCTACATCTACGGCACAATAGCTGCCGGCCCAGGGTTTCCACTACATCCTCTTGCATGCGTACCCCAGGAGAAGTAGGCCAAGGAGAAAGCCACCCTGTGGTGCCGCGCTGTTCTCTTGTGTGTTTCTTTTGGCCAAAATGGCAGACACAGTTCTGCCTCAGTGCATTGTCTCTAAACAGTGGTCGAGGCAATGGCTACAATGAGGTGAAAGCAGTATTATCATCCATCCCTTTGTGATTGAGTGAGTGTGTGTTTGTGCAAAGCCGAGGAGATTATTTTCTCTTCCTCCATCTATGTTGCCTCATACTGGGCCAATATCTGCTTTAAGGACTCTCCTACTAGCTTTACCTGTGAATTTCACAATGAAATCTACAACAGAGGTTTTCTTCTTCAGGTCTGTTATAAGAGGTGTGGATTTTATCAAGATTGAAAGTATCCTCACCATAAACACAAAATTATTTAAAGTTATCTCCCTTATTCTTTTTTTCCCCTCCTATCTTCCTCAGGCACTGCCAATTGGTTCTATGTAAGATGGATTTCCTAAGGTTGGACATGATGAGAATCAATGATAGTGGTGGAATTTTAAGGACAACACTAATGCTAATGTGGTTTGAAACATTTTTCTTAGTGGGCTGCTACCTTTATGGTCATAATACACTCATTTTCTTCATGTCTTTTATGGACTCACTTTTAGGTACAGAGAGGTTAGGAGCCTTTCCCAAAATTGCACAGCAGTTTAGTGACAGAGCCAGAAATAAAAGGCAGGCTTCCTAACTTCCACAATAATCTTTTCTTCAAGCCAAATTGAAGTTTGGTCCTTTTACCACAAATATTTCGAAAGGAAAATCCCCTGTAGCCTTTCAGATTTTCCCAGAAAACAGTTGTCACGCAGACCTTCAGGATGGAAATAGCAGGCTGGAATACTAAACCCCTATCAGTTCTTTATTCTAGAGCTGACAGTTGATATTCTCTGGGCTGAAGCTAAAGAAAAACGATTTCTTTTTTTCATAATGGAATGATTTATAATTTTCCAGAGCTTGGCAAAACTAAGCCAGTGAAGAGTAAAACCAGATTTGTGATACTCACACTCTAAAATATTTGGTCTGACTTTTCCTCAAATATTGGATATTTCCTTTCAAAGCTGGAAGTGACCGGAAGGGAGGAGGTGGAGAATAGTCAGGGGAGAGGTGTGAGTCTGCAAGTATGGCTGTCTACACCTGCTTTTGGGGGGAGTTACCCTGTTCCCACACTGCACCCAGAGCACCCCTCTCGCCCTTCTTGGCCTTCTACCTCTGCCTCTCGCCCTCGCCTGTTTTCTTCTCCCCATCCCCCATTTCCCTCCGACGCCCGGCTCCTATTCAGCAGATAGGCTGGGGCAGACACCGTCATGGTTGGGAAGCATGAGGAGAGGATGGTGAAAACCACTCCAGGGCCTTTCTCTCAAGCCTTGGTGATGAAAGGACTCAATGAACCTTACCAATTTCTCACAGGAAAATTCCGGCCTCTGTCTCCTTAAGAGCAAGGCATTCAGTAACCCTTAACCGAGCCAGGATTAAAACTCAGAATTTCTGACTTATTCAAGGCCTGTGTTTAGATAGAAAGGCTCCATCACTGTCATACCTGGCAATTAGGATCATTTTAGATACCAAAAGTAACATTTTAAAAAAGTGTACCTTAAGCAGATAGGTCATTTTTTTATACTGAAATAATATTGGTATAAAAATAAGATCTTACGGAAAAATCCGAACATTTTTTGCCTTCAAAACCTATGAAAAGCAGAGCCCTGTCATTCATATATATATATATATATATATATATATATATATATATATATATATTTATTTATTTTGTATTTGGAGAAAGGTTTGGTTACAGTCACTTTATTTTTTTTCATTGAAGTGTAGTTGATTTACAATATTGTGTTAGTTGCAGGTGTACAGCAAAGCGATTCGGTTATACATCTATATATGTGTATACATGTATATTCTTTTACAAAAAGTTCTGTTCCATTACAGTTCAGAGCCCTGTCCATCTGAGAGTGCTAGATTTGACAGCAGGTAGGCAGTTTGGGGGCAGAGGCAGCCCTGAGGTCTCTCTCTGTCACTCAACTGATGCCCTTTCTCTGGCTGGCCAGGTTATCCAGTGGGCTGCCTGTTTCCTTGGGAGCTGTGAGTATAAGGATAATCACCGCACCTAGCCCTTCAGTCTTAGTTAGAGTGGTCTTGAGACTTCTCTGATTCTCTGTGTTAGGCTGTAGCAGGTTTCTAGCAGGGAATGGGCGGGAGGGAGGAGAAAGCAGATGTCCTTCTGGGCATAAAAATGCCTCCGAGATGCCTGAGGTTGCCTCATGATTCCTCTAGCCCAGGAATCCTTAAACTCTGTCGCACCAAGGACATGAAGAGCTTCAGTTTTCAAGCCTCCTGTGGGTTTCGGAAGTGACCAGCCACATGCATCTGAAGCCACCGAAAGCCACTAAAAAGACCGGCAGAATTGGGCTAGGATTGCCTCAAATGCTTGACACTTCCGTAGAAGCTGGAGCTACTTGGTTTGTGGTTATTTATTAACGTCAGAGTACGAAAGGACTCTTGTCACAAGATTGGGCTTGTTACAATGTAGCATTTTCCTAATCTTTTAATGTATTTCTAGGTGTTAGATCCCTTTGTTCGTTACTTATATTAGATTGAATTCTGGAGACCAGGGCATCAAGGCCTGGACCTGCCTGTGGCTCTGGGCTGAGAGTTCCTGGCTCTCCTCTCCTCTGCCCAGTGCTGTCTTAGGAGGGAGAGTGGGCAGGGAGGCCTGTAGACCCCCTTTCTTATCTAGACTATTAATCTCAGGCAGATGACTCTAGTTCACTCTCTGGAAGGCGGGGATTATAAAATTTGCCTCTCACCTGCCCCCACAGAAAGCTGAATGAGGGCATGTGCTATATTCTTAGGTCCTTAAAAGAATCTGACTTATAAATATTGAGTTATTGTTTTGTTGACCATGAATCTCTCTTCTGCTGACCGAACAGGGCCAGATATCCCATTCCAACTTATTCTATTCCTGATTGACCACAAACTCCCTCTGTGTCACCTCCCAAGGGTCAAATAAAAGGAGGCTGTTTATCAAAAGCTGGACCTTTAGGCCTGACAGTTCCCTACTTTGATTTCTCCAGGGCTGTCCCACTTTCTCTTCTCTCCACCATTTTCCACTGGGCTGGAATATACTAAGTGGCTGCTTGTGGAGCTCCCAACAGAGATTCATCTTTAATACTTCAGTGTAGGGTAGATCAGACTAGACACATACAGAGGCCCCTTAAGGCAGGATTTATCTTGGACCAGGGGCAGGAGACATGCATGGGGTGTGGGTATAGCCTAAATTAGTCTGGTCCTAGTGTAGCTGAAGAAAGATGTGCCAACTGAAGGCAGGTGGTCCACAGTGGACACAGAGATTAGTGGGGAGTCAGACTCAATTGGTCAGTGGACTCCAGCTCACCAGTCCCCTGACCCTGGAGGCTGATGGTTCTTCTGACCAGTGTATTCTGCTCCTTCCCCCTTAACCTCTAGCTATTTGCTTTCGGAAGCTACCTTTTTGATACTTAGTGGAAAAGAGTCATAATGTTTTTGTTTGTTTGTGTGTTGGCTAGGTTTTCATCCCCAGGAACTTCTGCCTTCTGACCAAAATGACATTCATTCCCAACCATCTGCCTTACTAGTTCTTCTGGTCTTTAACTGCTTCCTGTTTTTCCATCTCCTCTCTAGCTTATAAGAGAAGCCCTGCTCTCTCTGAAGGCGGGCCTATTAGGTTATTTATGAATCTGTACTCTGAAGTTTATTCTTCTTTGAGAGCTTCATTGTTCCCTTGAACTGAGCTTAGGTGTTGAACTACAGTGCACAGAAGGGTCGAGTAGGATGCATTTAGGGAAGTTGAATGATGCAAGGGAAACTTAGAACCCAGGGGCAAACTTAGGATCCCCCCCCCCATTTTGCCTTGGGAGGGGAGCACTAAAAATGAGACTCAAGGTATATGTGACATGATATGAGGAGTCATTTCCTATTCATGTGTACCTGAAGCATCCTACAACCTGCCGGCTTTGCAAGGAAGCCCTGGGAGTAAGCGGTCTCTCCATATACAGAGTTGCATGGAGTTAACAGTTACTTTATACAATGTAGAGGGCTGCCTGTTTCCCCTCAGTAGGTAGATGGTCTTCTGTTGCCTGAAGAGTAAACTAAGCTGAATTCCATTTTCTCCTGGCTTCAGATGTAAAGATGTAATCACTACCATCAAAAAAACAAAAGCAAAATTTCCCCTTAGTCCAAGAATCTCACTCTAGCCTTTGGATTTGAAATTGATGGTAGTAGCAGGAAGGGGGGTGGAGTGTGTTGTATGTTTTTAATAAGTCATACTTCTAGAGAAATGGCAAAAATAGCATGCACTTTCAATTAAATTTTTATGCTTTTTGAGCATATCACCGGCAAATATTTGTTCTTTGTCATCAGCGTACTATATGTTGTACAAAAGGGAAGCAGGCATGGGTTTTCTTTCTCAACAAGCAAGGTGTAAAATCAGCAAAGACAGGGATGGAGGTTAACATTTAAGCATTTCCCATTGGCCAGGCACTATGCTCAGGACTTTATATGCATTATCCAGTTTACTCCTCAAAACCCTGTGAGTTAAGAAGTATACCCAGAGAGTTGTGAAACTTGCTCCACATCACATAGTTAGTAAGTGGTGGAACCCAGGATCTGAACTCACGTTTGTTTGACTCCAAAGCCCTCAGCCTAATCCTTGTGCACGCTGCTCCCGCACAAATTTAGTACCAAGTGTCAGAAGCCTTCATCTTTCCAGTGGAGCAGAGCAGCCCGAAAGACCCTCTGAAGTGTCAGTCAGAACTCATTTTTGGAAAGCAGATAGTGTTAAGACTCTGTTTATAATATGGAATAGTATTTGATAAGTTATTTTAGGAGTGTAGTTTTCATGTCTCCAGATTGCCTCAGAGGACAACACATCTCTAGGCTTCTGCCCAAGTCATGATTATTTGTAATCAGTGCTATTTGGAAATATTTCCATTTTATCATTCTGCTGATCACAGATTTAGAAAATCACAATTCAGCAAGAGCAACCCCCTGAGTTTGGTTGCTGTGCATCCCTTCAGCAATTTGGCTTTCAGACTCATGATAAAAAGGGAGTGGATTATTAGCGAAACCACTTAGGAGCTTGTTCTTTTGCCATTGGAGAGTACAAATGGCTTCTTCGGCATCTGCTCTTGCATTGGAAGTGGCACTGGGGGTGGGTATCTTTGGAGGCACATCTGTAGTTTGGTTTTAGGCTCAGCAGGGTATCATCTTGTTAGCTATGGACAATAAAGCCATCATCTCAGTATAAGTTTCCATTGTAGGACCAGGGAAATAATAATAAAATGGAGAAAAAGTGGTCTGAATATCTTAGTAAATGTCTTATCTTTTAACTTGCAAGTTTCTAGAGAAGACACACAGAGCCTTCACCTCTTTCTTTTCCCCTGTGTACGTGGTGACATGCTTTGCATGGTTGGTATTCAATAATTATTTTTCTCATTACTGTTACTATATCACTAGTGTTCTAGTCATTTTCACCAAACCACCTTTTAGAAGAATTCCCCCCAAAATAGAGCTTACATGTCTAGATCTCCTGAAGCTTCACTTTTTTTTTTTTTTTTAACTGTGACAGATACATTATTTTCTTCACTGGTAGAAAAATCACATGGTATTCTCAAAACAATGCCGGTTTCTTACTGGTCTTGCTTTAAATAATTACTATCGTTTTCTTACTGAGATTTTTACACAAATTCTTTGAAACTAAGTTAAGCTTAGGAAGGACTGAGACTGGTAGAAATGATCAGGTACTGAAGTATATACCGTGATGTAGAAAATTGTGATTTCATGTTCTGTTGTTAGATCCAATGATCTGAAGGATGTGGCATATACTTTATTAGTAATTTATTAACCTATATAACATTCTTCTTAAGGAAATAATAGCAACAACAATGGCTTACATTTACTGGATATTTATCACGTGCCAGACACTATATTAAATACCTTACATTGATTATCTCATTCAATTCTCGTAATGGTTCTATATGATAGGTGTTATTTTACCTATGAATAGATGAAGCTCAAAGATTCAAGTAACTTTCCCAAGGTTCACAGTGTCACAGTCAGAGTTTGAACCCAGTTTTATTGAACAGCAAAGCCCGTACCCTATATAATAAAGAGGAAAATGAACATAATTGCTTATTCTTGCTCCTGAATATGAGTATTTATTTCTTAAAAGAGCAGGCTTTTATTTGGCCATTTCCAGCCATTTTAATTGAAAGACTTATCATATGTGATTCTTACCAGTCCAGATGAAAATGAGCAATACAAAAGCATAGAAAGGATGAGATTAGCAAATACTCAGTGGAATACTGCAATATCCGGTCATCGCTGCAGAGTAGCTGGGGATTCACACGAGCCTGGTTGACACACAAAGACCTTGGACAGGCTGTCTTTGTTAATAGAGTACTTCACTTCTTTTCCTGACCCTGCCATCGTGCTCCCCTCTCAGCCCCCAATTAAGCTGCCATTGGCATAGGATTTATAACGTGTCATTGGTCCATTCAAGAGACAGCGACAGAGGTGTGGCTGAAAAGCTGGACAGTAAAGGATGGAGCCAATTTCCATTTCTGCTCCAATCAGGGTGGCAGCAAAACCATAGCTGGCCCTTGGGACAGACCACGACGATTTGGCTAGTTGCATATTCCAGGTACCAAATGCCTAGTTTTTCAGAAGTTACGTTTCCTCTGAGGGACCAAGATGGTTCACCAAGATGCCCACGATGGGAACACCTCAAATCTTGAGAAATGATTGTAACGTTAGTCTTGCTGCAGTTTTCCAGGAGAGAATCTGTGTTCTGTTCTCCCTTTACGTTTCTAAACAATAGAGCAAATTTTATAAATGAGGATTTTTTAAGGAAAAGAATAATTTCTTGATGGAACCATATGTAAAAATATTGTGTGGAAATAAATCATGTGGATTAGGTGACTTTAGAGTCCTTTCTAGGAATTTTAAATGTTATGAACTTTACTTTGTATAGGTCGGATTCTATTAATTTGTGTTTTAAATACATAGTGAGACTTTGGAATTCTTTTGTTAGAATTCAACTTACTGAAAAGAAGAAGAGTGCTATTCCTTTAGAGATGAATTTTATTCTAATTTCACAAATTTGGAAATAAAATTCTGACTTTCCAGTTAACAAGGGAAGAAGCCCCAGGCACCCAGATGTTAAATTATTGCTTTTCTTCAGCGCTAGTCATATTGTATGTTGTGAATATAATTTAAAAATGATAAAGTGTGCACGTATTCATCTTAATTCTCTGGTTGGCCTTCTGTTATTCAGGTAATATGGCGACACTTCTCTGTCCCAATTTACTCAGCATTTAGAAAGAATTGATTAGTGGTTTAAGCTCTGAAAAAAGTCAGTCTGTTTCCTCGGTCTTCTGTGATTTGAATGACCTGGAGGCGTTGCCAGATAGTTCTGGCCTAAAGATAAAACTGATGCAAGTCAGAGCTGGGGTTTTCCTACCTGCGTACTTATCAGTCTTCCCCTAAACGACAGCCTTTTGATAGCTCTAATAATTAATTTGGTCTTCTCTCTTCTCCCTTCCCTCCGCCTTCTCCTTGTCTGTTCACAGGTTATCTTGACGAATCAAATTACAACCCATCTGAGTGGAGCCCTAGCTTCTCAGGCAGACCTGGTGTCTCCAGCTGATGATTTGTCCCTGTCTGAAGGTAAGGGATCTGTCTTAGAGGGGCTGAAACTTGACACTGACATACGGCTCCGCCACTGCCTCTCTGCCTTCTGCTGAGAACTGAGACACACAGCTAACAGGCCCTGGCCAGTGAACCCAGCCGGAGCCTGGCGATATAGGCTTGGCCACCTTTCCTGGCATCTGATCCCTTATATTTGGAGAGTGTGTTGCTCTGTCTCTATAAGTGAGCTTCCTTTTTCACCTGAGTGAATCATCTTCACAGGCATCTGTCACCTCCACCTAAGGCTCGTCACTCCTCTGTAGGTTCTTTTGGGTCCTCAGTATGAGGGCTGGTGAACTGCTAAATGACTTTGTTTTTGAGACTGATGCTCAAATGTTGGCTTTACCCATGGTCGTACAGCAATTTAACCTTTTGTTTGTGCTGGGTACTTTTGGACTGGCTAAAAGTGTACACCAGTATCATGTACTGGAGACGTGGCGTTCCCAATCAGCTTTACAGAAGGATTAAGAAAAACTAGCCACGTTGGTAAATCTGCAAAATTTTCTCCACCCTCCCATGCCAGCAAAGGTCAGACTGGCTCTGGTTTATGTAGCTAGGGGAATTACACCACTGAGCCAGTGGGTGGTTTCTAGTTTTACTGAAAGTTCTTACTTGACATTTCTGAGCTCTGCTAGTTGTAGTCTGATTGCTTTCACGGCAGTATGCTGTGGGCCTGGGTGGATGAGCATAGCTGTTCCAGGCCCCTCTGCACTTTCCATTTTCTGAGAATTATTCATGGTGGAATATATGGGACCTCTAGGGCTAGCAAGGCTCCTGACTGCCCAGGTGGTTTTCCATGGATTGGCCTTGGATTATGGTCTCAAAAATTGCAAGGACCACATCCCTGCTTCTCAGCCGTGTTTTTCAGAGTGAAACAAATTACTTATTTATAACAACTGTAGAGTGCTCTGTGTACCACACTCAGTGGTGTTTCCACACTCAGTGATGCATTGTCATTCCCGCTAAAAAGCTGAAACATCAGTTTTCGTTCCCTCCATACACTTCTTTCATCAAGTCTGCTTGGTTGTCCTTTCCAAATATATCTGTGCCCTCTTTTTTGTGAGTTGTATTGTGATCAGCTGACTTATTAAAAACTCACACTTGGATTATGTTAATAAATTCCAAAATGGCCTTCCCAACTCCAGCCTCTCCCATGTACATCTTACACTACCAAATTAAACTTCCCCATTTCTGGCTTCCTTTTACTGTGTCAGTCTCCTACTCAGGAATCTTGACGTTGTTTTAGCCCATTTCCTGAGAATGGGCAAAAAGCAACAAGCTGATTTTAAAATATTCAGGAATTTGTGGCTTGTTAGCTTGCAGTCAACCAGGGTGGAAGTATTTACACCATGGAAATCAGCAAATGCTGAAAATCAGGTTTTTTTCTGTTCTCTTGTGTGGACCAGTTTCCCCAAAAATACGCTAGATTAAGTTGATGCTTCTTAACTCTTTGTAGTCTGTCCTTTCCTTCCTCTGCACCCTCTGTGAAGCTCCTCCAGCAAGTATGCTGACCTTCTGCCTGCTCTCCTGAGCCCTGGCTCCGTGCCTCTGCAGAGACAGCTCACCCTTCTAGAACAGCATTTCCCTTTTTCACTCCTACCTCTTCTTTTCTTCCCAAATCCTCCCACTCCTTCGAGGTTTATTTAAAGACCACCTCTTCACGTATGGACACCAAGGGGGAAAAATGGGGGTGGGTGGTGGTGGTGGTGGGATGAACTGGGAGATTGGGGTTGACATATATACACTAATATGTATAAAATGGATAACTAGTAAGAACCTGCTGTATTAAAAAATAAATAAAATAAAATTCAAAAAAAAAAAGACCACCCCTTCCACAAAACCTCCTTTCCTGTTCCAGTCTGCCTTGGTCTCACTCTCTCTTCTTCCTCTGTGGCCCTTCTACCAGATCAGCAATAGACAGAAAAGATAAAAAAAAAAAAAAAGAAATTAACTTTTCATGGTTTCCCCACCAGATTAAGGTCACAGGCTCTCTTGTATTCTTTTTGTTGTGCCTGAATGACCAGCAAAGTTCTAGGTACGTAGTAGGCAGTAAATAAATGCTGAACCAGTACCATAGTAAATGCTTTGTAACAACAATGAACCATGAGAATCACATAAAGACCTATGAACGTGATTAAAAATTATTATTATAAGTATTACACACGTACACACACATTTATTCAGTTCCAAGGAGGAGACCAGAAGAGACTATCTTGTTTCCTTATCTGAAAGCCAATAAGTAAGAGTACTTTTCTTTGTCCTGGCTTCCTGGTTTATCTCAAGCAAAGAAGAGAAGCAAAACAGATATAAAGGAAATTGCTTTGTGGCTGCAGTGTAACCGCTTCAAAAAAATGGTAAAGTCCTGTTCATGGCCAAGGGAGAGTTACCAGCTCATCCTTAGACAACTTTTTCTTATTATGAAACTCAAGGGAGAATGGCAGCAATTGAGTTTTCTAGATCTTTTCCTTCCATAGCTAAGCAGATAAAGAGTCTATAGAATTTTTTTTCTGAAGCCTATAATGAAGTTCCTTACCAGTGAATGAAAAATAATAATAAATTTCTTAGAACACTTATACCTATTCAAATATATTGCAGTGGTTGTTAATGTTGCTACGATTCAAATGTACAAATCTCTCTGTTGTTGTAAGCATGCGTTGTATCATCAGCTTTGCCCTTGTGTTATTAGCTCTGTGATCTTGGGCAGCTCTTTTAATCACTTTGGGCCTCAGTTTTTTCTGTTAAATGACAGACAGGTTGAATATAAGATGGCTGAAGTCTTTTCTAGCTCTGACTCTGTCAGATTGTGATGTGGGTCTGAAGGTCAGGAGCGTTCACTTGGTGATGGGGTTTTAAAATTCTGATTTACAGGGTGGGAAGAGTGACCTTGTCGTCCTAGATTAAACATAATGGAAAGGATCCTCAGAAATCTTAGCACTGATACATCAGCGTACCTCTAACAGCCCCCCTCCCCATACTGCTGTCTCTCTCTCTCTGTAAACACTTCTGGGCTTGTCTGTCTGTCTCTTGCTCTCTCTACCCTCTCTCCCACGCAAACATGTACACTAGAAGTGTGTGCAAGCTGGTGAGAGTGAGAAGCACACTGTGATGGGCTGAGCCCAGGGTTCACCCTGTCCTGTAATAGATTTCAGCTGCAAGAGCAGAGGGCACGGCTTAAACAGCGCTCCCTTGAAAACAGTTGCGGGGTGAGAACAAGCGACCGAGAGCAGCCAGTGAGAAAATGATCCGAGTTGACCCGAGAGAAGTACCCAGCAGGGGCTGATGCGGGGAAATGAAGTTCCTTCTGCTCTGACTCAGAGCAGGGGATACGAGTGACCTGGCCCAACTGAGAGATCTCTTCCACACCAGCGGATCCTGTACTATTAATATCTACCAGCTGCAGGCCCAGAGCATCCCCCTGCTGAGATCAAAGAGTTCCTATCTTAGCTGGAACAAGGTCATCTGCACAGGGCTGTAAAAGCGAGCCCTGGCTGGCTGCGGGGACCTCGACGGGGGAGGAGAAGGCAGGAGATGGGGAGGTGTTCTCTCACGCTCCTTTAATCTCGGCTGACCAGCTGTTGCACTCCCAGTGTTTGTAAAGTTGAGAGTTCTTTGTTTTTGTGTTGCTGGGGCTTTTTTTCCTTATTAAATTTGTGCCTGGGTTGTTGCTTGGATTATGTAGACCTAAGTTCACTGCTAGGGTCCACGGTCTGATTCCCTTTGAGGATTCATTCCCCCAGTGAATTATTCAGCTCCCAGTTGGGAGGGCCAAAGAAGGGAGAAGTGGACACCAAAGGACTCCCCCGCCATTGCTCCTACCCATAGCTTTGTGTCCTGAGAAGGCATGAGAGGGCAAATGGAATTTTTCCTATTTAGTTAAAATAACTCCTCATACGTGCAAGTGTGCTTGTCAGTTTTCAGCGTGCCTTTCACAGACATTATTTTCTTCCTGTGGGGGAATGGACCGGCTGAGACTTATGCAGATTGACCAAAGTTATATTGTGAACCCAAGGGCAGAAATCAGGATTTTTGACTTTATGATCTACATTGTTCTTGACCAGGCACTGTGAGTCAAACTATTTTCTTCTTCGGTGTTTTGCTCTGTTGACAGAAACTCAGGCATGTAGGTTATTATGAAGTTCAGTGTCTGGTTACTTACTAGGTTATTGTGACTGTTCTGTGACCAAGGACATGTTTCTTATATGCCCTTGACATTTCTTCCCGGTGTTCGTCGAAGATGCTAAGGATGATTGGATCTCAGTCATAGTGATCAGTAGAGAAAGGATCTAACAGTCCAGCTGGCCTAAGACACCATGTCCTATTCTGAAGTCACCTGGGATTTGAGCAGAAAGGACTGGCTGAGCCCCTATCCACCCAGGCACAGTTGGTAGGTGAGACTGACGTGTGGTGACAGTGGGCCCTGTGCAAGATTGAAGCTTTGTTCCACCTAGGTCATAGGCTATCCTTCCTCAGATAATTTACTGGGATAGCAGTCACTTCAGTGTGGTGACGCGCCCATTTTAGGAGCCTAGGGTGGCACTTAATATCCTTTTATCTGTAGTAATAGTTTTTCATAGATAACAGCCTTAAAAAACTAAAAATTAAAAGTACCTGGATGGGTCAAGGAAAGAACACAAGAGGAAAAAGTAGTATTTACTAGAACCAAGAGTGGTTTCTAGTTTTAGTACCGGAAGCCTTTCTATTCCAGTTGAACTGATGGCTGATTTCATGTGCAAGAGAAGGTATTTTGGGATTCATATTCCCTAACAAACCATCCCCGCAGAAAGCTGGAGTCCATTTGATAGATTATATGCAAGTGCGTGGCTTGTGTCTCTTTTAAAATAAATTCAACAAGCAAGAACAGCTCAGAATGGTTGGGACGAATCAGGGACTCGTGGTTGTGAAAGAGGCAGACTTCAAAGCGTGGTAGGAATTTTCAAGTTTTATTTCCACTCTTGCTTTCCAGCTGGATCTGCTCTGGAGTTACTGCAGGATGTTTGAAAATGTGGCTCCCTGCTAATCTCAGACAGTTGCTATGATCAATGGTTTCTTTCATTTCCGATAAAAAACACTGGTGTTTCTGCTTAAATTGTGTGTCCTTTCAGCTTTATTATTATAGTTGTAATTTATTGTCCAGCATTACCCGAATTTGTAATCCATTAACCACAAACTTTGGGGTAGATTGGTCAAGTTAGCAGGACTCTGTCCACACTTTGGCTCCAAAGCCCTGCATAGCCCAACCTCAAACTAAATGTTCATTGGTTTGGGTAGGACCCTGTGCAAGGGAGTGTGGGCGGGGCAGCTTTGAAAACCCACCTCTTGGGGGCATGGTGCAGGTTGGTTATAATTAGTGCTTTGAAAACATGAAATGTCACTTCAAGGTTAATATTAACAATGATGATCAACATTGTGAACATTAGCATTTCCATAGTATTTAAAAATGTCTTAATGTGATGAATCATATAATCCACCTCAAGCAAGTGAAGCCTGAAGGCGAGAAGGGAGTTGCCCAAAGGCCACACAGCGAGTGAGAGGTGGTGGTGCCGGGAACAGAAGCCAGAGCCCGTGAGATCCTAGGTTTGCACACTGCTGCCTCTTAGGAGGGAGTTTGGGATACAAATACTTGTGTCCTAGTGACCTTTCCGTTTTTGATTCCAAAGCCATAGACACGTATCGACACACACAACTTCACGTGCTTCTGTTCACAAGGGGATACACACCTACCCGTGCCCCACTCCCCCTAGTATTTAAGAATCCACGGCCCTTAGCTGGGTATATACCACTTCCCGCAACGGTTCAGCTGCCATGAAAGGCCTAATTTATAGAAAAAGCTTAGAAGATTGAAATACCTCCCAAGCCCTGTAGCATTTAGCTAAAGAAAGCCTAAATGTTATGTGAGGTGCGGGCCACTAGAGTTGAGGGGGGAATGGGCACAGCCCACAAACATCTGAAAAGCTGTGGATCTCACAAGGAGAGGAACTTGTTGAGGATTTTCAGCGAGAGGCCAGCGGGCGATAGAACCACAGCCAAGGGATCAAAAGGAGAAAGGAACAGTGAAGTCAAGCACCAGGAAGCATTTCTTGGTCAGGAGTTCTGTTTTGCTAGTGAGAGTTTGCCAGAGAGACACATTTGAAGCAGGAGGTGCATTAAGATCAAATGAGACGAGAGCCAGAAGTTTTCTTCGGGAAGCGGTCTTCGAGGCGGATTTACTGGCTCATTTCCCAGATCTACATATGTTCCTGTTCACATCTCAGTGTCATGAAGGCAGAAGGGACGAGAACACCAAAGCCAGTTTTGCCAGTTGCTTCAACTACAGAGGTGGCAGGGCTGGAAGCCCAGAGAAGAGGGGGTGTGATCCCGGAGGTCTTCAAATCCAAAGGATTCTCTGAGAAGAGATCCTTGTTTACATCATTGAAGAGAATTCTATACCAAAGATGAGAGGCGTCCAGGTCAGCAATCATAAAGTAAAGAATGGCTGGTTTCTAGGAGTGGTGCCAGGGGATAACTTAATTTGTGTTGTTATGTGGCAGGGAAGACTTTCAGAATGCATTGGTGGTATTTACTAGGATTTGGGGAGGATTGTAACAAGGTCTGGCAAGGTGGTCTGGCCCAATGACAGTCCAGCTGAGCTCCGACCTAGGTTTGGATCTCTCTGAGGGCTTTGCTTTTCTTCCTTCTTCTGATAAGCCACTCGATAAATACCAGTTGGATTAAACTGTATTTTATTCAGTCAGACTGACTCTTTCTGTAGATTAGCTGCACTCCTACATATAGTAGCATAGTTTTAGAGCTATGGTCCCTCCAAAAAAAAACTTTTTGGCTAGATGAGGAGACCTTTAAGTGCCTTCCAGCCTGATGATTTCATGAGTTGTGAGCCTCTACTATATGCACTATGTTAATGTTACAGGAAATCCAGAAATGAGCAAGATATGGTCCCTGCCCTCAAGATATTTACAGTGCAGTTTCAGAATCATTCTAAAGAAGAACAGCATTAGGTAGAATGTGTGCAGTGCTTTAGACAAGTATGGTATGGACCAAAGTCCCCGGGATTCAGGAAGAAGGGAACATCTCTTTCAGCAAAGGGAGATCTGAAGGGTCCAGGGAGCAAGATGTAAGAGATAGGCCTTGAGGGATAGATAGGATTTCAGTAGGCAGAGGAAAGATCAGGAAATGCTGAGAACTAAGACATTAAGTTCAAAATAGGCCTTGTCTGCCCTTATCTCCTACCATTATCCTCCTCTTCAAACCTGTTCCAGCTGTACAGCCCACTCCCTTGTTCCTTAGGCTCTGGGCTTTCTGCCTCTGGTCTTTCGAACTTGCTCTTCCCACTGACTGGAGCGCTTGTCCAGAACTTCCCTTGGCCTGTTGCCTCACTATCTTCAGTCTCACTCAAGTGTCATCTTCTCAGAGAGGTCTTCCATCACCTCTCTATCTAAGATGAAACCACTACCCCCTTCCCAGCCTTCTCTATCCCCTAAACCTACTTGATTTTCTTCATTGCCCTTATCACTACCTGATCTTACAAGTTTATTTGTTTATGAGTTTATGGTCTGCCTCCTTTGCTTTCATATCATCTTCTCAAGGTCATGGACTTTGTCTTGATCACCCCTGTATCCCCTAGTTCCTAGAGGGTACTCAGTAAATAACAGGATCTGTGTTGTAGGGAAATGTAGCATATGTTGGGAAGGTAGCAAAGGAGCCCCATTTGCCTGGGGTTTTAGGGTAAATATAGGAGGTCATGTGCAATAAATTTGGAAGTAGATCGGGGCCAGACTTTGAATGCCAGACTGAATTAAGGTTTTGTGATAAAATGATCATAATTTGTACTCTGAAGACTGTCCAGACGAGATGTGTAAGATGGCTTAGGGATGGGGATATGGGAGGTAAGGAGACAATGAACTCATCAAATATTTAGGGAAATGGGATACCCATTAGGCACCAGGAACTACACTTAGTGCTAAGGATACAGAGATGGAAGAAATGATGTTCTAGGTAGAGGATACATCATTACTAAAGATATGGTGGCAAGGGCATGGTCATTTGAAGAACTACCAGTCATTCCTTATGACTGGGAGTGTAGGGGGCATGTACGGGAATGCGGGGGGGTAGGACTTGAGAAGTCAGCAGTATGGATCATGGACATCTGTGTCCACGTTAGGGAGTCGATTTTTCCTGAAGCCTCTGTGAGAAGAATGTGAGGATGATCCATTGGTAACATGTCATTTCCTTGATCAACATGATTGATGAGACTTATTCGACTGACTGGGAACGTTTCTCCTTCCTCCCTTATAGTTACGTGTGCATCTCTTCCTAAGCCACATGCTCAAAGGTGAATGATCTCCCTAGATAGAGTAGGGCTGTTCTTCAGTCAAGGCTACGGGGTGGTAGTGTTTCCCCAACAGAACCCTCATCCCAGTGGTTCTCAAACTTTAGCATGCATCAAAATCACCTGGAGGGGTTATCAATACACACCTTGCTGGGCTCCCGCTCCCAGAGTTTCAGTCAGTCTTGGGAGGGGCCAGAGGATTTGCAATTCTAACAAATTCTCGGGAGTTGTTAATACTGCTCTTCTGGGGACCACACTTTGAGAACCACTCTTTATTCATTGAGTCTCTTGTCCGTGTTAGGCATAGGAATACCAAGATGAATGTGTCTCCATCCGAGCTCTCAAGGAGGTAATACCCTAAGAGAGGGCATAGGCATGTAGAAGGGACACCATCAGACTCACGGCAGCCACCTGGCCTCCATTGGGTCGCCAGTGGTGTTTTCTGCAGGCTCTGTCTCACGTCTGGGAGAGAGTATTTACTAGACTGTTTCAGGGTTCTTTTGGTAGCAAGAAACAGAAAGCCACTCAAGTTTGCTTTAAAAAAAGTCAGGCCTACTTATAACTGTAGCTAACATTCATGGACCGTATATCATGTGCCTGGCATTGTACATCCACTATCACATTTAATACTCACAACAACCCTCTGAGGCAGATGGTAATCATTATCCCATTTTCTAGATGAAGGAACTGAGTCCTAGAAAGCAACACAATTATGGGCAGAGCCAGGATTCCAACCCAGAGAGTCTGGCTCCAGAACTTACATTTTCATCCACTGAGTTCTTTTGTAAGGACAAGTTGGCATTCTCATGGCTTTGTGCAAATAGGAAGTGAAGTACAGCCAGATTACATGAAAATTGGAAAGGTTTAAACTTAGGTCATTCTCTTCATTTTTCTCATATCTGCCTCAGCTTTCCATGGCACTGAACGTTGACCTTATAAGCTGATCGGCCCAATTTACCTTTTCACACCTGCTAATGCTGTGGCTGGGTTATCTTTTTGTCTAATCAGCCAATGCCAAGAAGTCATATGGTAAAAAAACCTGGCCAGTACACCTATTCTTTCAGTAGGGTCCATGGATAAGGGGCATTTTCCCCTTATAAGATTCCTTTTTAAGGGTGTACCTATGGAGTGAGTACCCCACTATAACATCTAGTTAAACAACTGTGTCCAACTGAGCAAGTATTTTTAATTAGTTTGCTAGTAAACACAGACATCTGTGTACCTTTGTCAGTCCCTCCAGTCACATCCATTCTCAAAATCATCATCTTCTAGATCAAATTTTTGGTATTACCTCCCTATTGCTAGTCCATGCCTTCAAGCCAACATATTGTTTTTCTTTTTAAACATTTGAAAACATTTTATTTCTAGTTCCAGTTCTGGCTCCTCTTTGATCTAATTTTTGTTATGCCCACAGTCAGCCCTAGCGTTTCTCTTCAGGGTGGAGAGAGGTCTCTTCTGTTTATTCAGCATTCACTTCCTACTCCAAACAATTATTATCTGATGAGATATGAGGCCTAAGCTTACCTGTGTATAAGTCGCCTCCTCTTGAGGGTCATATGGCAGGCTCGTTAGCACAGACTATATGTCTGTCCTGTGGTCAGCCATCATTTACCTCTGCTTAAGACAAGATAAGGCAGAGAAGCCAAGATGGCAGCTGGTAACTGAAGTGTGTGCAGGAAGAACTCTGTATCTATCAGTTACATCCTCTCCATAATTTACAATATGCTGGAGCAAAATTACTCCCTACCTTCAGGAGAGGGTCTGAGTTTTATGGATGAAATGCAAGTGTGTGTGCCTGCGTGTGTGTGCATGTGCACGCGTGTGCATGCGTGTGTGTGTGCGTGTGTGTGTGTGTTGGAGAGGGCTTATGTTTTAATAGTAGACATTGAGGCCTTTTTAGGTTCTGATGTTGATTTTTCTCAGCCATCCTTCTATCTAATAGGCCCATAAAAGCAGCTAAGAGAATCTAAGTTTCCGGAGTATTACTTCCAGCTATAGAGGATGGATGACACCCCAGTAGGCCAGGCATTAAGGAGACAAACTTTGTTTTGTTTTTAAATATAGTATGCGGGGAGGGTTAAATTAGGAATTTGTAGTGTAATAGTACACACTACTACAGTGTGTACTACTACACACTGTATAGTAGTAGTGTAGTATATACACACTACTATATATAAAATATGTAACCGGCAGGGACCTACTGTATAGCACAGGGAACTATACTCAATATTTTGTAATAACCTATAAGGGGAAAGAATCTGAAAAAAATAGATATATATGTATATATAACGGAATCACTTTGCTGTACACCCAGAACTAACACAACATTGTAAATCAACGATACTTCAATAAAAATAAATCAATAAATAAATATAACGTATAGATAAATGAGGCTGGAAAAGCGCCAGAATAAATTGTTTCTGAGTTGAGTGACAAGGAGAACATTCCCCCAAGAGACCACAAGACCAGAGATAGAATAGGTCATTGAAATCTTTAAAGGTAGAGCTCAGGAAACCAACATTAGTGAATAAGTGGCTGCCAGAGCGCCAGGTGGGAGCCAAAGCCCAGCCAGGCAGAACCGCCTTTGCTCCTTCAGAGACCCAACTGGAACCAAGGGAAATAGCTTGCACTTTGACATGATAGTCCAAAATTAAGGTGAATCAGCAAGAAAATCTTGTCTTAGGGGCATTACAATGTAAGCTCCCTGAGGAGAGGCATCTTTGTCTCTTTCGTTCACTGCTGGATCTCTCGGAATAGTGCCTGATAATAGTAGTTACATCTTAAATATTTGATGAATGAAGGAGGCACCTACAGCTACAAGAGAGACAATCAAAGAATGATTTAAAGCTTTAGACCTGTACTCACCTAAAAGAAGCATGAAACTGCCATTGTGATCTTTCTCACCGATATATCACGTATGCTTTAAAATTCCTACCAAGTGCAGTCAGCCTTAACTATGTGCCTGCGCTGACTGTATTGACGAATAACAGTAGGCAGTGCAGGGAAAGTGTCAGAGAGGAAAGAACAGGGGCTCAACAGCTCTGCTTTGGAAAGAGGAATCTCCCACATTCACAGAAGAGTGGCGATTGAAGTACTTTAGTCTGATTTACCATAAGGGTGTTTATTAGGACTCTCTACTGGGTCCTGTGCTAGACAGATGGCTAGGGATACAGAGACAGAAGCTAAGGCTCTGCCGTTTGGAAAGCTCACAGTCAGGTGGTTGGGGAATCATGACGTATGAGTATACAGAGTGTGCTGTGATGGCTCTAGGGTCAGGATTTTGCTGGGGAAGCACATAGGAGCCCCGCTTTGGGGCTGGGAGTGTTCTCAGAAGGCTTTTCAGTGAGGAGACACTTGAGTTGGATCTTGAAGGATCAGTAGCAGTTCCCAAGAGGAGGAAAAGGAGGGGAAGGTGCTCCGGGCCAAGGGAAACGCCCATGTAATGGACAAGAGGCAGGGTGCCCTGGGAGACCTGTGGGAGGTCCATTATGACTGGCATGGAAGGGGGTGGCGAGAGGTTGTACGCCCCCTGAAATCTCCTTACAAATGGACATTAGAGAAGCAGTGTGTTTTAACAGTAGATAAAGCACTACCTTTGGATTTAGGAGACCTGTGTTCAAGGGCCAGCCCTGCCGCAAACCCTCTGTGTTATGTTGAGCAAGTCACTTCTCAAACTTAAGAATTGGTCTAGTCTTTCAATCGTGCATTCATTCAAAATGGAACATGTATAATATGAAATGCTTGCTGGGGGTTCCGGGATAACAAGAACAGTATCAGGCTTGGCCTCTGCCCTCTGGAACATAAAGGCTAATTCTCAATTTTGGCAGCCTTATCTGGTTGGAACCCTAGAATTCCTACATACTGTAATGAGCTAAACCTTACGTCTAAACTGGCTGTATGTGTTGTACTACAGTGGATAGAACAGGAAAAGATAAGAAAAATGAGGCCCACACGCATGAAACAGCTAACGTCACACTACAGCCCAGCACCTAGAGAACTGCCGGGTTGAGGGAGACAGATTTTTTTATGTCAGCGGCAATCAAGGAAAGACAAGATCATTGTGACCTTGTGGTGGCTTTTGGGCCGCCATCTTAAGATATCAGGGCATAGAGACGGTGGACTCCCTGATCCATCTGTCCCGAATCACAGTGTGTGTAAGGCCCTCTATATCAGCCAACAGCCAACCTCCATCATGGGGTTAGACCCACTTGCGAAGTGGCAGTCTGTAAATCAGCCCCACACTTGCTGAGAACTTGCCAGGCTGGCCAGGGTAGCTTCATGTAGCTTAGCACCTGTGGGGGGTGGCTGTTTTTCTGGGGCAGCTGTTTAATGAGCACCAAATCAGGTAAACTGCCCTTGGGTCCTATGTGCTCTCCAGACACAAGCAATTGAGCACATCCTGCTGGAATGGTCCCGTTAGGGAACCTGGCTTTCCTGTGCTGATCATCTGGTTTTCCCACCCCTTGGGGCGAGATTTTGGAGAAGCTATTGAAGCAACTTTGAGCAAGCTGTTAACCCTTTAAAGTTTAGCTCTCTATCACCAAATATATTCAGAAATGGTTTGCAGCCAAAGCCTTACTATCTATGGCAGTTTTAAATAATTATCAAAATCACTACTTAATTCGTCTTGCCCTCTACTCAAGGTTGGCTTAGAGAAGTGGGAGGTTACAATTCATGGATTCTTTTCTGGGTTTGTAACCAAGCTACACTCTCAAGTTGAGGTAATCACCTTGCCCTTCTTAGTTTATTCATTTGTGACCCGGGGTAAAGCTGCCCAGGCCTCATCTGGTTGCGTTTCAGATTTTGTGAGAAATCTCTTTACTTCATGAGAATGCACAGATCAGCTGAGACTAGTATGATCGATTCCAGACATGAATTAGAACAAGCCCAAGCTGAACAGCTCTCCCAGGAGAAGTCATTGGTTTGCATGATGACCCAGTATGGCCTTTGACCAACTGGCATCAGGAACCACGCTGGGCATGGAGGAACTCTACTCTTGATCTTTTGCCTGCCCTACTGATAAACATTCTTGCCATTAAATGTACCTGGAATCTGTGGAAAGTGTGTATTCGGGAAATCTTTAAAAACACGTTAAGTCAGCAATGCTATCTCTTTGGGAGGATGTACTTGCGTGTCCTTAATGACCCAAATAAGATTCCAGTGGGAAGAGCCTGGCGGAGAAAGAGCAGGAGAGTGTGTGCTGATTTCTGGAGGACAGATTATCGTGTGCCGGGCTATGGATTTTGCCATCAGGAAAGGAATCTAGAAATGCAAGGAGACTCATGAGAAAGGAGGTGACTTCTGTTGACAGGTCACCATTGTTCAGACTCAGTGGTGATGGGAAAGGAAATCCAGAAACCTACATGACAGCTTCTCTCGGACGGGACGAAAATATTGAATTTTTTTTTTTCTAGCTGGAATTTGCCAGGGTCAGTTCACGTCTGGGTTTTCAGCACTTAATACAGGGCCCTTTTGTCTTAGGAGGCAGCTGGACTGGTTTTTCCTGCAGGCAGGTGCACAGAGAGCATTTATTGTAGCCTGAAACGCAAACACCGAGCCCCCAGGCCCTGATCCCCACACTCTCCAGCGTGGCTCGAGGAAGTAAAGTGAGCAATGTCTCTTGCAACAGGCAAGCACTGTAAATGCCACTCCTGAATGAAATATTTCTTAAAACGTTGTATCTGTAACTCGATCGTCTCTTAAAACTTAATTATATGTTAGGGAAAAGGAAGCCATTGGCTCCTCCAGCCGTCCAGGTTGAACATGAGCGCACAATGGAGCATATCCGATTCACGGCCTGGCGTAGGTAATCAGATGAATATCTCCCGAATTGAATTTACCCTTTTGATACGGAGTCTTTCAGCTGCCTTGTTTCACATCTCCAATTCTGACAAAGCTGTGCGGCCTTTGAGTAATTTCCCTGAAATCTATATGCGGGAAGCCTGTGCTCTTTCGAACACTTTTTGGGACTTGTACCAATTAAATCTGTTTCTGGCACACTTTTAATGGCATACTTTCTCCTGAGTCAACAACCTCTCCAAAATCTGAGGTCATTTGTTTAATTTAAAAGCAAAGGTTATGAAACATCCATTTCAGGCTTCACCAGCCAAGCCCCTGTGGCTTTGAAAGGGGTGAGGAGACAGGGGAAAGTCTAATAAACTGGATTTCTTACACACAAAATAAGTTCATTACCGCGTTTCTGTGAAATCGGTATCAAGCCAGGTTTTTCCACACCCTCCCCGCCCACCTTGCCGTCCTTTTCTCTTGAAACACTTCCTCTTCTTCTGAGGCTCTCATGCTTGAGATTGAAGTTCACCCTTATGCTGTTGTTCTCGCAGAACAAACATCTGGAGTGGATTTTTGTCAGCTGGAGTTGAGAGAGAACTGTAAATGATGCAGTGATTTTTTTTTTCATGCTTATTAAATTTATTTATAGCCAGTCTGAAGCCAGGAAACGTGTTTTTAAATGGTTAGAGCCCTTGATAGGAGGTGTTCGAGGAACAGACAGTGGATGGTATTTTTTCCCCCTACCATTTTCTAAATAACTCAAGGGTAGAATTACATAATTCGCCATTTGGGTGGTTTTTTTGTTTGTTTGTTTCTTCCTGAAGGACCCTTCATTAGGACATTGCGTGCATCAGAATTCTTCCATTGTATTAGCCTATCCAGTGTGCCATTCTTTCTGTCAGTGAGAGAAAAGAGAATGTAACTGGCAGGGTGCTTCTGAATAATTACAGTCATGGAGAGTGAGTTTCTGGTTATTTGAGACACGAACCAGGGGCACAGGTATTTTCTTTTGCCAAAAGAACACAACTTGGATACTATTCCTACCTTTTCCGCTCACCACCGTCTAAAATTTTTAAAGCTGCCAAATCCTAAAGAATCTCATTCATTTTCTCATTCTTTAAGATAACAAAAGGCTCCATGAGGGGCTTACTAAAATAATTTATGAAATACTTTGCTGTGCCCTTAGACCTTATTAAATCACAGTGCCTCGGGGTGTATATAATTATTTAAGAAACAAAACCTTCTAGGAGAGGCAGAGTCAGATGATGATTTTCTGAGGTCCCTTCCAGTTCTGTGATTAGAGATTATTCTTTGATTTCTTTCACTGTCATACAGGAAAAAAAAAAAAAAAAAAAAAAGGCTGTTTGGGAATAAGGTTTGCTACCCACAGGCATTTTCTTCTCCAGAGAAAAGACTGTTCTGCTTCCTGCCACCCAAGTAAGCCATCCTCAGCCTGAACAATGGGGCTTAATGTTCTCCATCTTGCTAAGGGTTAGTCACTGTTGTTAGGAAAGTGAATTGAAACCAAATGCACTTTCTATTGGAAAAGCTGCCATTGATCTCAGCTCACAGACAATATTAAGAGGGGAGGCGCTTATAAGACAGGGAAAAAATCCTCGCGGTTATATCCTGACACCACTTATTTCACTGTGAGGCCTAGGAACATATCTTTGAGGCAGCGTCACTCTATTTTATGATGTTAGTGTGCCCCTTGAAGATTGGTGTTCCGCATTTAGTTCTTAGAAACGTTAACAGGTTATTTAGTGAACTGTCCTGCTAATGGACTGGGAAAGCTATTCTTACAGCAAGACCCTTCATTAACTAAGAGGGCATAAGATAGCTCATGTTCTCCACCAAGAAAGGCAGCTCTGTTTCATCTGCCTAATGAGGAAGCTTGCGAGGCAGAGCAGCCTCATCAAATGTGGTGTCTGCTGTCCACTTTCCAGTTATTAAAGTAGAAGCCAAGTCATTGGCACCGGTACTGGCAGTGAAATGAGCCACAGAGAGGTCACCACCCATCACCAGCCTCACGATTCAGGGCTCTGGAGCAGAAAATGGCAGGCCCAAGGGTAAAGAACATTTATTTTCCAGTAGGGAGAAAGGAGAATCACAGAGAAGTAGAGAGAGGCAAAGGGCAGAAGATGACTACAGCTGGACATTAAGCAACAGTTTATCTTCCAAGATCATAAAGCCAAATAGTTCCTGCTAGATTTAACTTTTATTATGTTTGGAGATGAAAATCAGAGGGTGGATAAAGGTGCCTGGAGATTTGCTGCTCTAGGCCTCTCCATGCTAGGGGCATGGAGTTCTCAGTTTGCTCTTGGAATATTACACAGTATTTTCCTAGCAACAACAACAATATTAATAAAGATAGTAATCATTTTTATTAAATCCTGCTAAAGAAGCATCTTTCAATGCAGTATTGTTTGCTGTAAAACATTCCAGCTAATGGTAGGTTCAGGATCTCTGCTGGAGATGTGGTGAGGGACTGGACACAGAGCTGCTGGTATTGGACACTAACAGAGTTAGTTCCTCCAACCAAAAGAGTGGATAATCATGGGAAATGGTTATTCTACCTATGATGCTTAGAGAATTTCAATAGAATGTCAGAGTGTTGTATAAGGAATATTTTTAGACTTACTGGGATGATGTATGTCAATCACAGGGAAACATGATTTGATGAATATGTAAGATGTTTTGTAAGGTGTGACTTGACTCTGCTATATTTTATGTTACTTTGGAGCCATTGTCATGCATGGACATTCTTTCGTTTATATTCCGGTTTTCTATAATTCAAGACCATAAAAGTAAATTAGTTTTGAATCAGTAAAGTCTTATGAGGATGCCAACACGTCTCCTGCATAAAATTCTTCCTCCTCTGACATCTTCCTTTGGGTAGAAGTAAGATCAGATACCCTGTTCACTTCAGGATGGAAAGGATCACATCAAAACTTTGTGGGCTATTTCCCCCTCAGGCACCCAAAGCTGATTTCCTTTTATCACCTGATGAATTTTAAAATATTCTACTTTTTTGTCCTCTGTGCCTGTGCTTTTTATGAAGCCACAAAGCCAGAAAACTACACGACAGATGTGATTACAGCGTTACTGGGGGAGAACGCCATACTGACATCAGGCCTATTGTAGGCCTGAGTGCTTGAGGT
Source organism: Aethalodelphis obliquidens (assembly GCF_003676395.1). Lineage (NCBI taxonomy): Eukaryota > Metazoa > Chordata > Mammalia > Artiodactyla > Delphinidae > Aethalodelphis > Aethalodelphis obliquidens. The sequence goes on from NW_020837954.1 coordinate 41,358,908, forward strand.
AGGACCAGCCGGCGGCTGCATGTGAGAGGGAAGAGGGCACTCTTTCGAAAAAGCAGGTCACCTTTCTCTCTAAGGAAAGCTAATTTGTCTAAAAACAAAACTAAACTCTGCAGAGTGGTGAGCAGCCTTGTTTATTTGAATCAGGTTCCACCCTGTTCTCTGGTGTTTTCTCCCTTAACCCCATTGCGAGCCATTTCACTTCCTCTCTCGGAGGCTTTCCCAAGACACTGCAGTCAAGAGACGTTTTCGGCCACGTTGTCCTCCCAGCAGGGAGCCCCGTCTCTCTTCAGACAGTATGTTGGAGATGAACCTCTTTAGAGAGTGGCCTTTCTTCCCTTGCATCTTACCTCCTTATCTCCCACTTCTGCAACCCGTACACGTCATCTTTGTATGGATGGAACTGAGTGTCCATAAAGTTTCTGTGAGTGTGGAGGAAGGCAGAGTAGTGTTGGTGCCATGTCAACTCTGTTAATTGCAGCCCAACATGTAATCCAGTAAAAAAGAAAAAAAAATGGACTTAGATCCATATCAGGAAGGACGGCGCCGTTACAATGGAGAAGCATATGAGGGCGATGAACGTCATCCTCGGGGTGGTGTTCAGTGTCAGAGGTCTTAATAGGGCCAGCGACTGACACTCACTGCTGGCATTTTACTTGCAGCAGTGATTGAGTGAAGGACTGTAATCATAATATGCTCACTACTTGCTACTGTTTTGTTTTAATATTCAACTATAGGAGTGTGTTAAAAGTTAAGTGAACCCTGTGTGGCAGGGTTGCAATTTACTAGGGCAGTCAGAGAAGGCCTCACGGAGAAGGTGACATTAGAGCAGAGACCCGGAGGTGAAAGAAGGAGCCATGGGGACATCTGGGGGAACAGCAACCCAGGCGGAGGGCACAGCATGTGCAAAGGCCCTGGGGTAGCGCCATGCCTGGCATGTTGGAGGAACAGCGAGGAGGCCTGTTCAAGAAAGAAGTCCGACAAAATCAATTTTAACGACTACCCATAGGCAGCTTTTTCTGAAGAGGAGATAATTGCAAAATAAAAAAGTGAGACTTAATAAGTAGGCCATTTGGGAAGCAGGTAATGACTATTTTAAAGGCTGGAGGTTCTAACATACGTGTATGCCTTTTTTTCCCTCATCTCTTGCAAACAGATAATGGTTTACGTCAAGAGAAAATTCAGGAAAAAAGCCTTTTTTTACTTCCAGGAAATCTGGTCACTATGTCCTGCAGCCAGTGATAAATGACAATGCAACCAGCAGTGACCTAGGACGTCCTGAATTCTTGCTCTTAGGAAGAGCTTGCATTCTCTTTTCAAAGGGTATCCTGTTCCTATTGCAATCCTTATGCTATCTCAGCTCAAGATCATCTTGTCCCCCCACCAGTTACCATACTTAAAATAGCACCAATGCTCTTTAGAAGACTCTACACATGGATGTTGATGTCATCTGGAGGGAGGGCAGGATGAAAAAAGAAAGTAACTGGATATTGGCCCCAAACTTATTATAATGCAGCAAATCAACCCACCGAAACTCAATTCTACTGTTTCAACTCCTGTTGTAGAAATCAAACAAATATTATTTTGTCCATTAGTGGGTGTTACTAAGTGCTGTTCGTCCACAAAAGCCCAGGTTCCTATAGAAGAGCAGCATCGTGGAGGAGAAATGTGGTGTTTAAAACAAAATGTGCTGGTGAAAGGTGTTGCACCCAAGGCTGTTATAAACAGCAGCTGTTTCTGATTATGAAGATTGATTCATTCCGCTGCCTGGATGCTACCTAAATAAGTGGGAGGAGCAAAATACAGTTCCCTGGAGCCTGTCAGTTGCTTTGTATCCCTGCAAGTTTAAAGCAGAAGATAGAACCAATCCATCGTTCTGCTTCCCTGCTGTCTTCAGTTTAATACATGCTGCAGACGAAGGTCCAGCGGGAGAAGACTCTCTTGCTCCATCTCTGCCCCATCCAGCTGTCAAGGCAAGGTTGGTAGGAAGGAAGGGTCTCCACAGATTACGAGGTCCTTCAGTCTTCAACCTGTTGTCTGGTGGCTGAGGCAACAGTCACACCGCTCTTTTCCCTGAACCAAGGCAGCTGGACTTTTCAGGAAAAAAAAAAGCCCAACTCTAGAAAAATGGTTCTCAAAGCCCAGTTAAACTAAAATGTCTTATTAGCAGTTCCTTTCCACTGTTTATGGATTTTTCCAGCATCATTATCAAACTTTTACTGTTTCTCTTTTCCACTGTCTTGTTTTGTTTGAGTCACGTGATAATGTCATAGCCTTTCTATCTGAAGAATCCGCGGAAGATAGAATATTGCTAAAAGCAATTGGGATGGTACTGAAAGTATTAGGGAAGAAATGGAGGGAGCAGCCATTGTTAACAAAATAGCCTGGTTATAAGTAGTAAGCTTGGAAGAGAATTAAGGCCATTTGGGCTATATATACAAAACACCTTTGTTTTACCAAGCACAGAAAAAGCCCTTGCTTGGGGTGTCTTGAGGAGTCAGAACCTGGGGTGGTTCCAAGATTGCCAGCACTGTGCGTCAACCACCAGATGGCTATAACTTTCAAAGTTTAGAGGAAAGGGAACGATATGAGTTTTGTGGTCTTTGCTGATTTCTTATTCCAAACACTGTTTCAGTTCCGATCGGCCGATTGCAACTGTGATTGCTTATACCTGGTGAATTCTAATACTCTGTGTGGAAACTGCACTGCATGTGTATGGGGGCCTTCCCATCTGCTTCCTTTGTGAATCTCTTCTCCTTTCAGTGCCTCCAAATTTGGGCCCCAGAGAGGAGGACAGCAGCTGAATGTCATGCTCTTGGGCCTTGGCCCAGACATGCATCTTTCTGGAAGGATGACTGAATCCCGTTCTTAAGTCTAAAGTTCCTCTTGATTAGCAGCTCCTTTTGTTTGTTGTTTTTAAGGCATCTCTGTCTTTCATGGGTAGCTTACAGGGATGTGTTTGAGAGCCCCTTCCAGCTGGGAAGCTGCCCAACTCCCACCAGCTGAGTCGGGGGATGGCTTCCCTTTAGTTCCGCTGCTGCCTGTGGCCTCCATGGACTCCACTTCAGCCCCGGCCACAGTGGCCCTTGTCTGCTGTGCAAACTTGGCTCTGTTCTCCGGGTTTTCATTCTCCAGCCATCTGGGCATTTTGAGCACCCCTCTTATCTTAGTACCTTGGCACTCAGGACCACATGCCATCCTATCATAGAGATGAAAACAAAGGTATCCTTCATTTTTGGCCTGCAATTTCCCTAGAACCACCCTAGGCTGAGTGACAGTCAACGAGATTGGGGCCAGGGATAGGTCTGGAGTGCTGTAAATGGTTTTGCTGATAGGAAGCATACGGGATGGTGGGACAATAGGTAGGATTGTTTGGTACTGGGATTCCTAGTGACTGGTGTTCTCCTTTTCCCCTTGGCTAGTCTGAAATCAAGGAGCAAGAAGCCAGGAGCATGAAGACCCCTGTGGCCTCTGATTGCTGTAGCCCCTGCAGGCCTGGCAGCCAAAGATTAGGGTCTAGCAAGTGCTGTATGCCGGCGGCGTGAACCTAGCTTCCGACTAAGAATTCTGTGTACATCACCAGCTTTTGAAATTCCTCCTTCTACCTCCTCAACTGCCGGTTTGGGGAGGGTTTGATCAGAGTCCTGCACTCTTCAGAGAAGTGTCTGGAGAAATTAGTCCAAAAGCACTGACAGCAAATTCCCTGTAATCATTCTGCCTAGAGAAAAACAAGCATTTGATCAAAGGACAGTTCCACCGCCCAGTTTACTCCCGTTCCACTGTGTCCTCTCTGTCGCTGCTTCCCAGCCCTCTGACCCCTGTGCACTCATTCAGATCCCTCACCCTGTGCACACACCTCTTTCAGAGGTGGTCAGTGAGGCATCGGCCAGCCAAAGAAATTCAGCCAAACGGTGTTCAGTCACTTCCGTGTAGACCCAGGTAGTTGGGTGTGGCTGCAGCTTCTTGAAAGGCAGACCTGAAATGCTTGCCTCTTTTCAGAGACTCTCACTTCATATTTGGCTGCTGGTCATTAGGATACTGGCATTCATTCATATGTTGGAAGCCCAAAGCTTCCACGCTCTCAATTCCACAGAGCAGTGTGATACTAGCAAGACACGTCTTGCTTATGGAGCCAAAAAGGTGATGCAACCTCATTTCACACCAAAGCAGGTGGGTATGTTTATTTGTGTTTTAATAGTTGAGGCAGCAGAGACACAGGGAGGGTCAGAAATTCATTCAAGATCATCCAGCAAGTCCAAGTTTTGATCCTCTGGCCCCTATGACAGGCAACAGTGGTGACTTTCCTGTAGAGCATGTGACCAGTGTAACTGGAATCATGGGTTCTAAGTATGACTCCCTCTCCCCACCTACTAAAACCATCATCCAGTTGCCAGAACCCAGTTGGTTTTCTGTAGAACACCAGCTAATGGCTGGTTCCACCAGTTCCACCAGAAGAGTTTTCAGTCTTTGTCTCATTTTAAGTGTTACATCTCTACCAAGAAGATAATTCTTCACATGTAAAATTAACTTCCTCTAGTTTTCACAGTTTCTTTCCAAGAATCACCCACTGTCAGTCCCTAGTTCTCTGTCTGGCAAATTTAGAAGAAGTGATGCTCTCACCGCACATGAGTGATGCGCTGACCTTTTATGTATCTGTAAATGAGTGGAGAAGGAATGCATATTCTCTGACACAAGCTGGCTCCACCACATAGTTTGAAGTAAATGCCATTTTATTTCACATTAGGAAGGGAGACTTGGAGCAGGTTGGCAGCAGATCTGTGGCTGCGTAATTAAGCTAAGAACTATGGATTTCTTCCACATAGGAGATTAAATACCAGTCTCTGGTCAGATCAAAGCAGGCCTCTTGGATGATCTGATCTTTGCAGAAGACCCCATGTTGGGCCAGCACAACAGTCTTTGCGTGTAATGCTCCCTGTGTTTAAAAAAAGACCATTTTAGTGTGTTTAAATAATTAGGTCTGCCAGCATTTGTAGCTCTTTGGACCCGAAGTAAAACTTTAGTGTTATTCATGCTAAGTAAATATGGATTTTCTTCTACTAAAACAAGTAACTGTCTCTCAGAGTTTGAAGAAAAGTGAACGTTCATTTTCTGAATGAGAACAGAGGCATTTCTCTTTGGGGAGCATTACAATAAATAACATCTTAGACTAATCTGGCATTTTCTTTAGGGCATTAACAAATAGAGTTTATGTAATCTCTTATTCATTTTCTTGATATCTCATTGAGACAGTTTGGATACTGGTCCTATAGTCTCCATCTGTAAAATGGAAAGAACCAAAGTATTAAGTTCAACTTAGGTGGATGACAAGAGAGAATGCAGACATCTGTGTGATCTGTGTTGCCGAGGTGCCGCCCAGAACTTTTAAATTTTGTTACGAGCTGCATTGCCCCTACCGACGGGGGTCCGAGCAGTGTATAATCTGGGCCAGGGTGCAACAGGCTTATGGCCAGGTGGAACTGGACAAATCAATGGAACTCGTTCCCGTTTCCCAACCTGGCACTAATTATGTGCTGGTCAAGGAAGTGCTTTTCAGATCACAGGGAGCCACTAGTGAAAATCCACTGGTGCTTTGATGGTGGCCTTTGGAGATGCTTCTATAATTCGAAACCATTCCCATGGCAGGCCCAGGGAGAGGTCTGACTTCAACCAACATGCAGCATTAGGCAGAAGAAGCGGGGCCTTTCTCACTGAGTTGACCCGTGGGTGGGCCCTCTTCCACATGTTTCTAATTAGGGATGCAAGAGAGAGTAGATATTCCATGGTGCCTCTCCTTTCCTTCTCGGCTGTGAGATAGAACAACAGCACCTTTGTGGTGACCTCTGCAGAACTGTTGACATTTGGTGACCTGCCTCATCTCCCCTGCTAGCGTGGATGCGCCTCCTGGCTAACGAGGAACAGCCACACTAGCTGGTACTATGGTAGACCCTGGAGGTCAAAATGAAGAAGAAGATGTTTTCCTTGTGGAGTAGTCTAATTTTTTTTTACAGATTTACCAAGGTATAATTTACATACCATAAATTCACCCATCGTAAGTATACAATTCAATGACTTTTAGTAAATTTAGAGAGTTGTATTACCATCACCACAATCTAGTTTTAAAACTTTAGTTGGATTTATTTTGAAAATGGCAAATAATGATCATAATTGGAATGCAGGTTATGCTGGTGCAAAAATTAATTTTTGAGGCTATCTTGGGCTAAGGAAGAGGGCCACCCAGGAAGACATTTGAGACAACTAAGTCTCAAGTTTCTCCAAGTACATGAAGCCTTGAGATTAGCACTTCTATTTAGAAAGATTTTCCATATTTTTGCTCATCAAATGGTATGACCTGCTTGAAAGAACTGAGCAGCTGTTTGCTACAGAACCTACTTCGCATGTGGACATCAATGAATGTTTGTTGATTATAAAGCGAAGGTGCAGAAGATGAGAATGTATGCACCCTTCCCACAAAGAGCTTATAGTCCTCTTTGAACATCTCATCAAGTATTTATTTACTTGTCCTCCCATCTTCAGGTACTGTGTTAGGCACTGCAGACATATAGATGAGTGAAACAAGGTTTCTACCTTAACAGCTTGTCATCCAGTGGCTTATATGTAAACAGATAATTTCAATATGACGTCATAAGTTCTGTGGTAGAGTTAAGTGCTCTGCAGTATCAGAAAGGTCATCGGCAAAGATTTCCTAGAGAAGATATTACTAAGAAATCAAAGACATAATTAATAAGTACATCAATCCTGCTAACATAGATTGAGTACCTGCCCTCTGCTCCATTTGAACAAGGCTCTGTGAGATCTGGTCCCTGTTTTCAGGGAGCATTATAACTGGTGGGAAAACAACTCCATCACTACTTCCAGTAAGATGGTAATGACTGCATATAAGTGAAAAGAACAGGACACACTAGGAATTTAGAGGCAAAAGAGAGGCCATTTCAGGGAAGCCTTCGTAGAAGAAGTAGCCCAGAGGCTACTTAAGAGCCTCAAAAAGCTCAACATCTGGGGCTTCCCTGGTGGCGCAGTGGTTGAGAGTCCACCTGCCGATGCAGGGGACACGGGTTCGTGCCCCGGTCCGGGAAGATCCCACATGCCGTGGAGCGGCTAGGCCCATAAGCCATGGCCTCTGAGCCAGCATGTCCTGAGCCTGTGCTCCGCAACGAGAGAGGCCACGACAGTGAGAGGCCCACATAACGCAAAAAAAAAAAAAAAAAAAAAAGCTCAACATCTGAATTTTGACCCATAGGTAGGATTTCAGCAGGCATGGTGAGAGTTGGGAAGCAGTCCAGAAGAAAAATGCAAGCAAAGGCTCAGGGGTAGAGAAGCTTGGGATGTATTCTGAGAACAGTGAGCAATCCAAGATGGATTGATACTCATGTCCTGCAGTATGAACTATTTCTATATATCTATGTCAGAAACAGGGAAATCAGGTGAATCAGAAGCTCTGCCTTCCCTTGACTGTATCAAGGAAGGCTTCCTAGAGAAGCGGTTCATTTCATTCTGACCCTTATGTAGGCTCTCTGCCAAGGGTTTATGATGATTAGTTTTCTCCTTCAGTTTCTTCTTTCATGATTCATCATGTGGCCACCATCAAAGCACCAATGACTTCTCACTACTGGTTCCCATGATTTAAAAAGCACTTCTTTGACCAGTACATTCTGGTGCCAGGTTGGTGAGCCAGACCACGTTTCATGTGTTTGTCCAGTCCCACCTGGCCACGTACCCTGGCCCAGAAGTTTCATGCAACACTTGCAAGAAGATTAAAAAAACAACTCCTGGAAACATTGGGTCCTAACTTTTGAAGGAGTCATTGCTGTACCTGAGTAGACTTAGGAAGTACACTGGAAGTCTAAGAAGAAAACAAATGAGGAAGAATGGTACCACTTGCTTCAAATTCCCAGGGCTCCACAGAGTAAACCTCTTTCTAAATTTGAGTTGCTAAGGACCTTGAACCTGGGGTTGTTTGGGGATATTTTGCAAAGTAAGAAATCTTGTTGGCTTTCAATCAGGAAGGAAAGAACTCAGTTGGCTTTGATATAACCAAGGAAGGGGGAGTTTTGTATTTGTTTGTTTGCATGGATGGTCCACCTACTGTGTGGCCTTGTTCACAACATGGCCGACCTCTCTCTGGGTTCAGTGTGAATAGCCAGGCTGCAGCTGTAGCTGGAGACAATGGCCAGCACTGTTGGGCAGTGCCGTTTAGGCCCCAAAGATTAATTTCATAGTTTTGTGGCATTGAACCTGCCAAAGAGAATGCGGCTTCATTTGGGGAAATATAATTTCTGTATGTGTATTTTTTTTTCATGAAGAGTAAAGAAGAGAGATTTTTGGAAGGACATAACTCATCCTATTGGCCTTGCTAGAAAAAGCTAAAAAAGCAAGAGGTCAATACACTTACAAGTGTCATGTCTTAAACGTCAGTCAGCCAATAATTATTCACATGCCATCACAAGGGAAGTCCCCTCCCATTATTTGTTTGTTTGTTTGTTTGTTTGTCTAGACTGAGATGCTTTAAAAACAAAAAAATCTCTGGTTGGGGAAATGATATTTTTTTTAAAGTCTGTAAATTTAGTACTACATTTGCTGAGAAGTAACAGCCCTAGAAACTCTGGGGTTTTGGTGGTGTTTTGTTTTGTTTTTTTTTCCTGTGTTTTCCAATCCAGTACCAATTATGGATGGGAGGTAACTTTGCTTTGCCAGCCTGCAGGTTAGAAAGGGCAATTTCTTGGCTACTGTTTAGGGTTGCCAGATAAACTATAGGATGTCCAGTTAAATTCACATTTTAGCTAAACAACATAATTTTTTAGTGTAAGTACATCCCAAATACTGCACTGGGACATACTTACACCAGAAAAAATCCGTTGTTTATCAGAAATTTAAATTTAACTGGGCATCCCATGTGTTAATTTGCTAGGTCTGGCAACCCTATGTTACTTCCACAATAAAAATGTCACCCAAGGAGACTGGGAGCTTTCACGATTACTGAAAGTAGCTCTCAGTTTTGAACCCAAACAGAACAATGTATGAGATAAAACTGAAAACAGAATCAGGTCAGTCATACAAAGGTGAAGGGAGTCCTTCTTCATTTCTTCGTCTTTGTGTTGCTCTGTGGGTCCATTTCTGTTGGGAGTGACCCTCCTAGTTCTACTGTAGGTCAAAGTCATACTTGGTAGGCCACCTGGATGGCTTCTTTGTCCCAGCTTTAACTCAGATGATCAAATCAGAACTGGAGCTCCCTTTTAAATCCAAAGTGCTTGACCTCCTTAGGGTAGCTCTGGACCCTCTTGAATTTTTGCTTCTACAAAATTCCTACCAGGCCTAGTGAAGTGGGGTCTGACTAGACATGTGAGAATAATGATGACTGTTATTTACTGAGCGCCTAATATGTGCCAGCATTATTACCAGCATCTACCTACGTGAGTTCACATTGCCTCCTAACAACCAGCCCTATGAGATGGGTACTGTTGTCTCCATTTTACAAATGAGGGAATGAAGGCCCAAGGAGATGAAGTAACTTGCTGCAGGTCACAGAGCCGTTGAAAGGCAGAGCTGGCATTAGCGTTCAGGTCAGTCTGACTCTAAAACCCCACTGCTTAACCACTGTGCTACCACACGTGGTACCCTTAGATCCCCATTTCTCCCTCCCCAGTCCCCAGTTTGACTTGATATTGGAATATGATCCCTTTCTCTCCTTGTTCCTTACTAGCTGGAATTGGCCCTAAATCACCTTTGTCCATATGTGTCGTGCACCAGTGGAATAGACACAGAAAGCCGGACACTGGAAGATGTTAACTTTGGATGCTTCCTATTTTACGTGAGAATGATTAAACCAATCGGGGAAAAAAAAAGAGCCCAACATTTTAAAATGTGTCATCACTTTAATATCTTTAAAGAGCCTGAAGAGACTTTCAAGCATGAGACTGTAAATAGCTAACAGCTCCAAGATGAGCTTACATAGGAATCACATGATTGTCCCAAAATGGCCATTTGTCTAACTCTGAAGAGCAGCTGTAGCGCTCAGCCAACTCTCCTGCCAAAGGCAGGGCCCTCTGTTCCCCGCCCACTCCCTCCTCCCAGCTCTCCTCTTGGTAAAGAATTTGCAAAACTACCCCGCCAGGTACCTTTTTCTTCTTGAACCAACACGTGCTCCTCCTGGTTCTCTCCTTATATGAAATGAGTTGTCAGCATTTTGAGCTCATCAAGTAAACAGTTTTACTTGTTCCAGCTGGGAAAAATCCATGAAGTTGGCCATTCTGTTCCTATCATCTGCTCTGGCCTGGTTGTTAAGTGTAAAATATCTCTGTGGGTGTGGTCTACCCAGTGGTATTTCTCAAACTGTGGGTTATGGACTCAAGGGTCTGGAAGAATTTCTTTCACAGGGTCACGCTCCAACACTGACTCTTTCTGGTGAAAAGCTACCCCGGCCTTCCTCCTCTGACTCTCAACCTATCTCCCATCCTTCTGTTCCCCTGGAGTAGTGTAGTGGGCCTTCACTTTCCTCTTCCTCTGTACTCTCATCATCTGTCTCCTTTCCCCACTGTGCTACATTTCTCGGTGTTCCTGTTTCCATTAACCACTAGGTCCTCATAGTTTTCACAACCAAGGCCATCTAACTCTCAAAGGAAAGTTAAAACAAAAAATGGGACACTAGGAAAGACAGCAGAGGTGAGGGGCATAATGTTACAATCTTCTTCCTTAGCCCTTCACATCTGAGAAAAAGAACCTTGTTCTATGCTCCATGGAGACTAAGGGCAGCCCCAGGCACTCCCTCCTCTATTCTGCCTCCTGACATTCCTCTGTTCCTTTGTAACCCCTCTCCCCACTTCAGGTATAACTTAGTCAATTTCTACACTTGGTAAACTTGCAAACATTCTGTTTCCCTCCTTTTGGGTGATGGAATGCTGGTGCATGGGGGCTTTCAGGAACAATTCAGTAAGTGATGGCCTTAGAATATTTCAAAAGAAGTTCTGGGAAGATGTTATTGATTAGTCTCTGTCCATGGTATCTCATTTGCCTCTTTGAGGGGCTCAGCAGAAGCATTTGGTCCATCATCTGCTCTTCCTTGGGAGCAGGTGAGGTGGCACAGGTATAGGCCTTGAGCAAATCTCCTAAATTCTGTATTTTTGTTTCCCCAGCTGTAAAAAGGACAAAATAATTATTCTGACTTCACAGCATTGCTGTGAGTATCCAATGAATTAATATTTATAAATCCCTTAGAATAGGGCTTAGCACCTAGTAAGCACTATATTAAATAAGGAAGTATAACAAGGCAAAAAGTAATAAGAATGTCCTTCTTTCGATTCATGCCTGAATAAGTATATTCAGCTTCTTTTTGACACCTTGGAGTTCTAAAATAAACCCAAGGACTGCAACCCAACACACTCCATAATTTCACTCAAGGACTTGGACAATCTGGTCTTAATGTACCTCTTCTCACCTGCATTTTGGCCAGACTGATTGACTATTTCCCATTCCAACTTCCCATTCAATTCCCTTCCCCATCCCTTCCACATGTATCCAGCTGCCCTCGCTGCCTTTACCTCACGTTGGCTGTCAGCATGTACGGCCCAGTAGTTTTGGGTATCTATTTAAGTGCAAAGCCTTTCTTCTCTTCTGGATCACGAGCTGCTTCTGAGGGGTGAGGACTACATTTCTGATGGTTGTGTACCATTCTTCATGCCTTTTACATAAATGGTACTCTATAAATGTTTTGATCGGCTGATTTGAGCTTTTGCAGACTAGGAAACGGTTGGCCTAGAGCCAAGTGGCACCTAGATGAATCTTGCCTCTAGGCCTCATGGATATGTTCTGTTGAAAGGCCAGCGCCTCCCTGCTTTGTGTTAAGGCGATGGGAGCCCCCAGCGTGGGCCAGGGCAGACAAAGCCACTGTGAGGTGGGGATGTCGGGGGCAGTGTGCTGGGATTCAGATGTGGGATGGACAAAAGGAGAAGTGCTTGCAGGCAGAAGGCTAAAGGCAGTGGCTTTGCACAATTACCAGGAACGCTTTTATTTAGCACCTTGTAAGAGTTCGGGCAAAACGGGACAGTTAAAATGTACTGTTTATAATGCAATGGGCTGCCTCCGAAAATGTTCCAACTTTGCAGGCCTAGTGGGAAAAGGACTAAACACAGAGTTGGGAAAAATCACAGCACCACTGCTAAGAGGTGTATAGGTTGGAGCGAAACCGAGAAGTTGGCATAACCATTAGTGGCCGTCTCTAAAAAAATAAATCAGCGGGGTGCTATTACTCATATCCTGTGTGATTTTTGGTGGACGGATAAATAAAATTATACGAGGAAAACTGTTTTCTAAAAGTAAATTCTGCCACTCCAGCACAATGGTATGTATGTCCACCCTTTTATAAATATATTTACACTAACTCACATGGCCACGTAGCTCTCACATGGTAGAAAGACAGTTGGCAAAGACAGTTGGAAGAATGAAAAAGTGCTATGTGTTTTTTCCCCATTTGTGGGCAGCGTTTGATGTTTGTAGATGTATGGTTTTAATAACCTTGACTAGTAGATACGGCAACTGTGAGAATTTCAAAAAGGAAAGCAAGAGTCCAGAGAGGAAAACATCTGCTATTTCTAGGGGGCAGTCTTCCCAGCAGCCCTCAGACCAGAAGCTGATTTTCCTCCAAGGAGAGCCCAAGGACAAGATAAATAGGTTTCCTGACCCAAAGACAGGAACACCCAGGGAGACCAGAAGATCTGGGAGTGGGAGCAGATGGGAGGGGTGGAATGTCCAGGGTGAGGCCGGGACTAGCTAAGGGGCTGGACGGTCCGTCCATCTGTGGCAGCTGAGCGTTGTTGCCTGTGCAGCCGAGGGCAGGGTCCCTTAGAGGCCCAGAGGTGTGAGCCTGCCTTCGTTTGTGTCTTCATTCTTCAGCAGACCTTTACTGAGTTCTTATTATGCGCCAGATACTGGGCTGAGCCCCAACTTGTGACTTCATTGGGCATTGAGTCCGAGGCCTTGGCAGCTAAGGGTGACGTTCCTTAGAGAACTGGGAGGTCTGCCAGGGAAGAGGCACAGCACAAACAAGAAAGCACTGGAGAAACCATCAGAGGAGGTGATGCACAAAAGCTCTACACCGGAGAGCAGTGCAGGAGCAGACACATTCTTCTGGGAGTTCAAGCTTGACTTCCAGCCACAGTATTCAGATACTAAGAGACTTGCAGAAGGAGTCCAGAGACTCTGCTGACCAGGGTAGGCCATTGTGAGTCTTCCGAAGCTACAAAGCCAGCCAGCTGAGAAAAGGAGCAAGTACAGACACCTCCAGTCACCAATGGCTGGAAGAGTTTACTAACCTCTTTCAGGACCATAAATAAAACCACACCCACAGTCGCACGTACTGTACTTCATTTGATAAGTGCAAAATAGTAAACTGTGTGTCGTTTACTTACAGTGCTGTTTTGATGGTTCTCAAATAATCTCTTGTTTTATGTTCTAAAGTCCACTCAGATAGTGCTAGAATGGACCATCTGAGCCTGAATTCAGGTAGCCTGAATAAAACAGCTGTTCGCAGTCTGCATGTCTGAGCAGGGATGACTCTTGTGACCCTTCCAGGCCTCAGCGTATAGACTCTTTGTTCGTCCCCCTGTTATCATGTGCATCACGAAGTTTTTATAGTAAATCACAAAGCAGTTTGTTTTTCCCAACAAATGGTCTGCCCCTTGAGGGTAGGTCCCCTATCCTGTGCATCTCTTTGTCTCTGACACCCGGCACAGAGCCTGGATCACAGCGAGACCCAGAACCAGGACTGGTCCGTTTTGGATGCATTGATCTCAGACATTCCCGAGCTGACACCGGGATCAGTGTGCACATGCCTCATTCCGAACCTTCCTGCTTTCAAGTGGTATCTTCTAATGAGATTAAAAACCTCTTTATACTGTTTTCCTTTTATATCATGCAAATAATATATTTAAGATGTAATCTTCTGTGCTTCATGTTACAGATTAATGTTAAACAGACTTTCTCCTTCTAGAGTGTGAATGTCTTTATTACCAGTTGCTTTACATTTTCATTCCTACCCATAATTTTTTCAGACTCTCTGAATTCCTGTTCAAGTTTCCTTTTCCCTGGAAGTTTATATCACCTCTCAGGCTGCTTTTGACCCACCCACTCAGTACTTTACCTCCCTGGCTCTCATGCTCTGCCCCAGTTATTCCTTGCCCATGCCATATGGCCTTATTAATGTCAATGAGACATTACCCATCCCTTTTCCTGGCACTTATGCCTCCAGAGAAAACTCTGTCGTATGCATCTCTGAGCCTCCCATAGCAGCTAACACCATGCCTCTCGCTCCAGTAGATGCTCAACAGATGGGTGCTAATAAAGTTCCATTAGTGAGACAAGGTAGTTAAGAGCAGGTATTCGCTTGTTAGTGAGGGAACAGTAGCAGACTGGTTGAGAGTATAAGAATTTGATTGGGACTGTCTGGGTTCTAATCTTGGCCTCGTCGCCAACTACTTTTATGACTTTGAGCGGTCTGCCAAACCTCCCTGGGTCTCAACATCTCCATCTTTAAAATGAGGACAGTAGTAGTACCTACGTGATGAAGATGCAGTAAGGTCTAACTTAAGAGTTAAGGTAAGCACAACACTTAGCACAGTGCCCGGCCCATGCTGAGAGCTATCATCATCGTCAACCACCAGCACCATAGGTATTCATTATCAGACGCTGGGGTTTGAGTAAAGAAAGTTAGTCCCTCGAGGTTCTATTCCTGTGAAGTCATCTTCTTAGATCCCTTGGGGAGTACCCTGTGCCCTGCCCTTTTTCTACACAGGCAACATGTCCGCTTCTGGATCGTATGGGCCATCTTGACTAAGAGTATTTCTTTTTTTCTACCTGTAGTCTTTGACCTATATTTATCTGTTGGTGTTAGAGCAGGTATATTGCTTTCATCAGATTCTCCAAGGGGGAAGTCCATGACCCAACATAGGTTAGATACCACTGCGGAAGACGTTGATGACGTCCTGATAAGGAGAGTGAGGGGAACTTGTGCACACGGTGGAAATGTACACTCAAGACACACAAGTGTGGCTTCCCATGGCACTTGCCATCCTGCTGTCCCTGAGAACGGAACACTTTAGTTCATAAGTAAGTGTTTCAATGGGCTCCTACTGAGTATCAGGTACTGTGCTAGGTCTGGGGCCCCGACTCATGACTGGGACATGGTTCCTGCTGTCAAGGTGCTTGAGGTCCTAGCAATTTCCTTTCATCTTTTACTAAACACTAATTTAATCATTTTATGACTCATGAATAAATAAGGCTTGTCTCCCCAAGTGAACTCACTGTGTGCTTAGTACTGTCCTGAATGCTATTCCAGTCAGTGCTGTTTGCCCCACTGCTACCCAATGGAAAGAAAAGGTGACAGACAGGTCGAAGGACGAGGTAGGGACTTTGAGGGCAGTGGGGAGGAGGCAGCAGGGTCATGTCAGCATGCTAAAAGCTGAGCAGTCCTCACGCCACACTCTGTTCTGTGCTAGGTCGCCGGTAGAGGACTGAAGGCTTTTTTGGTCATAAACCTCCTTATGCCTTGCCTTGGCCTGCATTCAACTCTCATAAAAAATACTAGTAAATGTTAGGACTAGAAATAAAACAAGGCACAGGTTGCCATTAGAACTTTTTCTACAACCGAATTACTTTTTCTTCAACTGAATACATTACAGGTTGTATCAGCCAGGATCCCATCAAGAGATGACTTTCATTAGAATCATTCAGGAGACTTGAATAATAAAAGGAGTACTTTTAGTGGAGTGGTCGTGGGCTTGTGCAAGTCTGCCAGGGCGAAAATAGTGGGGCTCCATTAGTACCCCTAGACCTGAGAGGACAAGGGGACAGGCTGGATTCTGGAAACAGGAGACAGAGAAGGCTGCCCTGGGGTCGGGGGGATCTGAAACCTTCAGGAGGTGAGGGCAACCCACAGCCCAAGGCTGCTCTGCCCCCTCCAGTCTCCTGCTGGTGCTCTCCAGTGGCCAAACCCAGGAAAGGGTCCCACTGATGTGGTCCACACAGGTCAGGCGCCAAAGCAGAGAGCAAGGTGGAGAAGGATGGAGAGAAAATCTGGAGGGACACACAGGAAGACACCCGGCAAACAAGTTTGCAAGTTTGATTTTAGAGGTAAGCGTGTGTATTTCAATTTTATCTGTTTTGGCCAGCTAGATTTTTAATAAGGTTATAAAATATTTCTGCCATATTTATTACACCATCAGTTTGATGTTCTCAGTTAGTTTTCTCAGTGTCTTACTAGTTTAGCCTTTTTTTTTTAATTTAAAGGGCAAGTTGTGTATGAGCCTGTTTTCCTCCAGAGCACACAGAGAATAAAAATGCTATTTTTCAGAGATTTTCCGTTTTGCAAAGAGAGTTGTTCCATTTCCTCTCTCTTTTTCTTTCTACTGCTTTCTCCTTCTGTGCTTAGGCCAAGAGTATAGGACATTTGGAGACATCTAGCATGGTGCTTCCCAAACCTTTCTCAGACAAAGACTCCTTTGGGAATCCAACTAAATTTCCTGGTTTTCTTTTGCTTTCAATACCAATGCCCGTATTACCCAACGAGGTTATTTTTATTACTTACAAATATTTTTATAATTAACTTAAGACTCAATAAGGCACCGAAGGTAAACAGACTGTAATTGTTTCAAGTTCTGACTACTGTGAGTGGATAGTAATCTTCTAAGAAGGTATTATTAAAACACAGTATAAAATAATCACAAATATCAAGGCATAATTGCAAAGGCATATCAATGACTATAAACTGGAATGGCAAAATAAACTGGAATTTCAAAGTTAATCACTGTGGGGCTTCCCTGCTGGCGCAGTGGTTGAGAGTCCGCCTGCCGATGCAGGGGACACGGGTTCGTGCCCTGGTCCGGGAAGATCCCACATGCCGTGGAGCGGCTGGGCCCGTGAGCCATAGCCGTTGAGCCTGCGTGTCTGGAGCCTGTGCTCCGCAGCGGGAGGGGCCACGGCAGTGAGAGGCCCACGTACTGAAAAAAAAAAAAAAAAAAAGTTAATCACTGTGCCATAGTAAATATGATTGTGGCCCATTTCAGCACTGTACTAGAATAGGATCTTATCTTCTGATTATTCGCTGATAGGCATTCATTTTACTATGATATTCAGCAAGAAACCCCTTACATCACCTTCAGAACGTAGGCAGTTTCCTAGAACGGCTATCCTGTCTCTGCCAGGAGCCCCGTAGGCACTCACTTCCCTATGGAGCCCGTTGCTTCTTCCTCCTTTCCATATACCTCATACATCTTTATCCAGCCTTGTTTCTGTGGCCACCCTGAGTATACTCAGCTGGCCTAAAGTCACTGCAAAATTTTGATCGGAACTTCACTGAACCAGGGATCAAAGAAATGCTAAAGGAATTCTCATTATAGGCTTTAAGTATATGCTGCTTCTTAGATGCATGGGAGAGATTTCTGGGGTTACCCTCCCTGAAATTACACAGAAAGGACTGTATCTTCTCAACCCTAACCCTTTACCACCACCCCCAGCCATTCCAACCCAGCAAGCATTTTCTCTGGTGCATTGCTAAGCAATGCTCCTGTTGTCCTTAAGTGTTTGAGGTCTTGGGCCAGTGGTCCCAAAGGGACCAGACTGCCAGCCAGTGGACTCATTCTTCAAGTCTTTATCGATTCCATTCTGTGTGTCACAGACCATGCCATTTGTGGCCTCCCTGAAAGCCATGGGGAGACACTGAAGGGCTATGAATAGAAGAGCGTTGTGTTCTCCTCTGCCACGCTTCCGTTCCCCATCCTTTTGGAAACAGCACCTCAGTTTTCCTCTGGGGAACTACCCCATCCTAATCTCCATCTGTGTGGTTTGCATGAAGCTGATGCAGCCCTGCAGCGCTAGAGGTTGGCTCTGAACTTGGATCAGACCAAGCAAAGTTTCGGTGATTGGTTTAGGAATAAATATGTGACCCAAGACATGAGAATCTACCACAAGAGTTTGGCTGGAACTACCAGAAAAGAGGAGTCCCCTCTGTCTGCTAGGGTCCCTCAACTGGTATTATGTAAGCCTGTAGCCACCACTTAGGGGGAGCCTGCCTAAGAATGCCAACGCACTGGAACACAGAGCTGGAAGATGGAGAAAGATAGCTTCCAATCATCATTTAAGCACTTGGGTCCAGCTCCTTTGGTACTGTGACCCACTAGTAGGCCCTACCTGTTGTTTTGCCCATGATGACAATTTGAGTTGGCACTCTGTCATTTACAACCTGGGCTCCTGAGTGAAGCACCCACACATCTGAGAATTCAGCGCTTTCTGGGACCCCAGCCCCAGGGAGGCCATAAGCTACTAAAAGGAGATTATGATCAGCTTGAGCTTCGGGGCCCAGAGAACTACACAGAGCGTTGTTACTTTGCCAGAGAACATGATGATACACATATGAAATTCAGGAATTCCAGGAGTGGACTTGGGCCTGGTAATAAGGTGTATTACTAGCTATGTGTGTCATCTGTGATTAAATATGTTTAAATCCTGTGAGGGCTGGGTTTTACCTTAGGACAAACACGTTCTAAGTGATTTGAGGACTTTTCACTTTTAAACAAGTTAATGTTAAAAGTATTTTTTTTAATAACAGAGTTAAAGAGGTCAAAGTAAAGAATCAATCACATAATATACACACGTACATACATACATGTGTGTATATATATATATTTTGTTTTTTGTTTTTAAAGATACTTTAAAATCTAACATGTTGCTGGGCTGTGTTAACAGGAGAATGGCATGAAACTGAGTCACCATACTCAGTATTAATGAGACACTTAGTGGCAAAGCTGTCATTCAGTTACATGCCCAGCTTGGGCTTCTGCATTTTGAGAGGATGTGGAAAGCAATTGAACTGATTAAAAGTATGGAAAATCAGATCTCTGAAGAACGATGAAAGTGGGCTATTTAACCTAAAGAAAGGAAGATTGAAGGGAGAAAATAAATGGTATTTAAGTCTGGAAAGAGTTCTTATAATGAAAAAGGTGGCCGATGTTTTCCTCCTCCACTGAATATATGAAGAGAAAATTGACTTAGACATTTCATTTGTATAAAAGAAGGAGTTTTCAAGCATATAGGATTCCTGTACTGGGTAAGAAGTTGGACTAGATGAACTTTATATTCCTCTTCACTAAGATTCTGTGATTACTAGGTCGAGAATTTGCTTATCAAAAGAGTTGCGAAACTGCTTGGTGCATATGTTAAAAGGTAACATGAACAAACGTTGGCTGGTTTAGTTTAAATATAGGTCTGCCCAGGAGTTACTTCTAACGCTCATAACATGCCTGTGAAGAAGCAAATGTCGTGTATGGACAAACAGCCAACAGGAAAAAGAAACCTAGTGGTCAAGTAACGATAAAGCCTAGGATTTCTGTTTTCTACTCCTTCACTTTCTCTGTTAGAAAGCAAATGATAATTTGTTTCTGCAGTAACTATAGAAATGAGACAAATCATGGGATAGCTTAGCACTGGTGCCAGTATTTTTGGAGGGGGAGAGTTAAGTGTATGGGTCCATATTGAGTCAGGAGCATGTAATGTTGGCTCTGGTATGTCTCTGGCTTATTTCCTACTGTAACTTTACTAGTCTAATTTGAGATTCAGAGACTTCAAACCAAGACTCAGGAAAATGGATTTTACTTAGGGAAACAATTCTAGTTTTACACATGGAAAAGCTATTCTAAAGAACAATAGCTTTGGCATACTACTGCTTTGCTGGATCTAGACTTATTTTAAAAGTTAAGGTTAAAAAAAAAGTAAAGGCCGTATGTCGCTCCACTTTCTTCTGTACTTTTTTGGGCCACTACGTTACGTTCTACTATGTGGTGACTTGGGGTGCTTTGTACAAGTTCAAGCTCCCTCTGACTACTTTTCACGCATCTGCATATCTACTAATTAGGTCCATTGTCAGGTTCTGCAGTTCCCTTGGCCACATTGCTTAGAGGTTACAGTCTCTGCATATTCCACAGCAGCAGTCATTTCCTCTTCACGGAGCCCACACGGTCGCTTACAAGTCATTTATACAGGAGGCTTTCCAATCTTTAAGTGAATCTCTTGACAAGCAGAGGATGACTGACTTCACAGTCAGTAATTCTAAATAAATTCAAATGATAATGTCTAGATCTGTAGTTTTCAGGTTACAGGGAATAACTGGGAAGAGAGAAGAATAGCAAGTCTGCAAACCTGTTGTTGAAAGGATTGGGGGAAGAGTTTGCTGAAGCTGGTGATTTTGATAGAACAGGACCTCACAATCCCCCACCTCTACTCATTTCCCGATTGAATTTTGTGGGAAGAATCAACTGAGAAACAAAACCAAACAAGCAAACAAACCAAACGCCTCCTAACAACAATAGCAATGAAACCTAGCTTCCAAAAGGAGTTCACATTTTAGGTTGACTTTTCGAAAAACTGATTTAGAAACAAGAAGCTGGTTTCTAAGTTTATTTCCACACTTGCCCTCTGACCTCTGTCTTGTTGAAAGATTCAGGGTATCAGATTCTCTCCCATCATCTCCTTTCAACAGAACTTACTGTATTACCCACCCCCCACCCCCTCAAATATAAATGGCTAAAACAGCTGGCTCTTTCACTCTAGGTATACACACACAAACAAAGGAGACACACACACAGACACATAGAATATACCTCTCTGCATATATAAACACACACTTTGGTCATTTATTTTTTTAACAGAATAAAGGTCATTAATCAAAATACAATTCATTTTAACAGTCAAGGCTTGACACGAGATCATTATTTCAGGAAAATCCAAAGAGACTAAGCTCTCTTTCATAACATTGTTTTCTTTCTAAACCTCTGTAGGGTGCATGGCTCTTCTCCACTGAGGAAGTTGGGGACAGCGCCGCAGAGCAGCCTGGTGCCCACATGTTCAAAGATCTAAGTTGTCTTGGGGAAGGAGCTTATGCCACATATTCACTCACCTCACGGAGGAGGAGACTTTACATCTGTTGTATTTCTAACACTAGGCTGTCTCTAGTTAACCCCAGGGCAAACAAAACAAAAATATTTCCTCCTGTTTCTCAGAAGGTGCAGAGAAATATAGCTAAATGCCTTTTTAAAAATTCCATTTCAGTTTAGTTTAATCTGCTCTTTCCTTAAACGTTTTGTAAGCTGAGAAGAAACATTTTCAGATTGTCTCATCTAGGTGAAACCTGTCTTTACAAAGTGTAAGAGAGTCCAGGCCTTTTTTCTTCTTCAGTCTATGAGAGATCATGAAAAGGCTGGTGTAGATTTCTCCTTCTTACTGCCTAGGAAATAGAGGTGTAGAGTAGCAGAATGAACAGACCAATGGCCAAGCAAATGAAAAAGATCCCAAAAGCCCTGTCTACAACCTACCCACTCAGATGAGTAACTAGTTAGCTGGTTCCGGAATGGCACGATCTCACTCTTTCTGCTGTTGGATACAGGCTCTGCTACAAAGCCTGCCCCCAGATTGGGTGGCCCCTTTGCCCAATCAGGGCCGACCAGTGGCTCCCAAACTAGTCTGTAACTTATGACCCTCTAGCCTTAAGAAGTTAGGCTTATTCATATTCTCTAAATAAATAAGAAAACGACAACCCAATAGAAAAATGGGCAAAGGCTACACACTGGCAGTTTTTAGAAGAAACCTGAGTGTTCAACTTTCCAAGTCATTAAGGAAACAAAAATTAATACAAAAATGAGATACCACTCTTACCCATCAGTTTGGCAACAAACAAACAAGCAAGCAAAAAACTCCACCAAAGCCAAGAACCAAAAATCAAAAATAAAACGGAAAACTCCTAAATGTTGGTGAACACGTGTGGAAACAAGAACTCCCCTTGCTAATGGGAGAGTAAATTGGAACAGTCACTTTGAAGAACAATCTGGCAGCGTCAAGTTAGATGTAAAAAGGCACAAACACTGCAACCCAATGAATACAGTTCTAAATTTGTGCCTTAGAGATACTATATGCTTCAATGATAAGATTATGTACCCAAAAAGACTATATTTATTTTAAAAAGACTAGAAGGATGAATACCAAATTCTTGATAATGGTTGTCACCTGGAGAAGGAAAAGCGATCGTGGTACTTCAACGTGATATATATTTTTAATTAATTAACTTATTTATGCAGCACCGGGTCTTACGTGCAGCACGCAGGATGTTTCTTAGTTCCGGCATGTGGGCTTCTTACTTGCAGCATGCAGACTCTTAGTTGGCAGCATTCGAACTCTTAGTTGCGGCATGCAAGTGGGATCTAGTTCCCCGACCAGGGATCGAACCTGGGCCCCCTGCCTTAGGAGCACAGAGTCTTACCCACTGGACCACCCAGGAAGTGCCCAGCATGATATATATATATATATATATATATATATATATATATATATTTTTTTTTTTTTTTTTTGCGGTACGCGGGCCTCTCACTGCTGTGGCCTCTCCCGCTGCAGAGCACAGGCTCCGGACGCGCAGGCTCAGCGGCCATGGCTCACGGGCCCAGCTGCTCCACGGCATGTGTGATCTTCCCGGACCGGGGCACGAACCCGTGTCCCCTGCATCGGCAGGCGGACTCTCAACCACTGCGCCACCAGGGAAGCACAGCATGATATATTTTTAAATGTACAAGACAACAAAGAAAAAAAATCTGAAGAAAATATAGAAAGTGTTTGTTGTATTTTTCTCTGTGTAATTTTCTGTATTTAAAATTTTTTCGAAGTTAAAAAAAAAAGAAGAGAGCCATCATGCATTTGACTAGTACGGTCAGCATATTTTAGTCCTTCAGTAGTTTTCTGCTGTGTGTCTTTCCTGTCCTGAAGCACATCAGCTTTCCTTTATGATACCAACAGGTTTCACCACGACTGATTTTCCTGCCTAGAGATGCTTATAAGGCCTGCCAACACGGGGAGTTGTAGAAGAGGCCTAGAATCTTTTTCTTTTCATCATAACATTTTGTAGAGCTGGAAAATCAGGAATCATTTAATACAATTCTTTTATTTAAATGAGGAAATTGAGGCCTTGAGAGTCTTGTTCAAAATCACCAGCTAATTAAAGGTAGAGTAAGGACTAGAATCTGTGACTACTGGTTTTCCAGTAACAAAAGTTTGACATATGGGAATTAATGGAAGCTCTGCAGATCCTTTCTTCGGAGCCTTCACTGTAGACAAGCAGGTACCTACTGCGGGTTTGGTGTTATGGAAGTGGCCATCAGGCCAGCAATACTTGAAGAGACTGGAAGGAGAAAAGTGAAAACTCTGTGTGGTCACTACAGTATATAAAGCAGTAAAGCTTAGAGGAGAAGGGGTTTATCACAAGTGGCAGTTGCCTGGGTCTCGCCTGGCTCTGTCACTTCCAGATATTTTACCTTGGCTGTAATTTAACCCTTCTGTGCCACTGTAAATGTGAGCGTGTTAATAGAACCGATTTCAGGGACCAAAATGAGGGTTAAAAGAGTTAAAAATGTAACCTGTGAGAATGGTGTCTGATATATGTGTTCAGCAAATGTTAGCTATTATTATTACATCATTTGTAGAACAAACTATTGCGGAAACTGGATATTTAATTATGGTTCTGCCAGCTTTTGCCTTAAACCACACACCTAACTCTCAAAGCTGTCATTAGTATCTTCCTTTGTATTTGACTTGGATACGTCTCAGTTTGGAGTTAAGAAAGCATAATTCAAAAAGGTAAGATCATTTATTTGCCCAGAATAGTGTCATAAAGGAGTGGTAGTGATTATATTTTCTTTTCACTGCATTTCACTCAACACTTATCCCTCCCTTTTGGTACACATGGGGCTATAGCTGGGAGATACTAAGCAATGAAGTGACCATAGTAGAGGACTCATTCCTTGAGGGGTCTTACTGTCCAATGCCCAAGTTATCATGGTGCTCTCGAATCAATTACCAGCAGGTTCTTGAGGTTTTTCATGAAGGACGTAACACACACACACACACACACACACACACACACACACACACACACACACACACACACACACACACACCTGCAATTCCTACAGTCATTTTGACAGAAGTGCCTTGAACTTTAATGGAAGATGATGCCAGAGTTCTACTCGCTGCCAAGTTTGTACCTATTATACAGAGGAGGTTTCTAAGTCCTAAATCAGATTCTCTTTCTCTGCATCAGTTTATTGAAACTCCTGTTGTTGTGTATGAATCCTTGTGTGCCTTTCAGACATGAATGCATTCCCTGGTGGAGAATTCATGCCCAGGGTTTGCAGGAGAGCTAAGCATATTTTTGTTACCAGTGCCTCTTAACCAAAGAATGTAGTTCTTAAAAGATGGATTTTTATAGAGAAGAATATTATAAACTTTTTTATAGTTGTTGAAAAAAAATTGACAAATATTACAGTAATCTTTGTCATCTATCTCAGACAAGATCTAGTCTCTAAACCTGAGATAAATTCCTTTGTCAAAGTTATAAGAGGGTGATTTCATTTGTAGTTATACTTACTAATTTATTCCATAATTTGGGTGTTAATCTTGCTGTCAGATGAACACAGTCAACTTTCAGACTCAGTTTCTCCCTGTGCAGGGGAGAATTTCTATACCAAATTCCCACTTACTTGCCTCTTTTGCACACCCACATCTTATTTTCATTTGTGCCTTGCCTAGCCCATCACAACCTATAATTGTCTACCTAAGTAATGTTTTCCTAAGATTTGATGCTTCCAGATACCAAAATGATTTAGATTTAAAGCTGCAGGGGGGGCTTCCCTGGTGGCACAGTGGTTGAGAGTCCACCTGCCGATGCAGGGGACGCGGGTTCGTGCCCTGGTCCGGGAGGATCCCACATGCCGCGGAGTGGCTGGGCCCGTGAGCCATGGCCGCTGAGCCTGCGCGTCCGGAGCCTGTTGCTCCGCAACGGGAGAGGCCACAACAGTGAGGGGCCCGCTTACCGCAAAAAAAAAAAAAAAAAAAAAAAAAAAAAGCTGCAGGGGATAGTTTATTGTTATGTGAAGCAAACCTGAAGTACTTTGAATCCTTGGAAACTTAAACCCCTTTCATGACTGAGGACTGAAGTTGCCCAGAGTTTGTTCAGTGTGGAAGTACACGCTAAGATGAGTCATTTACAGCATGCAGCTTTGTGGAAGTGATGTGCACTCTTGCATCCTATGGTTATTCCTTCCCCTTTTGCCATTGTTATCTTGGTCTGGAATGTCCATTTTCTTTTTTTTCTTCTTTTTTTTTTTTTCAGACCTGTTGGGAACAGAGCAGGGCTATTTGGGTTTTCAAAAACCTCTTTAGGGCATTCTGATGCTGAACCAGAGCTGCGAACCACTGTCTTTTGTTTATGAATAGTTGAAACCCACTCAAACAAAAAAAAAAAGAGAAATCTACCACAAGAAAGCAGGAGAGTCTTGCAGAACCCAAGGGCATGAGATCTGTCTGGGCTTCTTAAGAGACCTGAGCCTGGAACTGGAGCACTGACAAGGACCCAGGTGAACTAGTCCCTGCTCCCCAGATGCATCCCTCTGTTTGCCCATCTCCCTTCAGAACCTTGTGGACTCAGAGCTCTGCTTATCTCTGTATATCTGCTTCCTCCTTTTTCTCTTTCTCAGCTGGCCTCTTTCACTGCTAAGTAAGCACATGGCCCAACATGGTAGCCTCCTCAGTACCCAGTTACGTGTCCTCAGTTCAGCTGACCAGTCTAGGCTGGCTGGCACCTCTCAATCTAAATTCCTACGAGAAAAAAAAAATAATAATAAATAAATAAATAAATTCCTATGAGAACATCGGATCGGCCTAGCACAGGTCATATGTCTGCCCTTACCAATCAGATAACGTGGTTCAAACATGGCTGTCAAGGATCCACCCCTGTGTGAGTTCAGACTGAAGACTGTTTAGATATCTCAAAATATTTATCTACTTGCCATATTCTTATTCTCTATCATACCAAATAACTTTATTTTTGATTTCAGCTTTATTGCCAATATTTTCACATTTAAGGAAGTTGAGTTGCAACAATTTCCACATATCAGGGTGATTTAACTTTGCAGATGTCACTGAGGCAAACCTTGAATGCGTCGTCCTCTGTTCCTAGTTCTTCCTTTTATAAATACGCATCAGTTTAAATGTTGAGAAAATTAGAGCCTTGGGAAATCTGCTTCTCCCAAGTAGCAAAAGTTGAAAAGTGGTAGAGTAAGACAGCAATTGAATGGCACAGTCATTTTCTATAATATATGTAATTTTCATCATCAAAATAAAGAATGCTTAAAGGCACTGAGGTAGTTTATTGCAGACAATGCTGGGGTGTGACCTTATAATTTTTACAGAAAAGGCTACTGCTTTTTCTTTGTCTACACAAGGGTTAAAAAAGAGGAAATGCTTTTAGAAGGAATAAAACATAGTGCCTGGCAAAGGATTAGTATTCAATAGTATTTTACCGGTAGTATTTACTTAGAAATATTTATTAGAAATAACTTCCTGGTAGTACTGAAACACTGGAATAAGTTACCAAGGAAAGTAGGTAAGGTTTTATTCTGTCCTCTTTTAATCATCTTACCACCATCTTACATATATGGGATAGCCACAGAGGCCCATGATACTTGGCTCTCTATGAGAACAGAAATTGGTAGGGGAAGTAAAATACAAAAGCAGTGGATAACACTCCTACCTTTGGTATTCAGAGATCTCCACACGCTTTCACTTGTCCCATTTCATTTTTACAGGGTAAGAACAAGGAAATAGGGTTCACTGTCTCTGTTTTACTGCTGAGTTAACAGAGGGTCAGCCATTTAATTAGAATTAAAAATTCTAATTTTGCTGAGGTTTTCACCTTCAGGGAAGGTGTGAAGCAACGATTTCCACATATGATGGTGACGATATTGCGGACATCACTAAGATGAACTAAGCAGATAGAATGTTAAGAGAGAGCGCAATGTTAATGACTAAATTAGAACTGAAAATGAATTTGGTCTCTTTAAAGGGCAACAAGAACCAAGGTGACTGTATTTCAGTAAATGGTAATGCAAAAAAAAAATCACAATGGATCAAATAAATCATCAAAACTTGTATTAGTGAAGGTTGAGTTATAAGTATGATATAATAGGAAAACTAAAAACTGAAAGTGATAGTTGATAAATGTTACTGTATCAGAGTAGCTTCATCGGGCTTCCCTGGTGGTGCAGTGGTTGAGAGTCCGCCTGCCGATGCAGGGGTCACGGGTTCGTGCCCCAATCCGGGAAGATCCCACATGCCGCGGAGCTGCTGGGCCCGTGAGCCATGGCCGCTGAGCCTGCGCGTCCGGAGCCTGTTGCTCTGCAACGGGAGAGGCCACAACAGTGAGAGGCCCGCGTATCGCAAAAAAAAAAAAAAAAAAAAAGCATACAGAGTAGCTTCATCATTAGATGACAGTATGTCATTTGTAGAATAACTGGCAATTCCTGGAGCATATCTTACAGCATTAAAGCAGTAAGGAAGGGTCTTCATAAAGCTTTGCGGAAGTCTCAACTTTAACATCTTCGGTCAAGAGTACAATAAAAACAATCTATGAGTAATGTTTCCACGTAATTTGTAAGCTTATGATAAAAACTGTGTTATCCGGGGGTCGTGGCTATAAGTAGCAGATCCAATGGAATCTATTGGGTAATTAATTGGGAAATCTAAGGGGTGGAGCTAACTGGGTTTCCAACGATGTCGTCATTGTTTCTACTGATATTTCCACCTCTCTGCTCTGCCTTTCTCCTGATGGTTTTATTCTCAGCAGGGTTTGCCACATGATGACAAAGCAGCTTCCCCGGTCCTTATCACTTAGGATCTCAAAAAGCATGAGGTCCTTTTTCTTTCTGCCTTTAAGTCAGCATCCCTCAAGAGAATCCAGTTGGCCCACTAGATCACTTGCCTACCCCCTAGGCAGGAAAGCAAGGGCCCTAAAGGTGGGGCTGGGCAGTTCTCTAAAGGAAAGAGAGGCTTCTTTTACCAGAAGTGGGAGAAGGGGTGTTGAGTAGGCAGAAAGAACAGATGTCGACCCATACATTACACAATTGCCTGTCAGGCACTTTCACATCCTTGGCACAAAAAATAAAGAAAAAGAAAAAAAGCCTTCACTAATGAAAAATAAATGATAGCTTGAAATATTACAAGTAGTGAAAGAAAAAAATTTGAGGTGCTTTTTAATATTCTCTCCAGTGACCCAAGGTTACAACTAATTATTACTTCCTCTTTGCTTGTAAATATTTTGCTTAGCCCTCTGCTCTGTTACTTGGTTATCTTTCTTCTACAGATCTATCTTCCTGAAATAGGGTGTGAACATTTGAAGAAAGAACTTTGTCTTTTATCTATTTATCTCCAGTGCCTAGTTCAATGCCTGGGACACAGAAGCCACCTGCTGTTTTTTAAATGGAATTGGATTCTATCATATGTACTGCTTACATCAGGAAAATAATAATAATAAAAAAGTTTGCTAGACTAGGGCATTGGGGGAAAGTTGTTACTCTCCATGAAGGAGGGTTTTCCCTGAGCCACTCTTGGCCTCTCTCTTTTTCCTCATCACTGCTCCCCACGGAAAGTGGAATGGCTCAGCTGATTGGTGAGTCTGGGATAAGGAAGGAACGTCTCACATTCGGGTATGGTCCTCTACCAGCCACAGGGTCATAGGAGCCACTGCCTAATCCACTTTGGGGGGAGCCTACAGTTGCTATTCACCCAAGCCATGTCTTTCACCTCCTCTGTTTCTCTTGATGGGTTCAGAATTCAGGTGTGGAAAGAGTGTATAATTTAATGGTCCCCTCAAGCCTCACAAAAGAGTTTAGAAAGATCCTATATTTGTCTTTAGATATGTGCAGAGAATGGATTAAAAAATAAATATCTTCGTATTTTATATATTAATTATTTGTATCCCATCTTTTTCCAAAACAAATGTAAGGTGGCGCCATCTTTGGCGTGCTAATCTAATCCGTGACATTCAAAGGCTACAAGGACAGAAAAAGGATTTTCCGAGACACCCTGAAGTGCAACTTCATTTATGTGGTTTCCTAGCCTAGATTATAATCAGGAAGGCCCTGATTCCTTTCGGTGTCGTTGTTTTTAAGCAAAAGAGATCCTATTTCTCATCCTCTATTCCTCCTTATGGTGAAAAGCTCTACCAGCTACCCCATCACCAAACCAAAAACCTGGAATCAACTCAGAGTTCTTTTCTTCTCTGCTGCCCCTCCCCCCGGCTATCCACTCTATCAAGATTTCCTCCTTGATACCTTTCATATCTAGCCCTACATCCCATGTCTAAGTTCATGCCTTGAATATTCTCTCTCCTGGATCCGCCCAGCATTTCCCTTTATAATCCTTCATTCCCTTTCCCGACTGTGGCCAAAGTGTTCCTTCTAATGCAACAGTGTGATTGTATTACTCTTACATTTGAAATCCCTCAGCATCTCTTTACTGCCTCTAGGATTTAGTTCAAACTCCTTAGCGTACGTACAGGGACCTCAAGGATCTGGCAGCTGCCGGGTTCTCCAGCCATGGCTCTGAATGGTTTCTCTCTCGGCCTCATTTCTCCATTACCCCTCCTCTTCCAAAACAGACACTAGAGCCATTGTAAAGTACTCAGAGTACCTCTTCCAGGCTAGGCTCGTTCACATTTGGGGTTGCTTTTGCTGCTCTTCTGCCTATAATTTACCCCTTCCAGTCTCCTCCTGCCCCCAAGACAGCTCAGCTTTCAAGACTCAACCCAAGGGCCACTTCCTCTCTGAAGTCTTTTTGACATCTCACCCTCAGGAAAAATCAAGCACTCTCTTCCATGTGTCTCCTTCTGTGTCTCCTTCTGTGTCTTATAGTCCTTAACTTTTTTTTTTTTTTTCATAAATTGTCTGCAACAATCTGCCTCCAGCAGACTGAAAAGATCCTGGGGACTAAGTCCAAGTTGTGATCCTTTTGTTGTCTGACACTTTAGCAATGTCCCATAAACGTTTGTTGACAAAATGCATGTGTATATGCATGAAAGAAGAGCAGTTCAGGAACTTTTATTAGCAGTATTCCTTTACTTCCTGTAGCTTTGAGAATATGGAATTAGCTGCTCCCCCAAAATGGTTGGGGAGGGGGCCTGTATTGTAAAGATTTGGCTTTAAGAAGCAGCCTTGTGAAAGGCAGCAGACTCTGCCTACAGTAATTTCAGCTACTGATGTTAGCAGCCTTTGTTCCTGGTAGGGTTCAAAGGGCTGTTGGCCACTTTTGGTCTTTATCTTACAAACACCCACACACAGAAAGATTGCATGGAGATCCAAGCAGAAAATATCTATGTGGATTGAGAGAGGACTTTAAAGCTTTCAAGAGCCTCATCTTTCTGGAGGAGTTTAAATATGCATCTCCCCGGCGTAGGGATAGAATAAAGGAACTGGCTCAAAATTCCATCCAGGCTCTGAAAACCAACAGGACAAGAGAGAAGCTGAGAAGCAAAGACTGTTGGTAAAGTCAGCAAGGATTTACTACGTGACCATTGCATGGCTCATGCTGTGGGAGGGGACAGACGAAAGTTAAGTAAAAAGAACATTCCTCAAAGAGTTTACAGTCCAAACTTATTAATGTCACTAAAACGAACATACCTTCTGTGATAGGTTCTGATGAGATATTTAGACTACTTATATTTTTTAATTGTATAAAAATATAAAATACTTTGCAAAGCACAGGCTGTTTTCTTATAGCTTATAATAGCTGAAAAGTGAAGAGTCCAAGGTATGGTCATGTTCTAAATGAGAGGTTTTAAGCTGGTGCCCACTGGACCAGAGTCATAAAATATTCTCAAATTCAAGAATTTTTAAATAAAAATTAAGATTTCTTACTTGTGGTTTCTTGGAGGGAAACTGTACAAAGGCTTTCAACTTTGGATAAGTGGATTCTTGCACAAAGAATATTTAGCTCACTTGTGAGTTCCTAGGCATAATGCATAGGTTGGTTAAAAACAATCCCCCCAACCCACAAAAAAACAAAGCAATTGAAGATGAATATTGCCTTTGTTTCATGGCTTAGATCTGGGATCAACAAACCTTTTCTGTAAAGGGCCAGATAAAAGTTTTAGGCTTTTCATTGCACATCATGTGGTCTCTGTTACTGCCACTCATCTCTGCCACTGAAGTGTGGAAGCAGCCATAGATAATACACGAAGAAATGGACATGGCTGTGTTCCAATAAAACTTTATTCATGGGGCTTCCCTGGTGGCACAGTGGTTAAGAATCTGCCTGCCAATGCAGGGGACATGGATTCAAGCCCTGGTCCGGGAAGATCCCACATGCCGTGGAGCAACTAAGCCCGTGTGCCACACCTACTGAGCCTGCACTCTAGAGCCCACGAGCCACAACTACTGAGCCCACGTGCCACAACTACTGAAGCATGTGCCTAGAGCCTATGCTCTGAAATAAGACAAGCCGCCAAAATGAGAAGCCCATGCACCACAACGAAGAGTAGCCCCTGCTCGCTACAACTAGAGAAAGCCCACGCGCAGCAACGAAGACCCAACACAGCCAAAAATAAATAAATAAATTAAAAAAAAACTTTATTCATGAACACTGACATTTGAATTTCATATAATTTCCATGTTGCAAAATATTGTTTTTCCTTTTTCTTTTTTCCCAACGATTTAAAAATGTAAAAATTATCCTTAGCTCATGAGCCATACAAAAAACAGGAGGCAGACCTCATTTGGCCCATAGGCCAAATGGACATTAGATGATTATCATTAAAAAATTTTGGTCTTAGGCTTTTTAGTCCTGACTAGTCCAAGAGGAACAAGCTAGGATGTTCTATTCTCTGTAGAATGCCAGGGAATTCTCCTTTCCTTACTTTTTCGTATTCAGAAGGAGCTGGGTTGATGTCCCACTTGAACGTGGAAGAGCCAAGTTTCTCACCTCGCATTTCCCAAAGCCTCAGAGGCTAGTCTGCATTTCAGACAGCCTAGGTGATGAGTGAGCCTTGTGTTTTCCATGGGGAACTCTATCCCTTAAGCATCTGTATCCCAGTCATACTTATGCATGGAAAAGGCTCAGTAAAATCTATTAATATCCTAGCTAGAAAGAAAACTATAAAATTACACATATATGCAAGCTTGTGTGTATTCTGCAGTTCAAAGTGTAGTCAGCAAAAAACGCATGCATGCTCTTGCACTGGGAGGAAACGGCGTCTTTGAAATCAAATACCCTGCCATTGGCATATCCAGGCTTGAAACCCGGCTGCAGCTTTTAGCTTCCACCACATGTTTACATTGGAAATCTCTCTGTGCGCATATAGAGTTTGTTCTCTTATGAAATCATGTCTCTAGGGAAGGATAATTTAAAGCCATTTCCGTTTGTTATGTCTGAGCTGAACTAGACTATTAGGGCTTGTTAACGCTGGATAAACTTGAGCCCTATAACTGCCTTCATCTGCAGATTATAGAATCTGTCCAACAAATTGCATTCTGATGTTTTCAGATGAAGGCTAAGCAAGCAGGGGCCTTTTAATTTATATTCTATCACCATGGTTGTCTGAGGAATCACGGTTTTGACTTTCATGCCTACTTGGTATAGTATAGATGATATAAGCCTTGAACGGGCCAAATCCAAAAGTAATTGAGACACTAAACTACATCTGCATGCTGCTACAGCCGAGCAAGCAAGTCTGGCAGTCAGAAAACTGCTGGCTAAGCATCTTTCTTCAGAGTGTTTCCCTCCCCCCAAGTCTTAGCATAAATCAACGTTAGGTCCACTGAAATATCGTGTGTGGTCTGCATTTAGAAATTTCATTTGAAAATTATATTGTGGCAACCATGAGACACACAGATAAAATAAAGCAAGTTTTCTTTAGGCTCGCGTTAAGAAAATAAAATTAAGTGAAGATAGACGGTTTCCCTGATTTAGTGAAGGGGAGGTGATGGTTGCCCCAGGGATCTCACTCCCTCCATCTCCATTCATCAAGTCCACAGAACACACTTACTGTCCTGCTTCCATTTAAGCATTGGACGTATTATCATTCTCTGTTTTAGACAGCGGGATGTTAGAAGGTAGGATTGCATCTGTTTGACTTTTTTTTAAAAGAAAGTTTAGCAGAACTGCCAGTACAGCTTCAATAGTCTTAAGTAGGATGGCACTGGGCAGCAGTGGGACCGTGCAGCATGGTGTCTGTGACTCTAGAAGAGGAATCCTTCCTTCATGGCTCCAACCTTATTAATAGTGTCTCTGCTGAATCCAGTTCTTTGCAGTAAACTTGTGGAAGGCGCTGTCCTAAGCCTAGAGGTCGGTGACAGGGGTGGTGATGGGATATGGAGACCAGTAAGACATGGACCCTCTCAAAAGGTGACTGTGTGTATGAATCACCCTAATCAGGACCAGATTCCAAGAATGCCAGAAATGAAGGGCAGATACCGGATAGTAACATTTAAACGGGGCTTTGAGTGAGAAATCAGGTTTTAACCAGCAGGAGGGAGAATCTGCTAGACTAAGGGAACAGCACGAACAAAATTCCAAAAGTAGAAAAGTTCAGAACGTGTTCAAGGAGTGTGGGGCTGAGCCCTGCCCAGGCTTCCTTCCTTCTCTCTTTCCTTTATTCAGTAATTATTTAGTGAAGTCCTGTGGTAAACCAAACAGACGTGGCGCCTGTGCGCACAAAGCTTACAGTCTGGAGGAGGGGACAGCCATGGATCAAGGGGCCTAAAGTAAATGACAGGTTACAGCTGTGACCCTTACCTCCAAGGAGAGGGCTGTGTTGGCTAGGAGAGCATTGCAGGAGAATTCAACACACTTCTCAGGGTATCAAGTAGGCATCGATGGGAGGAGGGCATTGAATGAAGTTGGAGTGTACACAGAACGTGCAGGACACTGTGAGAGTGAGGACATGTGTGGCATTAGATGCGGCCCCCGGAAAGTCAGGGAGCAGAGTGGGGCTCTTGCCTTTGTTCTAAGAGCAAAGGGAAGCTATCGATTTTCTTTGAGCAACGAGCAGGATGACGAGATGTGTTTTTTGGAAAGATCACTCTGGCTGCAGTGCAGAGACTAAATTACGGGTTTAGAGAGGGGCCGGCGAGTTTTGCTGGGAGGCAGATGCAATTTTCCAGGGGGGATATGCTGGTTGTCTGCACTGGGGTAATGGTGGTGAGATGAAGAGAAGGGAATGATTTTGAGCGCTGAAGATGAGCTTGGCCTTACAGACGTTGAGATGCCTGTAAGACACTGAGAAGACACACCAGGAAGATACAGGAGTCTGGATCTCAGCAAAAAGGTCTGGGCTGTTGAGACACATTTGAGAGTCATCTCCTTGTAGATGATAATTGAACCATGAGTGCGGATAAATAAATGTAATCAAATGAATGAATGGTAGAATGAATGAATGAATGAGATTGGGAGAGGAGAGAGCACAGAGCACGAAGAGGGCCTGCACAACTGTGTGCTGCCGTATTTCTGTGACTGCGAACTGTCACTTGTGAGGATGCCAAGGTGAGTGTTTGGTCCCATGGCTAGCTCTTGTGCCGCATGTGGACACATTTGGAGACCTGACAAGAACCTGGGAAGTGACCAGGCGTCCCCTTTCCCACAAGGAGGGGCCCCTCCTAACACTTCTGACTTACAAGTGGGTGGACTCTAAGAGTTCTGTGAAGAGAAGATGTTTGTCAAACACTGTTCCCCAGTGAAGCCCCTAGGTTTCTAGGCTGGTGCCGTCAGTGACCCTAATTGACCAGGGTCCTTTCTATGAGACATTATGTTCATGAGGGCCTTGGGGTACCAGGACAGAGTTCCCTCACTGCTGCCCTGGGTACGCATCTGGGGACTCTTCCCTACTCTCCTCCCATCCCACTTGCCAGGCACTGAGAGACAGGACTGTCCACCTTGTTGTTATCAGGAGGGGTTTGGGGCTTCAGAGAAGGAGCTCCAGGGGATTCTAGGACTCCTACAAGGGCAAGCTCCCTGAGGCTCTTCTAGGTCTGCACCTGAATCCATTCACCCCTTTGTCATCTTTTCCAAGAACCCCAGTGTTGGCCTGCCTGTGTCCCTTGCTTTTACCACCAGCAGACAGGAAATCTGGTGGGGTCAGGGGGAGGGATATAATGGAGAAGGTGGGATGGCAGGGTTTTTCCTGCCATGTTTAGCCTGCAAAGTGTAGTCGTAAAACGTTTCCTCATCCTTCTAGTTCCTGAAGCAAGCACATAGCTCTTTGGAAGTTTCTGAGGGTTTTTATGACTAGCAATGTCACAAAGCAGGTTAAGAGCAAAACAGTCCCCTCTGGGCCTCTTCCCTCGCCTCTCCTTAGTTTGTGTTGGTTTCCTCAGACGCCTGTCCCAGTTTCTGAGGTCAGTCGTGGTTTACACCTGGTGGCTTGCCATAATTGCCACTAGCACCTCCTTTCCCTTTAAAAAGTTTAGAAGGTAAATTATGGCCACCCTATTTAACCCCAAAGAGAAAGAGAGAGCGATGCCTTGGTGCTAATGATGGATTCACAAATGATTGAAATCACCTCTATCTGCATTTTAGTGAGCCAGCAGAACAGCTTTCTTGGTATTTTGTCCCAGCAGCTGGACTGGGCCTCTAAGGATGCCAGCGTAGGGGATGGAGTAGTGGAGGGGAAGATGCGTGTGAGGCGCTGGAACTGGGTTACGGTGCTGCCGCAGACACGTGTCCACCTCTTCTCCTGTCCCTTCCTCCCTCCACTACCAGGTCTACCCATGGGAGATTCAGACTGGCACTTGAGCAAGATGAGCGCAAAGACCAGGGTTGAGAAAAGTGGGTTTCCAAGCAGCTATGGGTGTCAACAGCAGAGAGGATAAAAATTTGGAGGCAGAGGTGAAACCAGGTTACAACAGAACATAGAGTGCGGTGTTCAGGGGGGCTGGCCTGGACCATTGTTGTCTGGTTGTTGCAGCAGGAGGAGGGGAGCACAGAATTGTCAACACTTCACTTAAAATTTTTCTGGGGCTTCCCTGGTGGCGCAGTGGTTGAGAGTCCGCCTGCCGATGCAGGGGACACGGGTTCGTGCCCTAGTCCGGGAAGATCACACATGCCGCGGAGCGGCTGGGCCCGTGAGCCATGGCCGCTGAGCCTGCGCGTCCGGAGCCTGTGCTCCACAACGGGAGAGGCCACAACAGTGAGAGGCCCATGTACCGCAAAAAAAAAAAAAAAAAATTCTGAAAAGTTGCCACTTTGGGGAAATGGTTCAGGAAGACCTTCCCTGTGTCCACATAGCTGTGCTTCTATTATGAGGCTTCTGGGCAGCTCAGGCCACCCAGCTGGAGTAACCACATGGGGTAACCCAAGCCTGTGGGTTTCTAAGGGATGCACTTAAATCACCTGTACTCAATATAAGAACCACCCGTGATGTTAAACAAACAAACATGCGATCCTTTCTCATCACCACTTCCATGAAAGAAATATTTAGAATTGTTGACTATAGTTAGTGGTAATGTTTTCTTGACAAAGAGACTACTTGTAATAAGATTAGAAAAAGAGCCATAGTCACTACTAATTTTGGTGCTACATAGGTGACCTGCTTATTATAAGAACTTCTGCATCTTCCAGTAATGTTTTAAAATAGAAAACTGAAGTTTGTTGCGCCTGGGCACTCAGAAAGCCTGAAAACCTTATGCTGTCTGAAAGGGAAAACGAATCAGGTTAGTCTTCGGGAAGCTGTCGGTCGGCCTCTGGAATCATTCTTGATTCGAGGAAGCAAAGGAAAACTCAGTGGTGGATTCAGGACTGAATTTTGAATCCGGAACCTCGCATCAAGCTTTAAGGTCTAAAATG
Source organism: Aethalodelphis obliquidens (assembly GCF_003676395.1). NCBI lineage: Eukaryota > Metazoa > Chordata > Mammalia > Artiodactyla > Delphinidae > Aethalodelphis > Aethalodelphis obliquidens. Next base: position 41,395,610 of record NW_020837954.1, read on the forward strand.
CCTTTGTGTAAGCCACATGGTCTCAGTGTGACTCAGTTTCCTTTTCTGTAAGAGGAGAAGATGTCCCAGTGTTAGAGTAGTATCTCAGTACCTTTCAGCATTTAGGAGAAATTCCGGTGAAGGGAGTGAGCTCTCTGAGTGTGGAGGGGACTGTGTCTTGTCACTGGAGGGGTGACCTTGCTCAGGAATAGTAGAGATGGTGCTCCTGCTTTGGTGAGACCAGTGCAAATATGTTTTTACATACCATTTCTTACTTTGTCTATTTTTGGAGACACAACTTTTTTTTTTTTTTTAACTCTTCGGATTGCATAAAGAAGACATTAAGACGAATCTTACTGAGTGGTAGTTTAGCTCCATTATCCTCCAAGTCAGTTGAACATTTATAAATAAAGAACAACACTATTAATTAAAGTGACTACATATAATATAATATTCCATTACGTAGCTGTGCCGTAACCCATTTATGTGTTTCCCAATGGTTGGTCATTTAGGTTTTTTCTGTATTTTTTACTATCATAAAAAAGCATTGCAATGAACATCCTTTTTCACACAGATTTCCAAACTTGTCTAATCATCTCCTTAAGATACATTCCTGAAGTGATACTGATGGACCATATGCATGTTTCTATTTTATATGAACGGCCAGCCTACCTGTGAGGAAGGTATTGACTTGCATGCCTGTAATGGGGCGGGGTGGGGGTTGTAATTTTTTTCAGTCTTTGTGAATCTCATGTGAAAATAGCTTGCCGTTGATTGTATTTGCTTTACCTCGATTGCTAGAGAGATTGAGCAGCTTTTGTGTGTTTATTGCCTGTTTGTAGTTTTCCTATGGTGACAGGCTTGTTTAGTCCAGTCTGCAAACTCTGGGAGGGTTATGCTCTGGTAGGTCCATGGAATGCAGGATGTGGGCTATAAATTATTCTTCAGTTAGATGGCACGATATGAAAGCCTATAGTAAAGAAATTTTTAAAAACCATTAGAAAGCTATTTTCAGAGTATTCTATTTTATGATGAACTATGCCATGGAGTAAGGTGGGACAGGGCTGTGCCCCTCTGCTGCGGGTCGGCAAGTAGTAACAGAATTCTTGGAAACCTCTCCAAATGCATACCACCCTGCAGAGGAGCTGCTGAAACAGCCGATTGTACCTCACCTGCTCGCCGATGCCATAGGCCTGCCTCTCCAAATTTTATGATGCATCTGAAATGAAGTTTTACTGCACCCTCCCCCCAACTCACGAAAATCCACGGTGGGAGGAGAGAAAAACAGAACCCACCAAGAGAGACAGGCAGACCTGTCCAAGGGTGGGGAATTAGCTACTCCACTGGGGCAGTGGGAGAGTAAACGACAAAAGGCATAAAGCACACCTCGCTTTAATCCCTTCCATCCTCCCAGAGCCCCCAGAAAGCTGATAAAGTCTCCCTTTCTGGGTGATTGGATGCCTTCAGCTCATGGGCAAGCAGGGTGTTTTTGTTGTTGGGAGAGAGGGCAGAGCGAGGGTGGGGGGTTGGTTGGGGAAAAGCAGCATGGCCATCACTGGGGGAGAATGAAGAAACCGAGTCCCCTCTCATCTTGCTTCAAGGCGGTGAGTGGTAAACACAAACAGCTGCTGCCTGAAAACACGTGGGGCGCCGGGCAGCGAGGCCGGTCTGCTGCAGCAGTTGGGACCGGCAACTCCTCACGGCAATTACCTCCCTCAGAAGCCATGCATATCTTCGAGTTTTTTCTTCACCTTTTGAAGGCTCCTCTTGGCTAACTCAAAGAAATCATTTTGAATGCTGCTGGCAAAAATGTTGCTGAAAGTTGTGTGTGGTGGGTGGTGTGTTTTCTCTCTCTCTAAAAAGACTAGTTATTCTTCTCTGCCAGTATTTAGAAGCTGGAACTGTCTGTTCTTTTTGTTTGAAGTAGAGACTTGGAGACCAGTCCTTTCTGAGACTAGAAGACAGAGAAAGAAAGAAAAAAAAAATCCTCTGGTTTGCCTTTGGCCTGGGGACTTTTTTGCTTGTTTACTTTTGACCTTTCTCCGTGTTTGTCGGCTACAGGGGAACCCTGGTCAGCTGAGCTAGTCTCCTGGGTCTCGAACAGCAAACCCTCAAAGAGTCCAAAAGAAAAATCCTTTGGCACTTGAAAGAAACTCCTAAAACTTCTCTAGGCTTGCTCGGTTGTTTTTTTTTTTTTTTTTGCGGTACGCGGGCCTCTCACTGTTGTGGCCTCTCCTGTTGCGGAGCACAGGCTCCGGATGCGCAGGCTCAGCGGCCATGGCTCATGGGCCCAGCCGCTCCGCGGCGTGTGGGATCTTCCCGGACCGGGGCACGAACCCGTGTCCCCTGCATCGGCAGGCAGACTCTCAACCACTGCGCCACCAGGGAAGCCCCAGCTTGCTCGTTTTTGAAAGAGAAAACGCACTTACTCATTTTCCAACCTCCCTTCTAGGGCTTCTCTTATTCCTCTTTACTCCTTTTCCCCCAAAACACACTCCTAGACTGAGCTGCCTTTTGGGCTTCTCCACCTCTGCAGGTGCCACTCCGTCTCCTGGAAGCTTTCACCCCGACCTTGGCTGCTGAAGTCCTCCTGGACATCCACAGCTGCCCTAAATGCACGAGCCTTCCTTCCATTGGCTGACGGCCTTGAAAGCAGGACCCACCCTCAGGTGTCTATTGCAGTACGTGTGGTACTAGGGGCAGCAGTGTGTGAGTATTAGCAGCAGGAGTGGTGACAGTAATACTTGCTCTTTGTTGGGCATGTGCCTTGTGCTAGGTACTTCTCACAGGCATTGCCTCCAATCTTCCCAATAACCCTGCGTCATAGGTGGCACCATCTTCATTTTACAGATGAGGAAATTGAGGCTGAGAAGTTAAGAAACTCAGCCAGGGTCACTTAGCTAACAAATAACTGAAACCAAGTTGGAATCCAGGTCTTAACTCATTTCCACTCTATTTCCGGGTCTCTTAATAGATGCTCAATAAATATCTATTGATAGAACACATGGCCCTGAAATGGCTTCCGACGCCTGGGGAGATCTTTCCAGGAATTTCAGGAGCTACAGCTTTTACACTTGGCCCCTTACACTTGGTTCCCTTGACCTTTAGTCTCTCTTCTTCTACACCTAATATCATCTTGTCTCCTGTTTTGCCCCTAAGAATCATACCCTCTCTTCACAGTTTAGCTCTGGGGGGTGGGGATGGAGTGAAGGGGTAGCCTCCTGGTCCTTGTCTCGTGTATCTTCCCTTGAACTGGCCTTTGTTGCCCTGAAGTCTTCATTGTCACCTGAAGGAAATTAGGCTAAATGAAATGAAGCTCAAAGACAGTTGAAGATTGGTCATATTGTATGGTTCAAACTAATACAGTGCCTCTATCAGAAGCCTTAGGAAGATGCCTACGAACTTCCCTCATGGAATTGTAAGAATTACATACAAATAAGACCACTGGTGCCTGGTGCCTGGTGAATTCTCAAAAAATGTAAAGGTTAGCTCTTGTCATTATTTTTATTATTCCTTGACTGGGGTACTAAAATTCCTAAAAGAGAGTGAGAAAAGGGAAATACATTAATTAATATTAATAATTATTATAGCGATTAATATTTGTTACTATGTGTCAAGCACTTTTTAAAGGATTTTTTATATATTAACTCATTTAATTCTCATAATCTGATGAGGTAGGTGCTATCACCAGCTCTTCTTACAGGCGAGGAGATGGAGACAAGAAAGAGATTAAGTTGGGGAGCTCAGGTTCAAGTTGCTGGTTCTAGAGTCTACACTCTTTCATAATCATCACTACTCTGATTATGAAAAAGTAAGCACCAGACCTAAAAGAAACATAATGGAAATGTGATCTGTTTAATTCCTTCTCATGCCTTTCTCGAATGTGTATTTTCAGGGCAATGAGTGTATTTGTGAGAGGCACTGCCTCTGGTGACTTTGCACAGTCTCAGGCACTACCAGGAGGAGGGTGGGTAACCCAGAGTTGTATGTGTTCCTGGTAAACAGCTCAAGATGGGCAGAACCCCGTGCACCAAACCCAGCCTCTGCAAACCAGTATTTCCCAGTTGCCAGTTTGGCGCGAAACCCCTCATTACCACAGTTGAGTCTGTTTTGTGAGGGAAGATTTTTTGGTACAAAATTATTTTTCATAGTCACTCTTGTTACTCTTGAGCCTGCAAAATACCATGTCTTCCTATTGCTAAAAACCAAAACAAATTCTATGGATAAGGACAATTTTTGCAGCTCTTTTTCAGAAACTGGTCCTGTGCAGAGGGTAGAATTAACCCAGGTGATTAAACAGTAAAAAGCAATGTACACACCTAGACACTACATATTTCCATAGGAAATCACACATATATAAGAGGAATCTTATACATAAACCATACATTTATGTGTATACATACACGTGTGTGTGTGTGTGTGTGTGTGTGTGTGTGTACGTTGATATATATATTTTCTCATTTCTTCTGCTTATCTGTGTTTTCTGAATTTTCCTTGGTGTAGAGACAGACCATGTTCAAGGGTGCAGGCTGGGACTTGGGAGGTTCCCTGGCAGCAGCGTGCTGGACTCTCCTCACCTGTGCCCCTTTCCGTCCTCCTTTCTCATTCTGCTCGTCACCCTGTGACCGCACCACAAACCACCGCTCTGTTGTTCAAGTGGTGGGGTCAGGGGCGGAGGGCCAGGGCTGGTGTCATCTCCAAGTGTTTAAGAAGATGCTCTACCGTGGTGTTTCCACCAGCCTCGTAAACCACCAGGCAGAGCTGGAAACAGGCTGGTGGTGGTGGTGGTGGTGGTGGTGGTGGTGGTGGTGTGTGTGTGTGTGTGTGTGTGTGCGCGCTGACGGTAGAGGCACCAACTTGGTAAGACTCAGAGCCTGCCCTTCACTGTGCGCTTCTGTGTGCCCACGTATAAGATGGAAATCACAGAGGTACCCAAAGAAAAGGTAAAGTCAGTGATGTGTTATAGCGTCTGCGAGAGAGCGCTGTGCTGTGGAGAGGCCCGGAGACGCCCGCTTCTGGCCAGGCTGCTTGCCTGTTCTCATGCACGTGCTCGGAGTGGAGACAGCGATGCAGTGGGCTTCCTTCTCAGGGACCGGCAGCATGTGGCAGAGTGACTGTCTATTCAGCATTTGCTTCGGCTCTGCCTCACCATCAGGCTATCCTAACTCTTTCTCCACCCCTGTTGTCTACTTCCTTCTCAGGATCGCCCTTGTTTGTGCAATTCCCGGCTCCCAGCCCCCCCACTCATCCTTGCTCCCTTCTCCCCTCCCCTCCCTCTGCTACCACTCGCTGCCCGCAGACCCCAGAAGAGCCCTCTCTTGACTCAAGACACCCATTAAACAAGAGTGAGACACTAACAATCATCGGGTACTTTGTGGGGAAGGCCAATTAGAGGCCGGCTTGACCAGGGCGAGCAGCGGGACATCCAGAAAGACGCTTTGCTTCTGGGGAATGGGAGCCTAATCCCGTTACTGGCTGGATGGAGACTCCTGGGGCCCACAAGCCTCATTCCTGCTGGGCCTGCAGGGCTGTCATTGGAGGATGGCCGGGCCTGGAGGGCTCTGCTCGCAGGCAGCCACCCTCCCTCCCCCAGCCCCCTCGCTTCTCTTTTCTTTCGCAGTGACACACACTGCAGTGCCTCTGAGGTCATTTGTTTCCCACAGCCTTACAGGGCGCTGTGGCAACCAGGGGGACAATGATCTCTCACAGGAATGATGGGAGGCCTTGTTTTGCCTTAAATAAGCCCCTTCAAGAGAGCAGTAGAGTCTGTTGTGTGTGCGGGTTTTTTTTTTTTTTTTTTTTTTTTTTTCAGAAAATCCTCTTGCTCGTAGTTCCAGTGTGAAGGACGCAGGCAACTTCAATTGAAGACATAAAGAATCTTTGTGTGTGTGTGTTAGGGTTTAATTTTATTTTTATTGCTGTTTTGAGACCAGGATCGTACTTTCCCTTCTGCCAGTTACCCTTTTCCCACTCCCGCTCCCCAGACCCCAGCGTTCTTTGGATAGTTTTAGGCAGGAATTGGCAGGTGTTGGGACAGAGATGCCCAGGGCTCCATGCTGGCATCTGACTGCCCTCGACTGTGGCGAGGCTGCTCAGGGGTGAACACCTCTGAGACTTAGTGCTCCGTACATTTCTGATCCTATTCCAGGCCCGCAGAAAGTGCCTGGGACTGGATAGCTACGGCTGCAATTCACAGCAGAGTGAAAGTAGGGCAGGAGGAAACAGTGCGTCGTGGCCCACCTCAGAACAGACCATCAGCTTTAACGCCAGAGATACAGGGGAGTATGTGGAAAGAAAAGGGCCTGTATGTGAAATCTGGGATATAGAGAAGTCAGGTTCTGTGCCTGAGTTAGCTGTTTAATGAGGAAAGATGTGAGGTTATTTCTCCCCACACCCTGATTTCACCCCACACCACTGGAAAACAAGGCTCTGTCCTATCTGTCTTATGCTCTCCAGTGTTTTAGGTCTTCAGACTGTTGAGGGTCCTTTACCCTTAGAGCTTACGTGTGCATGCACTATTATTTGTAAAGGCTTTTTATCTGGTGAATTATATTGCATCATATAATCTAGATATTTCATCTGGAGAAACTGAGGTTAGGCAGATTAAAGTCTTTCCCCAAACCACATGATGAATTAATTTCAAAGCTTAAGATTAAAACCCAGATCCTTTCGTTTCCAGATCATTAATCAGTGTGATCTACAAATTGTTTCTCCTTGTTCCCCCCCCCCAAAAAAAAGTCAATCGCGACATTCTCTCGTCTGAGCTGAATGTATTATCAGAAACCGTATGGCTGTTTAAATTATTATATTTTAAAACTGTCTTTTCTTCCTTTGCTTTGGATGTCATATTTCCAACTGTTTACAAAATTTTATCACCTCTTGGCCACATCAGACCCAAAAACTGTTGGCTTTATGACTGGGCCACTAGAAGAATATTTTTTCCCTTACCTTTTCATTTCCTGACTTTTTTCCAGTGATAATTTTAATACATTTGTGAAGTACTCAAGCAGGAAGGAGAGTTTTCCAGATGTTTCTGTTGATTGCTCTGTTGCAAACACAGAACAATTCAAAGACTGGTATCACTTTTTGGTAAATTGAAGAAACATATTTTTTGATAACTATTTATCCTTGAGGTTAATAAACATTCCTAAGGTTAACTCTTAACAACCCTAGTGTCATTTTAATTGTTCACAAATTCTAAAGTGGGAGTCCTGGAAGTTCTGATAAATGGATTGACATATTGCCTTATTTTGCTGGACCATCTGTTAAATGCTTATTCTTAACTGTTCATTAACTTCAAATAACAAACACACCACAGACAATTCCCAAAAGAGAGCCAAAGTCTCTCTCTTACGGTAATAGGACATTGGCCAGACCATCTTTTCTCTGGCCATGATGGAAGTGTTCCAGTCTTAGCTAAAGCTAGACCAGCCCATGCTTTAGTACAAAGGAAGCGATAAAAATAAATAAATTAAAGTCACTAATATACGAGCTGTAGCAGGCGATGAATGGCAAAAGAACACCCGATCTTGGGTCCTTAACAAGCTACCTTTGGAAATGTTTGACTCTAAGGACATGCAGATTGTTCCTGGTCTGCCTGGACTCATGCAGCCTTCCCTCCAGGTTCATCTCAACATCTCCCCAGAGGTTCCTTGCCTCCTGGCAAATCCCACTGCATCTTCTAGATGCACAGAAGATGAGTTTGATTAAGTCCAAAATGGTAACCCAAAATGTTGAGTAGCTAGAATCTGGCCCTGGTGGCTTCGGGAGCTGGTAAATAAATAACAGGCTTGTTGTCCCACACCCCAGTTTAACGCTCTCAAGAGGTTCTTATGTTGCTCGCGTTAGTGGGCATGTAAATGAAACCCCTGTTGGCCTCGGCAGATACTGGCCTCTTCTGTGACCTTGTATGACTGAAACAAAAAGTCATTGGTGGAACAAAATTTCAGAGCTCTGAACTTGATTGAAAGAAAAGGGCAATTCTCTGAATTGGGTAATTGGATCACCCTCCCAAGTGCCCTAGGGCTTGTATCAAACATATAAGAAGAGGATTAATAACTTCAGTGTATAAATGAACTTCAGGCGGCTTCCAACTGTAACATTTCACTCTCAGGAGCTTTAGGACATAAAAACCGATTTTTTCCAGAGCATTTCAAAGTGCTGTTTATAAAAGGCAGGAAGGGACTGCAGGCTGCCGTGGAATCTATGTTATTGTGTATGGTCCAGTCTCATGGGCAGGCAACCTGAAAGCCTCTACAAAATAGCCGCTTAGGGCTCCCCTGGTGGCGCAGTGGTTGAGAGTCCGCCTGCCGATGCAGGGGACACGGGTTCGTGCCCCGGTCCGGGAAGATCCCACATGCCGCGGAGCGGCTGGGCCCGTGAGCCATGGCCGCTGAGCCTGTGCGTCCGGAGCCTGTGCTCCACAACGGGAGAGGCCACAACAGTGAGAGGCCCACATACAGCCAAAAAAAAAAAAAAAAAGCCGCTTAATAAAACTATTCATGAGATGTATTATTAGAACTAAGAGATGATGACAATAATATTATTTCAAATTGTGCTTAATTTTCACTTCCTTGGTCATCATTTAATTATCTAGACTAAAGTACATGCATCCGTAGAATGGAAAGCTCACCATCTTCCTGTTTCTTCCAGTTGAGTCAGTGAATTCCAAGACTTACCGCAGACCTATATGTTTTTGTGTGAGTTGTAAGGAGCCATTTGAGAAGCTGAAAACTTAAAAAAAAAAAATTAATTTGTTAATTTATTCATTAATTTGCTTACTCGATATTTATTTAATGCCTACTATATACCAGACTTGAGAATATAAAAAAAGCATAAAGTACAGCAAGACGCATGAACAGATACTTGAAATACAGGTTCATAAGGATTGAAAGGAACACACGAGCAGGGAGCAATTACATCTTAGGAATGGGGAGGTCCAGAGAGGGCTAAAGGTGACAAGGGGAGAGTCCAAGAGGTAGAAAAATGGAGAAGAGTATTCTAGGCAGAGGGTTCAACACTGGAAAAGGTTATGTATCAAGGCCAAGTTGATGAGTGATCTGGCCCAGATTAGAGATGTAGGCCCAAATCGTCATCCTTCTCTTGGAGAAGGATCAAGAGGTATCTTGTTGGGTCCTGAGGAAGTCGGATTATTAGTGATAGAGGCAAACTGTTGGAGCCACAACTTAGGTAGAAAGGGGGAAAGAAGTGAAAACTTCTGAAAAATATATTGTTTTGAAATATATCTTTAAGGGTATAGATATTCTGATACCTCTGGCACCCACATAGAAGAACTCATGGGGGAACAGTCTACAATTGATTCTTATATCAATGGCTATAGATCTGTCTGGATGCCAGAAGAGTTTGCAGAATCCTGCTATTATTTATTGCTATTCAATTTAAAGGTGGTTATATTTTTTTTTTACCAAAGAAATACTACCAAATCAGGGTAGTGTTTCTTCTAAGAAATAAAATTGCAGAAAGCTAATCAGAAAAGGAACTAACTTTAACCATAATCCAAGTATTTATTTTCATTTTTCTCCTATAATTTGAATAGAAACCTATGAGGCAAGTATTTTATCTGTATAATCACAAATGAGTGAACACCTGCAGAGAAGTTAAAGAAATCCTCAGAATCCCACAGCCAGCACTTGGCAAAGCCTACGTCCGCCTCTTATCGATACTTCCGCCCCTCTTAGCTAAATCTTTGGGCTTATGTCCACCTACAGGAATAAAAGCAAAATACTTGAATTCTTTCATATTTGTTTTGGTTTTGTCACAGACTGTGTTTTTCTTCCTATAAAGTAGATTCATTTCATTTTTCTTCTTTTTTTCCCTACAATACCTGGGTGCTTCTAGCCAGAGGTGGCCAATAGGTTCTATCTTCCATTCAAAAGATCAGTAGTGGCTGATTGGACGGCTGCATTGTAACTGCTTAGTAGCAGCTCCCATGGGCTCTGTAGTGGGGAGTGGTACATGGGCTGCATATATGTTATCAAGGCTGCTACATCAGCATGTATACATTATCCCTAAAGTGGTACATGAGATAAATCCTCTAAAGTCCTAATATAAGAAAGTCGTGCCTCCCCCCCAAAGTAGGGAACACTCAGCTTCTGCATAAAGAAATGAAAATGAGCAGTGAATTTATAAGAAAGATTTGCAGCCTAAGAATTGGAAGGGAAAGTCTATAGAAAGCTAGATGAAACGGACGACAGACATCTGAAGTGTGGTGGCAAATTCAAGTTGGGATTTTCATCCTCAGAGTAGCTGCTGCTAGAATCCGTTAGTTGTTTTCTTTTCTTTTCTTAGGGTTATTGTATTTTTTTCCCTCTGTGCACAGTGAGATGTAACCATAGAAGGCAACAGCCTCCTGAGTCCCTTGGCTGTACAGTGAAGCCAGTATCCAACTCTCCTCCCTGCAGCCAGCACTGGCTTGTCCTAAAGAGGCCGGTGATTCATCCCTCTTGGGAGATGAGACATGGTTCCATATTGATATCACTCATTGGGCTCATTGCTTGAATCCCCAGATTGTTCATGTGTTTGTTGACTTTTCATCTAAAAGTAAAAGTCACTTAAGGCAAATAGCCTAGGGCCAATGGGTCTGGCTATCTGTAAGGTTAGAAACCCATTTAGGGAACCACCATCAGGGTTTTCTTGGCGTTGTATCAGGTTTGACATCGTTGCACTTCGGCACACCAGCTCTCCCATAGATGGAGTCCATTGAATTGAGTTATGGAAAACCTTCCTAAGAAAATTAAAACACTCAGGAAGTAGTATTGGTGATCCACAAAGCATTGCTGTGTCCACTAAGGTTCTCACCTGGTCATGCCATTGCTCCTTCTTGGGTAAAACGTGAAATTGGAGTTCTGCCCTTCTCAGGGGAGGAAGTGCTAGCTGCTTGGCTTTAGAATTTCAGTGCAACTCAGTCAATGATTTTCCTATTCCATAAACTCCTCCTGTTCTTCAAATGAGTGCCACATCCTTCATTTTCCCTCCCGAGTCATTATACATTATTTCTGGCTGCTCGATTCCATTCCAGAGCCTATTGAATTTAAGTAATGGATGGAATATTCGTAATGACTAGCTCAGTACAAGCTGCAGAATTGGAGACTGCAGCCTAGTCGTCCCTCTGGGTCACACAGAAGTCACTTAGGACAAAAAGTGCTGTGTACAACGTATATTTTTTTAAAATGATCTTTCTTCTACTTCGTGCTGCAAAAACAAACTTTGAGGGGATGGTTCTCCCACAGGATATGGAAATGGCCTTGGACCATGTCCAGGGTTAGTGACACAGCTGCTGTTTCCTGCAAGGGACAACCCACATCCAGAAAGGGAAAAAGACAAAGTTAAATATATAGCAGGAGGGTAATGACTGAACCTATTAACAAGAATGAAAGGATCTGCCTGTTACACAATCTGTTTGTAATAATATACAGCCATTGGCAGGACTTACAGTTTATGTTTAGAAGACATATTTAAAACTCTTTACCAGAGGTCAACCGATCCAATAATAACCATAGCATCAACAACATTGTCTACTTATAGCACCCAATAATTTTAAAGTTCCTTCGGGTATCTAGTTTTATATTCGCAACAACCTGGTAAAGCTGGTAAGCTGGATAGAGAGGTGAGCATGGGCTAGGGTATGTAAAACAAGGTAAGGAGTTTGGATTTTATTCTAAGCATGATGTACAGTTACATTTTAGAAAGATCATTTGGCCTGCTCTATGGAATATAGACTATAAGGGAGCCAGAGTAGAAGGTGGGGGACCAGTCAGGAAACATGTCACTAATTCAGGTGAATAATTATATGGCTTGGACTGGGTGGTGGTAGTGAAGGGGTGGTTAGATTCAGGATAAATTTTGAAGAAACTGCTTACATGACCTGCAAATAGATTGGAGGTAAAGTGTAAATAAAAAAAAAAAAAATCAAGAATTGCATCTAGGTTTGGAGGCCTAGATAACTCCGAATGCTGTTATTTTTTTCCTGTGGAGTTCCATGATATTATTTAGGCCAAAAAATCTAGGAATGCTGGAGGAAAGAGCAGATTGGTGTGGACAGGAGTAGGGTAGGGATTTCTGTCCCGGAAAAGTTGAGTTTGAACTGTCTATTAAATATGCAAGTGGAGATGTCAAGTAGGCAGCTGAATATATGAGTCTGGAGCTCAAGGGAATGGGCTGAACTGGACATGGGAAGAGGCCTAAGGACTGATCTCAGAGGTACAGCAACACTGGGAGTGAAGACAAGGAGAAATCCATAAGCAAGACTGGGAGAGCAGGGATGGTAAGGTGGGGAGAATCCAGGAGAGTGTGATTTTTCCGGAAGCCAAGTGAAGCAAGTATTTCCAGAAGGAAGGGGCTAGACCCAGTGCTGTTGAGAGATCAAGTAAGACAATGACTGAGAATTGACCCTTGCATCTGTCAGGATACAGTCAATGGTGAGCTTGGTAAGAGTGGTGTCAGTGGAGCGTTGGGGATTTAAGCCTGACTGGAGTAGGTTAAAGAGAGAATCAGAGGTAAGGAAGTAAAAACAGCACAGACAACTTTTTAAAGGTGTTTCGCTATGAATAAAAACAAGGAAATGGAGTGGTAGCTGGAGAAGTCAAAAGTGTTTTTATTTTTGTATTGATGTACATGATCAGTAGAAAGGGAAAATGGGATAATGCTGGATAGAAAAAAGGATCACCACTAGTAAGTGCAAAGACGCGGAGGATGTAAGAAGGTATGGGATACAGGTCCACATGGATGGGCTGGCCTTAGGTTGAAGCAGGACTATTTATCCACCAGAACGGAGAAGAAGGACGACTACATGAGTATAAGTGCAAGCACGTAAGTAGATTTGGTGAGGATGAGGATGAGGTAGTTCTCTTCTTATGGCTTCACTTTTCTCTGTGAAATAAAACATGAGATGGTCAACAGAAAGTGGAGAGAGGGAAGGAAATGTTGGAGACTGGAGAACACACGAAACAGATAATCTTTATACTTTGCCACGACTGCCTTTGATTCCTTAATGATTTCATGAGAAAATGAATACCACGTCTAGATTTGGTAATTTACTCAACAGAGAGAGAGCTCAGAAAAACGGTATGACTCCCTAAGTGGCTGCCTGCTCTATGAGCTAGGGGAAGTGGGATTTATAAAGAAGGGATACAATGCTGGTGGTCAAGTGAACCGCCTCTGAGGACTCCTCTTCCCCTGTTTATATCCCTCCAATAGGGTGTGTGGAGCTGGGAGGCTATCAGAGCCTTTGCCTCCTTCCTAGTAGCCCCACTTGGCTGAAGTCGTGGGGCTCAAGGCATGTTACCCCGCTCTCCCAGGGGCAAGGCTGACTCAGTTCATTCTGTCCCTTACTGGGTTGCTTAGAGACACTTACCAGATGAGCTAAGTGTATCACCATTCCACATTCACATTATTCCTCTTTCATATTTGTGAAAGCGCTCTTGACTCATATCTGCGTGTACTACAGACCCAACAGTGGGAGCTTAGGAAAGGAGAATAATGACTAGAGGACTTCCCAGATGGTATATATCTAGAATATTCCCTGACAGATAATTGAATTCTACTCAAATGCTGTCAGTGTGCTGGGGTTAAGTAAAATTATTATATTCAAAGATCCTTGCTTGGTATTCTGATAACTAGAAAATAAAAAAGCTGGGCTTGTGGATGACGAAGAAGTTCTGGAGCTCCTGAAAGAATGGCAACATGAGAGCCAAACAGAACTTTCTTTGCACTTTAAGTTGGTGATATGACCTTTTCATGGCAGTTTTCATTGCTTCTCCCAGGAATCCTGCTGTGATGTACTACATTCTTATGGTTAATGATATATTCTTTTAATCTGTATTTTTGTTGCTCCATGAATAAATGAAGTAAATGAAAAAAGTACATACGAATAGTACTATAGTAATGAAATCAAACCAGTTCCTTTGAGACAGGCCGCGTGTGTGTGTGTGTGTGTGTGTGTGTGTGTGTGTGTGTCTTCATTACTTGCTAATCACCCAGTTATTTGCCACAGCTTATTGATTAACGTAGGCATGTTGCATTTATCATCTTATTTAATCCTCAAAACTGCTGTATCATTGCCACTTTACAGATAAGGACATGGAGGCTCAGAGAGGTTTAAATAGTCTGCTCAAGACCACATATCCAGTAAGTGGAAGAGTCAGTAATTAACTCTGCTGTCTCTGTTTCCAAAGCCAGAGATCTTTCCACTACACCTCATTGCTTATTAAATGGTCAATGATAATAATAGCTTGGTTATTTGCAGTTGTGAAACATCTTTTATTGAAACTCTAAACATTATTGTCTTCTTTGTGATTTGGAGAAAGGAAGAAAAGAACCAACATTTATTGGACACCTTATATGTATCAGATGTAATTTTAGGCATGTTCACATACCAGACAGGTTATATTATCTTCATTTCAGATGAGGAAGTGAAACTTAACAAATTAACTAAGTTACCCAGTGCCACAGCTCACAAAGGAGTTAAGAGTCAATCCTGGCACTTTCCTTCAGCAAACGCTACACTCTATTGGAGCAGGGAGTGAGTCTGTTTTTAGTCCCTGTTGTATCGCTAGTGTCTAGTACAGGCTCTGACTCTAGCACATAGTAAATGCTCAAGAAAAGTTTATTGAATGAATAGTGATTGAACCTGCTGTAAGCTGCAGTTAGAATGAATCAAGCCTTGTCTTATGCTTCTTGGGGTCTTCATGATATAATGAGAAGGTTCTGAAAATGAATCAGTGAATGCAGGTATGTTTCTGATTGCAGAGCCCTTGTTCTCCTCACAGTTGTGCGAGCTCAGTGATAAAATTGCTTTTCTGTCGTTGGGAAAACTGAGGCGCAGAAGTCACCCTGGCAAAGATTTTGCGAGTCAGTGGACAGTTTGTGGCACAACTAAAATCTTGAGATTCTCACCTTTGCAGCCCCAACCTCTTGATGACCCTGTGGTCCTGGTGGGGTTATAGCTTTTCGTGAATCTGGTACTTAATCATTTAAAGAGATGGTAATTTATTTTAAATACACCCCTTATCATGGATGTGACACACTTAGCACAGATGGTCTCAGAAGTTTTCCTGGCTTCCCCTACCCTCACAGTATCTAGTTTGTTAAGGTCAATATTAGCTTCACTGTTTTAGGTGACGTTGGTATGCTTCTCATTAGCTGGAACTGTGAAGAGCTCAGTTTTACCTACACTGAGGGATCGCTAAATTCCTACTGGCATCTGAGTGCGCCGTCCCATGTCAAAAGTGAGGTCATGTTTCTCCTGGATTGTGCCTGTATCGGATGAGCCTGGGCTGGCGTGAATCCGAGACAATGAAATAATCACACCCATTAGCTCACCAGGGCCCTGTTAAGATGTGGCCTGGCTTTCCATCCATTTCTCCTGCTCGGAAAAACTGACACAATCATGGTATGTGAAGGTTAGTAGAGATGTTACTGCTTCAACAACTGAAACTTAGCGCTACCCTATTTAGACCTAAGACCTGCCTCCTGCTTGACCTTGGGAAATGGCGCTTCAGGAGCCGGGGTACAAGGGTCCTCTTTAATCTCGTGTGCGGTGGTAAAGCTGAATTTTCCTAACACTCTCTTTCCCCCGTCCCAGCTTCTGTGGCTAGTGGGTCAGTCTGGAGCAGTGGTTCCTAAACTCGTCACTATTTATTATATTTCTCTTTATGGACCCAGCATTTCGAAGGTTTGGGTCTAGTAAACAAACCATTACGGGTTAAATAATGATTCTGTTTTCTTGTTGATACCTAGTGTCATTATGCTGCATCTTCTTCTGGCTCAGGTCTTCATGGTGCTTTCTTAGGGCCACCTTCCCAGACCCTGCGACCACTCAAGTTATACCTCACAGAGGGCCCTTGACCTCACCCACAGAGCTCTTTTCACAATTATAATTAACTAATTACTTGTGTAACTATTTGTTTGTCTAGACTGTAGGCTCCACAAGCGCAGGGCCCACACCTGTCTTGTGCACAGCTGTTTTCCCAGTGCCTAAGTCTTTACTTGACACATAGTGGACATTCAAGAAACATTTGCTGGGGGAATTAATAAATTATCTGATTTAATTCCAGTGAAAATAAATTTGTCCCTTATATTGGCTTGGGAAGACTTATCCTGTGTAAAGTTGATAGGATTTTTGATGTGTTGATGATAGCTTGACTGAAAATCACCAAGCCTAGAAGAAAAGTTAACTCTGGGTGGTAGAAAAGATGGTGCTATTGGACAGGATTACACAAGAGGCTTTCAGAATGTTGATAAGGTTCTGTTTCTTAAGCTAGAGGACTCCTAGGGATTCAAGGGCTGCAGACTCACTCCTGCACTAGGGGGACATGCCAAATAAGCCACCTGCTGTTTATTCCATGCATACCTAAGATAGAGTTGTCAGGACCACCTAAGGATTTTGTAAAAAGTGAGTGTTTTTAAGTGGCCTTAATGCTTTACAGCTCTTATAATTGTTCACCTAACTGCCTTGAAAACTACCTGTTTTTCCCTGCTCGAGTCTCTGGAGACAGGCAGAGCCACTGCAAACAAGCCATCCTGTCTCTCCTTTTGTATCTACTACCTCTTGAACCCGTCTCACTTTCCTAAACCACCCGCTGAAACAAAACCAAATTAAAAACTAAAAACAACCCGATCGGCCAGCAGTGGTCAATTGAGCACCTACTGTGTCCTTTGTATTATAAGCTGTAATTAGAATGCCTCACGTCTTGTCCTGAGCTTCCTGGGGTCTTGTGGTGGATATCATCATGTAAGAATGAGAGTTATTGGAGAATGGTCTGATGTCAGGGCAAATTTTTTTAGTCTTTCCTGATAATCTGATGCCCTCTCGTGTGGGTCACAATCTTTGGAACGATCAGAGATATCTTGGAAAAGTCACAGCACCTGCCAACACAGCTGGGCAGGGACCCAAATGGGATGACTTGTGCGGCCTTGCTCCCTGGATATTCAGAGACCACCTGATACCAGAAGCTTGTTAGGCCCAGCTCCAGGGGAGGGTCAAAGCAGCGGGCCCAATCCTCAGTCCTCTCATCAGATTGCAATGATCAAAAGTTACTTGATAAATCAGTAAGGCTGAAAATATTCTTGGCAGTTTAAACAGGCAGAGGTAAGAACACGCTTTCTGTAGTAACAATGAGTTCATTATGCAAAGGCCGGAAGTGACCAAAATCATTGATTGGCTAATTATACATAACTCAGGGGCCATAATGATTCAGTCATTATGTGGGAATATTCATAAAGCACTTGAGTTCAATTCCAATAAGGAGGAGGAATGCATCCAGGGAAATTGCAGGGTAAGGTCTGGGAATGCAGATGGTATAGGATGTTACCGGTCTGAAATGGAAAGGTTTAATATATTATTGAGTTTTGCAAACACACTGTTGGAAAACAGATTCTCTGAGTCTTTCCCGGCTTTCAGATGGGATGTAAAACTAGAAGCCTTAACCTTTACTTGTGGTTGTCTAAAAATCTACCCCATTTTTCTTAGGAAGGCAGTTGCCTTAACACCTTGGCCAGAGTCCCAACATGTACAGGGTGGCCCATTTAAAACAGGCTCATGGATGCTTCAGAGTGAGGAGAGGGGTTTGTTGTAAAGCGCCATGTGTATGTGGGTGTTTAATGAATATGAGCTGATTAAATTGGCCACCCTGAATTATAACCTCATACCTTCCGCAGTTCCTCTCCGGTTTTTAGCTTGAGACCGTATTCTTCCTACGTTTCTGCCCAAACTTGTTCGGCAGAAATGCTACTGCTGTTAAAACTGTTTGTGTTTTCTACCCAAAGTTTCTTTGTTTCAATGAGGAGCAAAAGAATCTCTCCTTGGAAATACCTCTCTTACAAATTGCTGGCCCAGCTGCAATGACGTTCTGCATCAGTCACACCCACATCACCTCCCTTTCAAACCTTCTCTCCTCCATCTGCTTCCCTTCCTCTGGTCTAAGACAATACCAGTATCTGTCTGGAGCATATAGTGAGCTCTGCCACAAACAGAGGAGGGCTTGTATAAAGAAGGAAAAGGCTTTGCTCTAGAAATCAGGTGACCTGGGCTTCTGGCTTGCTTTTGCTAATAGCCATCTGTGTGGCTTAGGGGAGTCACTGTGTCCTCACAGGCTCGAGTTCCTTCATCCATAAAAAGAAGGGGTGAGACAAAAATCAAGATTTCTCAAATTGGGGGCTGTGCAAACTTGGGGTCTGCATGTTCTATAGGGTTTTTACTTTTTTGTTTTTATTTATTTTTCATTTTTTTGCGGTATGCGGGCCTCTCACTGTTGTGGCCTCTCCCGTTGCGGAGCACAGGCTCCGGACGCGCAGGCTCAGCGGCCATGGCTCACGGGCCCAGCCGCTCTGTGGCATGTGGGATCTTCCCGGACCGGGGCACGAACCCGTGTCCCCTGCATCGGCAGGCGGACTCTCAACCACTGCGCCACCAGGGAAGCCCTTTTGTTTTTATTTTAAAGATTTTTTAAATTATTATAATGACAATGCTTTGCAATTAAAAGACCTTTTCAAAAAGTAAATCTTAAGTTTCTTAAGTTGGTGATTCTGAAACTCAGACTAAGGTCTCCTAGAGGTTTTTAAATGTGTTTTGGGTGTCTCAAATAATTTTTCTCCTTTCAAAGGAGGCCATATCTCATTCTACCTTGAGAAACACTGGACTATTTCCATATACTCATAAACTGGATGTAGAGGTGGGACAAAATATTAGCTTTAACTTTCTGATCCTCACCCCACTCGACCTAATTACTTTTGGACCACCCCAATATGTTTGAGTCTTTTAGTATATGGGCTTCTTTGGTTTTCATAACTGAAATATTCCCTGTTTTCGATCACTATATATTAATTCATACAGAGCATGTTTCTCCCAATAGCTGTTTCCCTTTCCCTTTAAGACTCAGATGAGTCAATATATTGGTAACTGACCTGGTTGAGACCACTTTCCTCTAGAAAGTCTTCTGTGTTGGTTGAACTGAAGAGATGAGCCACTCATCCATGCCCTCAAGACTGAGCCATCACAGCTGTCATTTATAGATGCCTGCCACTTTCACAGTGTACAAAATGCCTTCTTTCATGTAGGTTATCTCTTTGGATTCTCAGTACAATCTTGTTTTGTAAATGAACAAGTAGCGGGAGCCCCATTTTACAGATGAAGACACTGAGGCCCAGAGAGGCCGCATATCTTTTGACTCATTTACTTGTTCTTCCCAGTGATGCTTCTTCATCCAATAATAGCAACAGTTATATACTGGGTAGCTGTTGTTTGCCATATTGTGCTCTTCCACTGTGGTTTGTTCCAGGAAATCCTAAGTGGAGCTTCTCATTCAAGGACAGACTAATATTGCCAGGCTTGTTCAGCCTGACATAATTCACATGACGTTATTTACTAAAAGACCTAGCCGGTCTTACCCAGCCCAGTTCCTGGTACTTAGAAATTACTCAATAAATATTTATTGGATGATGAGTGAATAGATGAACAAATCTAAAAAAAATCGTCCTTCTGATAAAAATTCATACATTGGAGATAATTTTTTCTGCACAGATTTTTTCAAACATTTTTTTTAAGTTCTCAGTCAATCAGATTTGCTCGAAGACTGCCAAGTGCTCTAAACGGAGAAGAATGGGGAACTACTGAGAAAGAGGTGCACTGGTAGGCCAGCAGAGGAAATCCCCTTTCTGGCTTTATCTACCTTCCTGCCTGTGATCGGTTTCCTAGGCCTCAGAGTGGATATGGGAAATGGTGTCACTTTGCCTGGAGTTGACTGAAATAATCAACTCCCCCCATATGGAGAGGAGAGAAATGATGGGGACGTTGTGAAGAGTACGTGGAAGGGCAGATCAATGTAACCCAGTTAGAAGGTGAGGATGGAGAGCAGAAGACAGTTTCTGTGGTCAGGAAATGTCTGAATGGAAAGGGGAGAGATGTTTTGTCTGCTCCTTCCATGGTGTGGTTTGGCTGCTTTCCCATTACTTCCCAAGAGAACTGTTAGTGACCAGGGACATCACGTTTCAATCAAGGCAGCTCTCGCTGGGCTGGTAAGCTAGGCTCCCGCGGGTGTGGTGAAGTTAGAGCAGGCTGAAGAGGGAGGCTCCTGGTCACAAAGGGATCGACTCACCCTCTTCTGCTGTTGGCGGCTGCTGTGGTATCTATAAACATATAGTGTGTACTCACATACTCGTAAATGCTAGTTATTGTCATATGATCGCATTGTCTGTGGAAGTGGATTGCCTAGAAAAAGTGATTCCACTTCATTTTTATATACTCATTGTTCCTGGAACCACTTCCTGAAATTCCAGTCTTTTATTTTGCTGTCATTTTCTTAAATTGCCTCTTTCTCAGAGCCCCAGGGTTCTGGAGATGTTCTTGTGCTAAAGCGTGCTTCTAAGTAGCTTCTGGGAACTGTGTGGGGCTGTCTGGCTCTAGCTGGCCAATAAGGAGGCTACTTTCCCTCCCAATTATTCCTCTCTGACAGGGGTTGTGGGTCATATTGAAAAGCTAAGGATGTGAGGGCACCAGAGTGAAATTGCAGAGCACAGCCACCCAACGAAACTGAAACACACATGATTTACTGACCACACACATGGTCTCGGAATGACATCTCACTTAAGGAGTAAAAGCCAAGGATTGTGGTTCGTGCCCCAGCCAGCCCCAGCTGGTTAGAGTTAATAGACACCTATGCTTTCTGCCAGGTAGTTTTCATCAGTCTCCTCAGGATGTCAGTGTGTGTGTGTATAATTAAGAGTATTTAATCACATTATAATCCCCCACAGAGAGATGGAGTGGGGTATGGAGTAGGGATCACTGGCTTTTACAGTCACGGCGAGAGTCATCAGATAAAAAAGAAACCGAGGGCCTCCCTCGTGGCGCAGTGGTTGGGAGTCCGCCTGCCGATGCAGGGGACACAGGTTCGTGCCCCGGTCTGGGAGGATCCCACATGCCGCGGAGCGGCTGGGCCCGTGAGCTGTGGCCGCTGGGCCTGCGCGTCCGGAGCCTGTGCTCCGCAACGGGAGAGGCCACGAGAGTGAGAGGCCCGTGTACCACACACACACACACACACACACACACACACACACACACACACAAAAGAAACAGAGAAAAGCCAAGTCTCTGGGCTATGTCTTTGCTATAACTCATCAGAAGCTGGGTTGGTACCACCCCTCCAGTGTCATTTCAGTGAAAACATAATCCCATATCTTTTGCTGCAATCTCAGGGTTCTCGGTGTTAGGTTAGAATACTTGGGTTGCAGAAGGAAAGCTGTGTTCTAATTCTCCCTTTGTTGAGGCCGTGTTTGTGGAAACCCATATGAGGCAACCTTCAGTCTTGTAAAAATAAATGAGGTGGGCACTTCAATCATTTTAAGTTAGATCTGATCAACAGAGTGAGTTTAGCCAACATCTACTGATAGGCTTCTAAGTTAATAGAACAGAACCTAAGCCATGAAATCATTTTTATGTTTATGTTAAATCCTTCACTTTTTCTATTTTCCTAAATATTCTCTTTTCTTCATCCTGTCAATTGCCACATGTAGCTGCTGGAAGTGATTTCTTATTTTGGATGAGGAAACCAAGTTCCATTGACAGTAAGTGACTTTTAGGATCACACAGCTACTTAGCTAGTCTTTCCACTTTACCAGATAGTCATCCCTGGGAAATATATTTTTACCTATTCTTTAGAAGAATTTTGCTAATGTGAGCTTCACTTAAAGCAATACTGTTTTATTTTCTAATTCCCTTAAGTTGATCATGGTGAATTTTCTGTTTAAATGCCATAGAGTAGAGTTTTCCTATAATTAGGTTCTAAAACCATTTCTTCATTCATTCACTAATGAATGAATAGCTACTGCAGATGACACTTTGTCAGGCACTCTGCTATGTCTAGTCCCACAGGGACTCAGAACTTAATACTTTTTGAATGCTACTCAGTATAGTTGATTTGCTCACCCATGTGAATGAAATTAAGATTTCAAGGTGGTATTCCCTTATCTGGCTTTAACTTGGACCAGCCATCTCACTGATTGGACCAGCATAAATGTATCCTGGTTACGCTAAAAACCACTTTAAAGACATATCCTACTGATGGTATTTTGATAGCTTCCTAGGATATGAAGGTGACATGGTTAAAACTTGAAAGGACTCTTGGGGACAAGTGGAAAAAATAAACCTCTTGTTAAATTACCAGCACAGTGTCACGTGGCTTTTTCTGGCTCAACTGGGCCTAGCCCTTTTGGTCTTTAGACTCAGACCACTGTACTTTCTGACACCAGATGGCCTTATTTATATTCCTTAGATTCCTTTAGTTTACTCTGATTCTTCTTTCTAGATAATAAACGAACTGGGAAAAAGAGCAGTTAATTCTTTTTTTTTTTTTAAACATCTTTATTGGAGTATAATTGCTTTACAATGGTGTGTTAATTTCTGCTTTATAACAAAGTGAATCAGTTATACATATACATATGTCCCCATATCTCTTCCCTCTTGTGTCTCCCTCCCTCCCTCCCACCCTCCCTATCCCACCCCTCTAGGTGGTCACAGAGCACGGAGCTGATCTCCCTGTGCTATGCAGCTGCTTCCCCTAGCTATCTATTTTACGTTTCGTAGTGTATATATTTCCATGCCACTCTCTCACTTTGTCCCAGCTTACCCTTCCCCCTCCCCGTATCCTCAAGTCCATTCTCTAGTAGGTCTGTGTCTTTATTCCCGTCTTGCCCCTAGGTTCTTCATGACCTTTTTAAAAATTTTTTTTGGATTCCACATATATATGTGTTAGCATACGGTATTTGTTTTTCTCTTTCTGACTTACTTCACTCTGTATGACAGTCTCTAGGTCCATCCACGTCTCTACAAATAACTCAATTTTTTCTTTTTATGGCTGAGTAACATTCCATTGTATATATGTGCCACATCTTCTTCATTCATTCATCTGTTGATGGACACTTAGGTTGTTTCCATCTCCTGGCTATTGTAAATAGAGCTGCAATGAACATTTTGGTACATGACTCTCTTTGAATTATGGTTTTCTCAGGGTATATGCCCAGTAGTGGGATTGCTGGGTCGTATGGTAGTTCTATTTTTAGTTTTCTAAGGAACCTCCATACTGTTCTCCATAGTGGCTGTACCAATTTACATTCCCACCAACAGTGCAAGAGGGTTCCCTTTTCTCCACACCCTCTCCAGCATTTATTGTTTGTTAATTTTTTGATGATGGCCCTTCTGACCAGTGTGAGATGATACCTCACTGTAGTTTTGATTTGCATTTCTCTAATGATTTATGATGTTGAGCATTCTTTCATGTGTTTCTTGGGAATCTGTATATCTTCTTTGGAGAAATGTCTGTTTAGGTCTTCTGCCCATTTTTGGATTGGGTTGTTTGTTTTTTTGATATTGAGCTGCATGAGCTGCTTGTAAATTTTGGAGATTAATCCTTTGTCAGTTGCTTCATTTGCAAATATTTTCTCCAATTCTGAGGGTTGTCTTTTCGTCTTGTTTATGGTTTCCTTTGCTGTGCAAAAGCTTTTACGTTTCATTAGGTCCCATTTGTTTATTTTTGTTTTTATTTCCATTTCTCTAGGAGGTGGGTCAGAAAGGATCTTGCTGTGATTTATGTCATAGAGGGTTCTGCCTATGTTTTCCTCTAAGAGTTTTATAGTGTCTATCCTTACATTGAGGTCTTTAATCCATTTTGAGTTTATTTTTGTGTATGGTGTTAGGGAGTGTTCTAATTTCATTCTTTTACATGTAGCTATCCAGTTTTCCCAGCACCACTTATTGAAGAGGCTGTCTTTTCTCCATTGTATATTCTTGCCTCCTTTATCAAAGATAAGGTGACCATATGTGTGTGGGTTTATCTCTGGGCTTTCTATCCTGTTCCATTGATCTATATTTCTGTTTTTGTGTCAGCACCATACTGTCTTGATTACTATAGCTTTGTAATATAGTCTGAAGTCAGGGAGCCTGATTCCTCCAGCTCCATTTTTCCTTCTTAAGATTGCTTTGGCTATTCGGGGTCTTTTGTGTTTCCATACGAATTGTGAAATTTTTTGTTCTAGTTCTGTGAAAAATGCCAGTGGTAGTTTGATAGGGATTGCATTGAATCTGTAGATTGCTCTGGGTAGTATAGTCATTTTCACAATGTTGATTCTTCCAATCCAAGTACATGGTATATCTCTCCATCTATTTGTATCATCTCTAATTTCTTTCATCAGTGTCTTATAATTTTCTGCATACAGGTCTTTTGTCTCCTTAGGTAGGTTAATTCCTAGATATTTTATTCTTTTTGTTGCAGTGGTAAATGGGAGTGTTTTCTTAATTTCACTTTCAGATTTTTCATCATTAGTGTATAGGAATGCAAGAGATTTCTGTGCATTAATTTTGTATCCTGCTACTTTACCAAATCCATTGTTTAGATTTAGTAGTTTTCTGGTAGCATCTTTAGGATTCTCTATGTATAGCATCATGTCATCTGAAAACAGTGACAGCTTTACTTCTTTTCTGATTTGGATGCCTTTTATTTCAAAAAGCAGTTAATTCTTAATTTGCTCTTAAATTTCTACCCATTGGAAGCACTCAATGCCTCTTGTCATTTGGTGCTGGTTCTCCTTCAGTATTTCATTCTCTTTGGCTGCTTAAGAGTTGAATTCTTATTAAGCAAGATAAAAATATATATTACAAGCTAATTATTTAACTTTTCAAAGCCTCAGCCATAAGTTTGTACTGTCTCCCATTCAAGCTTTGTCAGAATTTTTAGCTCTACCATGTATACTAGTATACCAGTTATTCTCAACCAGGGGTAATGTTGCCACCCCAGGGGATGTTTTGCAATGTCTGAAGTCATTTTGTTTATAACAGCTGGAGGGGGATGCTTCTGGAGGATGCTATTAAATATCCTACAATGTACAAGACAGCCCCCACAAGCAAGACTTATCCAGCCCAAAATGCCAGCAGTGTTGAGGCTGAGAAACCCTATAGTGTACAATGCAGGAAATGTAACTGAACTAGATGCCGATCACTTACCAGTTTCACTTCTTCAGGATATCCTCCTCTTTTTACAAGGAGGTTGTATCTAGTTACTTCCCATGAAAGACAGCTGACCCTTAGGGTTGGAAAGTGTGTTCCACAATGAAATCCCACTTCCAAAAAGGTTGTATTTGGTTCCCTCAGAGTGTTACTTTCCGTACCCAGTGTTCAAGGTCTCCACCAGCATATTTTGCTGCCTCTAATTATCAGGGATATGATCGAGGGTTGAATATAAGTATTTCCCCAGAATTCCATTGGTCTAAAGTTGACCCTGCTGGCTGACAAGCTGCAGAGCCTTACAGCTAATCACTTTTACTGTGTCAGTCCCAAGGCCCTGTTCTCTAAGAAGACAGAGGTGAGCAGGTAGCCCCCAGAGGGTCACTGGGTGGGAAAGTTTGGGGATATGGGCAGCAGTGAGAAGCCAGCTTACAGGCCTCTTTCTCAATATCCCTCTTTAGGTGCATGATCTATTGAATAATTCAGGGACCACTGAAGTTTCTTCTCATGAGTCAGCTTTTTCACTTTGCAAAAGTGAAACTCATTTGCATCAGTGAAGTTTAAGTTAATTTTTTTTAAAGTTTCTTATTGCCTTATTGAATGAAATAAATAGGCAGAATAGGAGGAGGGGGGGACATTTACCAAAACACATAAGTCAGGGATTTTTCTTTAGACTTCTTTTTCTTTCTGAAGATCTTCTGTTGTTTGCATACTGGAATTTTATTATTAAAGAGATTATTATAAAATGAACCAATTTTCAAAGTAGGAGGCAGGATTTTCCAGTATGGCTCAGTCCGGGCTAGCCTCAGTGCCAGGTGAGTCTCTGAGCAGCTGACACAGTAATACCACCTGGAAACAATGACCATTGAAAAAGAAGCAGAAAAAACCAAATCCCTAAAAGAGGTACAGAGTAGTAAATAACTTGTAAAGCAGTTGTTTGCCTCCCAAAGTGGCAAGGTCTGGTCTAAGCCTGCACGAACATCGTCGATCACATGTGATAAATGCCCATGGAGGAAACTGTTCCGCAAACTGTAGTTCTGACTAAAGGGAACTAATTTTGGGTTCAGAATAAAAGTTCCCTTTTCTTGTTTTCATCCCCAAGTTATAAATTATGCCCCTTTATAAGCATTCGCATATGCAACTGTGTGCCTTTTAA
The DNA here is from genome assembly GCF_003676395.1 of Aethalodelphis obliquidens. Classification (NCBI taxonomy): domain Eukaryota; kingdom Metazoa; phylum Chordata; class Mammalia; order Artiodactyla; family Delphinidae; genus Aethalodelphis; species Aethalodelphis obliquidens. The sequence continues at coordinate 41,421,751 of NW_020837954.1, forward strand.
GCAGTTGTTATGAAGAATTATATGTCAAGTATAAAATAACAAGAATTCAATAAAATTAACTTTGCTTTTCCTCTAGAACCAAAGGTCAGTATCTCTCCAAAGTTGTCTGAAAGACCGCGTCCTCGCCACTATACCCCACCTGTGGGTGATGGTTATATTTAGAAGGCGGTGTTACAGCTTTTTTTTCATGCAGGATGGCTTCTCTGTGACCGTGATCTGCCGAGATGGACCGAGAGGGCCGGGCAGAGTTAGATAGCATGAGGACAGAGGAGAAGCTAGTGGGAGTGCATTGCAAGCAGAGGTGGGAGAGTTAAGTTACTGCAATTGCCATCTGTCTGTTTTGCTCACTCATTAGCTCGGACACCACATTGTGTTAATCCTCACTTCCCCTGGCTATGAGCTTGCTCCAGGTCTCCAGGGAGTAGTGGGACTGCTCGGCCTGACTCTCCCATCAGCTGGGCCACCGCCTCCCGCAGTGGGCAGCTTGCCAGGCCTGCACCCTTCACTGCTGCGTCACCTCGAGGTGAAGCCTCCCCTCAGCCCGCAGAACAGGATTGGAAGCCTCTGGACTTGACTCATTCTTCCAAAAGACTCTTAGAGCCAGTGTGATGGATTTCGGCCTCTCATCCACTGGCATCCTCTTCCTTCCTAGCACCCCCTCAAGGCAACTGCAGTTTCAGGCTGACCACTACGTACCATCGGCCAAATGCTCTTCCATCCTTTCTGAAAATGCTGATGGGCACAAGAGCCCATCCGGCAGCTAAGAACGAGTAAGGCCTACTTTGCCCCCGAGGACAGTGTCCAGGAGGACGTGTCTTACTTCTGGTCCTAGTCTAGCATTAAGAACATCCAATGATGACTTGGCATTTTCTGCGAGTAGTTGTTCGGGAGTGTCATTGTGTCTGACAAGCTGGTTGGGATATGCAAATCATTTCTATTCACTTATTTTGACCTCTCTGGCCCTTGGTTTTCTCATCTGTGAAAGGGTGTTTTCTGAGAAGGACTAAATATTTCGTGAAGTCTTTTCCAGCTCTAAAAATGGAAGTATGCTGTACTTGTTAGTAGTGAAATTTACTAATACTGCCAGACGCTGGTCTAGGCATTTAACGTATATGAACTCAGTTAATGGTACCTATGAGGTAGGTACTATTACTATCTCTGATTTACAGATGAGGAAACTGAGACACTGAGAGATTAAGTAGTTTGTCCAAAGGCAAACAGCTAATAAGTAGCAGAGCCAGAATTGAAACCCAGAGCTCGGCTCCAGAGTCGGTGCTTTTAGCCGCTTACTGTGGTCGCTTAAGGTGGTCCCTTAATCTGCTCTATTTCCTCAGCATTCTTCCCAGAATTTGCAGGTTCTTCACATGTGCGCTTATCAACATTTAGGGCAGTATACTTTGGAAGTTTTAGCTGCCCCTTTCTTTGCAAATAAAAACTTTGAGATAAAAGCAGGGACTTACATAAGGCCACGCATAAGCTCTTGGCAGGAACCAGGAGCACTGCTTTCCTGCCGGGGGCTCCATCTGCTAAGTGTCTCTCCCACTCATCGTGAGCAGAAAATTCGAATATTAGAGGTTAAGTATTCTTTGACCTGCTTAACCCTTTCAACCAGGGCAAATCAGGAACAGCTCCATAGACAATTGGGTTAAGTTCCCAACTCAAATGATGAATGATCTATGCAGGATATAAAGCATTTACAAGCCTATGACTCACATGAATGTAGCAATAACATACCATTCCCCATTCCTCTCCTTGGCACTAAATAGCTCACACCTCTCGGGATGGCGGGAGTTACAGCTAATTCTGTAGGATTCCTCCCACATTCAGTCCCTGTGGGGCTCATCCAGGAATTTTAACGGCAGCAGATGATGGAGAGCTTGCTCTTTTTGGTCCTTTCTGACTCTCTGCCCTGATACTGCCAAGTACCCTTTCGGCCTTTGCCATCTCCTCCAGTCTCCCTGAATTGCATGTGCCTTTAGCATTAGGCGTTTTGAAAGCCAGTCCAGAACTCCTCTTTAGGATTCTCTCTCTTCTCATCCCAGGAGGGCTTCGCATCAAGCAATGGAAGGTGATTGTTTTAGCCTCTCCTTTAGTCCTCCCTTTCCACCTTGCTGGCGCTAATTGCCTACAGTGGTACCCCAGGAACATGGACCACATATTCTCTTAGGATGCCCAAAGAGTGGTTTGTGACATGGGAAAGCTGGAATCGAGCTGAAACTGTACACTGATATCATCTCTCCGGTTCAGGTCTGGACCTATAGCAGAATGAAAAACAGTACTGAGATACCAAAATTATTTATGGCATTTAAATCACAAAGCAATTTAGGTGATGGCAATCAGGGATGGTGGCTGCTTTTTCCTCAGTGAAGTTATTAAACCATTGACCCGTTCCCCTCAAACTCCAGTTCCATGTTATCCAAAGACACACAGAAATAAATGTGTGTTGGCAGGAAGACAAACCCTGAGATGAAGCAGGAGGGATGTTGGCTGATAGAAAGGCTGTTCTTTTCATTTCTTTTACATTGCAGCAGTCTCAGATGGATAGTATCCAGGTAACTTGTAGTGCCTGCACCTTATTAAACTCCTGTTTGATTCAGAATTTACAGTTAAAATGCACCTGGAGTACTTCAAGCTAGAACAAGACTTTGGTTCATTTGTTCTCAAAAGTGATGTACAAATTGATGGTGCAACCTACAGCAAGTAACAGAAAAAACTTTCGGCATAGGATTTTTGTTAATGCCTTTATTTCTTGGTTCACAAATTCAACAATGCTGATTTAGTGTCAACTGTTTGACAGATGTTTTGCCTCTAAAGCAGGATGCACCCATGGGCGTGTTTTCTCTATATTTATGAGTTAAGCCTCTTTTTATTGCATGTGACAGAAACCATACTTGAAGTAGTGTAAGCAGAAAGTGGAAATTCTCATAAGGATACTGGCATATCTATAGAAGCTAAGGACTGGGACATAGCTGACTTCAGGAACAGATGGGACCAGTGTTAACAAGTCAGTCTCTCTCTCTCTCAAGCACTCTAACACACACACACACACACACACACACACACACACACACACACACACA